>NW_025422021.1:23282500-23735000 GCF_011764305.1 Mustela putorius furo
GTTTAAGCACTTGTCTTCGGTTCAAGTCATAATCCCAGGGTCCTGAGATGGAGTCCTGCCAGTTTCTTCGTCTCCCTGCTGCTGCCTCTGCTTGTACTCTCTCACTCTCTCTCTCTCTGATAAATAAATAAATATATATATAAATATTTTTAAAAATCCACTTTATTACTGTTTGCAGTCTGTCAGCATCTGCAGGTTGCTTCTTCACAACCTTTCACTAGGGCCTATACCTGGTGAGCCCAGGTTACAACCACTGGAAGTAATAAAGGAGAATTTGTCTTGTGTGTTTTGAATTTGAATTATCTTGACATTTAAATTGCTAGTATTTTATTAAAAAGATGTTATTTATTTGTCAGAGAGAGAGAGAGAGCACAAGCAGGGGGAGTGGGAGCAGCAGGCAGAAGGAGAAGCAGACTCCCAGCTGAGCTTGATGTGGGTTTTTTTTTTTTTTAAGATTTTATTTATTTTTTTGACAGAGAGAAATCACAAGTAGATGGAGAGGAAGGCAGAGAGAGAGGAAGGGAAGCAGGCTCCCTGCTGAGCAGAGAGCCCGATGCGGGACTCGATCCCAAGACCCTGAGATCATGATCTGAGCCGAAGGCAGCGGCTTAACCCACTGAGCCACCCAGGTGCCCCTTGATGTGGGGTTTGATCCCAGGACCCCAGGATCATGACCTGAGCTGAAGGCAGATGCTTAAGTGATGAGCCACCCAGGTCTCTCTGGATTATTAGCTTTAAAAAGCTTACATTTTATGAAAGTATGACCTGGCTGTTCTTCTTTAGCAGAATGACTCAGTAGGTAATAGAAGATACTCAGAGTATCATAGAAAATGAAAAAAAAAAAAAAAAAAAACACAACTTGAAATTTGACTTAACTGATATTTTCCCTTTTGTTAGTGCCTTCCCAGTAATATTACTACTTTACTTCTCAGAATAGATCTTGGTTTTTTTGTTGTTTGTTTGATTTTAGCATGTCCAACATTTCATTTCTGGGGGCATAACTGCTATTTTTTCCTGGTAAATAAAAAAATGATTATTGGAAGAACATTTTGTGGAAATATTTCAATGTATAAATCCGTTTGCTCCAAGTTCAACATTACCGGAAAGAAAAGAAAAGAGAAGAAAAGAAAAGAAAAGGGGAAAGGCAGACCAAAGAAACAATAATATGTCAGAATGGAGAAGGCGCTGTTCCAGCATAGAAACGATGAGTGCTGAAAACCCCAGCTTAGGCAGATCTGGAGATTTTGTGCTTAAAGATAAAATATGTGGGGTCCTAATTAATCCCCTACTTAAATATCTCTAGGTAAATTTCACTAATGGGAAAATATAGCAAAACTTGGTCTGGAGTTTTGAAGATTTTAACTTTTAAAACTCAATCCAAAGCTTCCTTCATCAGGAAAATTCTAAAATGTTCATGAATTCTCTATCATATCAATTTATGTACTAAAGATGAGGGGTAAATATAAAAGATAACTTTAAGATGAATTAATTTCTGCCAGAACCAGCAAAATATATGAAAACTAAAATTGGCTTTTCTTTTTTAATGCATTTCAATGTTCTAAGTGGTCAAAACCATGGCATTTCAAATGAGAGGGAAAAGTGAATTTCTAATGGTTCTGGCCATCTTTCAGTTAAATGCAGAAGTTGGGAAGCTCAAGCCAAAGTCTGGACTATAGGTAGAAATTTGCGTGTTACCACTGTGTAGAATGCAGCCTGTATATGATGGTTGAAACCACAGGTGTAGGTGAGATTGCTGACAGAGCATTTATAAAATAATAAGGAAACCAAATGAGAACCTGAGGAATACTAACCTGTACTGGAAGGAGGAAGGGCAAGGAGCGTGAGCCCTAAAAGATGATGGAAGAGATAAATAGCCAGAGACATGGATGAAGACTCTGGAAGGAACTGTCATGAGAGCCCCAAAATGGAAACCATCAGAAAGTGTGGATCAGAACACATTGCTATGGATTATAAGCTAATTGCAAGAGGCAATGGGCAAGTCATTGGTGACCTTTGGAGATGCTGGCAGGTCTGTCAGAGAGAGAGTTTGCCCTTACTTTAACTAACTTTTTATTCACTGCCCTAGGGGTCTTTACAAGCATCAGGTGTTATGATAAATATTTAATGTTTGAGTAGAAAACAATTTCCGATTACCTTAATAGGAATTATAAAGAATTATAAAGTCTCTATAAATTAAAGACATATCTCAAATGACTGTATATCAATTCACCATGTAGATTGTCCAGTTAAATATTTTTACCTTTGGCTAATTTCTCCTAATTATTTATTGGATACTAATTCCCCACCAGAAATAATTTTAATATTATTTAAGTTACTGACTTCCAGATTCGCTAGCACTTAGTAACAAATGTTTAATTCATACCAAAGGTCAGCTTCACATCTGTTGCTGTTTCCTTAGGCTCCATATTCCTTCATCCAACTGCCTGATGCAAGGACTCCAAACCTTTTTGTAGGATGCACAAACGTGACTCTAAAATGTTTTTTCCCTTAGTTTTTAACTGGGTTCATTTTCTTTCCTACCTTTTCCACCCTTTTCCTTCCCTACTGAACTCACATCATTTAGCCTTTTTATTTTCTTCTTCACCCTAAATTTCTGGCTCTATCATTATTTCTCTGCCTATATCCTTTCCCTTTCAACATGTTTGTTCTTATCTGTTTTTGTTCTCTGTTATATATATCCCTGCCCCTGCCAATTACCCCGGTAGTAATTGCTAGATATAAAAGATACAAAAAAGAAATGAAAATATCTAAGTTTTGAATTTCTCAATCACCAAAGTGGGTAATACCAATTCTAAAACCCTCCGGGACACAGAAATCTCTCTTTAAGAACCTCCATTGGGACGCCTGGGTGGCTCAGTTGGTTGGACGACTGCCTTCGGCTCAGGTCATGATCCCGGAGTCCTGGGATCGAATCCCGCATCAGGCTTCCAGCTGCACGGGGAGTCTGCTTCTCCCTCTGACCTTCTCCTTGCTCATGCTCTCTCTCACTGTCTCTCTCTCAAACAAATAAATAAAATCTTTAAAAAAAAAGAAAAGAATCTCCATTGGCTTAAACGCCTACTATTTTTTTTTTATTAGAGCTGGTCTTAAATGATAATATTAAAGATAAATTAAACTCACTCATTTTTATTATTTTATTATTTTAATTACTGCTGTTACAATAATATTTCCAATGGATTTTATAACAAATGTATAATATTTCAGCTACATTTTGGGCTAAAGAGTTGGGCTGAAATTTCTTTAGAAATAAGTGATTCCATTTATAACATCATTTCTAAGGGAAAACGTGTGCTGAGTTCCTAACAACTGATTAGCAAATTAAATTTTGGAATACACCTGTTTGCTAGCAAGGAACTGCCTGTAATTAGGGAGGTAAATCTGTTGGGAAAAAATCAAATAGTTGAGCCAAACGCAGAAGCTTGTGTTGTGATAAGAAAGCTAGTGTGTATTTGTGTATTGCATTACTCTTTTGAAGTGCGTTCATACACATGCACCCATCTGAGTGTCACAACAGTCTCATAAGCTACGCAGGGCAGCACATTTTTATTTTCCAAAATCTGCAGATAAGAAAAGTGACTCAAAAAGGTCAAATAATTTTCCCAAGTTCAGGCAATACTAGGCTAGAAGGGACCAGATCTTCTATTTCATAGTCTTACCCAGAATGGCTGCCATTTTTTTCCCCCTAATTGGGCTCTCTTTAAGATTTTAACTGGAAACCAAAAGGTTCTGCTGCTGCTGAAGAAAATGTTCAAAAGCCACTGCACTCAATGAAAATATCCAGCGTGAATTTCCAGAATGGGGGGGTGGTGAGAGGTCAGGCTGAGGTATTAATCTCCAGCATTTGGGCCATTGAAGGACAACCTCTTTCCCTGATGCATTCATAGTTCTGAAATGCAAGTGTGAACAAGTAAACACTGAATTCCGACAATGAGCTGAGAACTTTGCTAAACTTCATTTCACATAATCCTTCTGAAAACCTCATGAAGTAGTTGTGCTTTGCTCATTTTACTGGGAGGAAAAAGGGGCTCAGGCATGTTACGTATCTTGTCCATGGCCACCTATCTTGTGAAGAGATGCAGTGACATGCGTAACACCAAAGCTTGTGTTCATTAATCCTCACACTGGCTAAACTGCTTTCGCCATCTCTGTTGGATCATTATTACACTCTAAAAAGTAAAACAAAATACATGCATAGGTTTCTTTTCAACCCACCTGGATGGACAGAGGCTGCTCTATTGTACAGCTTTCCTGGGATAGGGTGAGGGCTCACCCACATCAAGTCTATGTGAATTGTATATCAATTTGTATGGTTTTGACATGTTTAGTTGACTAGATTAGTGTGCATTAATTTTGATTTAGTGCATAAGAATGAAAATCAGTTCCAGTTACAAAATACACACAAAAAAAGCCAATTCTTAGAAGACAAGGAAATATTCATTTATTCATTTTAGAACATTTAGTTTTCCCCATGTAGTATCATTTGGAAATATGATAATCATAACAGTATTTCTTTCTAGATGCTATTTTCCCCCTTATGAAAATCAAGAGAGAATTCTAACATGGGAACTTCACCATTTTCTCATTTGACTTATCACTTCTAAATCAAAGCTTTATAGGAGTATCCTTATTAACATTGTGAACAGTCAATCCCCAAATATTTATGGCTCAATTCCAGCTTTGGGGCAGTATGCTGGACAAACCATGACTCAGTGGGGATAAGAAGGTCTTCTTTTCCACTCTGATCTAGATTCCCATTATTTCATACTCCATAATACATGGTAATCTCTAAATGAATACCACTGTATGTGTTCAGAGTGGGGAGGGAGTTACCATCAGCTATGACAAGAGGTTTGTGGGATGAGATCCAAAATTGTCCATAAAGAATGAAACAAATTTGAATAAATGGAAAGCAAGAGATATTGGGGGCAGAGCATGATCATATTATAGCCTCAAAGGAAGGGATTTGCAAGACGTGTTCATAAAACTGTGAGAAACTTCTCTCTGTTGTGAACAGGTGTTTTATGTGAGTTAAAAGTGGAAAGTTAAATTTGGGTCAAATTTCAGACTGTCTCACATATTTTGTTACTGAAAGTAATAGCAACAAGTAAAATCTAATGAATGCTCACTACGTGCTGGAAACTGCTAAATATTCCACATGTTTGAAAGCATTTGAACAGCTTTGCGCAGTGGCAGTATCATAGCCAATGAGGTTTATCCGAGGTGCGATTATTGCTAATTGAAAGCATTTGAACTTCATGAAAAATGTATGCATAGATGTGATTATTATCCCCATTTTACAGGTTAGGCAATCAAATCTCAACAAGGTTAATTAGCTGGTTAGTAAGTAACAAAGTCAGGACTCAATATTGTGGGGCCATGGAGAGATTTGGAAGAGTGTGACACAGTTGAAACAGGGCTATTGGAATGTTCATCTGGTAGAGAGTATCAGAATGAATCGGATGAATGGAAAGGCAGAGAGGCTGCCATGGAGACAATCGCTGGAGCTAGGCATTAAGTATAAACAGCCTTAATGAGAGACAAAGCTCTATTTAAATGTAAGGGTGATAAAGAAAGACAGAGCAGACATGAATCCAAGACTTCAACTGGGAGAATTGTAGAACTAATTTTTTTTTTTTTAAAGGGCTGGGTAGGGAGAATCTTTGAAGGCAGGTGTACTAGTAATAGTGGTAATCAAGTTGGTATTCAATATGAAAATATTAGTGAATGGAAGAAATCATATGAGGATTTCCAATTAACAGTAAACACTGTAGTACTTAGACACAGCTCTTGATATATAGCTTTAAGATGATTGGACCCTTTTAGGGACCAAATTGGAATATTACTATGGTGAGTAATTGTGAATAATTGGCTGAAAAGGCCACAGGAATTTTCTTTCCGGGCTCCTGGGTGGCTCAGTGGGTTTAAGCCTCTGCCTTCAGCTCAGGTCATGATCTCAGGGTCCTGGAATCCATTTCCACATCCCAGGGAGCCTGCTCCATCCTTCCCTCGCCTGCCTCTCTGCCTACTTGTGATCTGTCTGTCAAACAAATAAATTAAATCTTCAAAAAAAAAAAAGTGGTTCAGAGTTGGAAAAAAAAGAATTTTCTTTCATTTCTTTCACAACAAGGTGTGTGTTTTTGCGTGCGTCTTCATAACTCTGCCTCAAAATCTTTTTTTTTTTTTTCCTACAGGTTGCTTCTTTGCAGAACTATGGCTCTGACGCCGGTGCTCATAGCCCACTGTATATACGCTGTTATGACAACCTTTGTCAGGTTTTGTTGTAATAGTTTTCAACATGCCTGTGTGCCCCCTAAACTCTATGGTCCTCAAGAACAGGAATTGTGTCGCAATCATCTATCTGAAGCAAGAAGCTGAGCAACAGTGAGTGCACAACAAATGTTTGTTTAGTGATGATTCTCAGCACCAAAAGGATACTTTTTATAACATAGGAGAAATAGAGACCAAAGATGTCTATTGTATAACTTTTTAGCTAAATTAGACCCACGTCCTGTTGCTGGACAGTGTCCCAAAATTAAATGACCACTAAAGAGATGAATATGATAACATTACGACAGAGCTGGAGGAGGGGGGGTACTCTTCAAGCAGATCTTGTTAAAGTCCCCTAATGATCCATTTGTGTCTAGTCAAATAGACTTTTATTCTTTTATTTAACTTAGATAGTTAAAGAATTATTAAGTGTTAAACTTTGAAGTAGAGCTTTTATTTGGTATGGAACTTGGTGGACTATATGTGTGTGTGTGTGTGTATAATATATGATAATATCTTTAAAATACTTTTGTAGAATCCTTATAACAGTGCCTAGCACATATTAAGTGCTATATAAAGTTCAAAGAAGGGATAAAGCTTTGTAGATCAAGTTAGAATACGAAAGCCTTTGTGTATTGTATTACTTAGGATAATGTTTCCTGCTGTAACAAACAAATCTGAATAAATATCAATGGCTTAATAAAAGTTTCTTTCTTGCCCATAGATATGGACATAAATAGTGCTCCCATATGGGATGTTCCTAGCTGGTAGCTGGCCTTCCCTGTGATCTTTCTGAAACAGAGAATCCCTTCATGTTGTAATCTGCCCTTCTCCAGGGCCTCCTGCTCATCTGCATCTAGATTGTGGATGGGAAAAAAGAGGGTAAGGAAGACATATTCACTTCTTTTGACCTCATCTCCAGAGCGACAAGTGTTCTTTCACTTAAATTCCACTGATGATAACTAGCCACATGATCATGTCCGCTGCAAGGGAGAATGGGGTTTCTCATCTAGCTGTGGGCAGAGGAGGAAGAGTAAGTGCATTTGGTGAAGAGCTGAGCAGTCTTTGCCAGTTCTGGATACTTAGAAAACTCTTCTCTCTTCCCTAAGGAGATAACCCAAAATGCCATGCAATGAACAAACCCAGTCTGAAATCTAAAACCTCTAGTGGAGATACAGCGCTTTCTCTCTCTCTCTCTTACCCTGGTGCAGAAATGGTTATTCATGTTCTGCTGGCTTGTGATCTGAAGACAAGTTATTTCTGCTGCTTCCACCACCCTGTCTCCCATCCAGCATACAATGGTGGGATGGAGAAAGGGTGACTGCAAGGCAAGTTCCCAAGTGGAAAAGGCAACAATGAGAAATTCATAGCGTTTTGGCTGTCTTTGTTAGTTCGATAATAAAGTCCAGCTGGGCTGTGAAGTACCTTTGCCTTATCAGTAGGGGAATTCCTTCCCAGTCTCTAATTATATCTTCTGGAAGATTTCATCTCCTTGTTTATTATTCTTGGTTTATTTTTCTTGTTTCCCTCAGGGAACTTCTTCCAGGTTCTCTTTGGTCACCTGTGAAGAGGGTGTTAGACAGTTGTTGTTTGGGTTCTGTTTTTGTGGGGGGCATACTTGTCCCCCACCTATTAAGTTAAATTTTTGGTTTGTTTTGTTTCATTCTGTTCTGTGTGCCAATAAGTATGCCCAATGTTTCCTTCTTTATTTATTGCTTTTTTTCTTTGTTTCTTCATTCCTATGCTTTTCTACCTTAACTTAATGACTTGGGTGGGGAGACTGTATGGTTAATCTTTGCTGTAAGACTGAGACACTCTGTTCAGTTAAGAAGTCTTGCTGGGCCTTTAATGTCCAAAGCTTTGTTCGATCTTATCTAACTTACTATTCTGAGGTCCAGAAATAAACATTGTTTTCAACTAAGTAAAGTTCTTGACTCTTTATTTTTTTAAGTTGTACCTTAAAATAAGCTATTCTTGCCTGAATTCATCTCTTTCTTATAATATCTTGCTAAGAGTAACATAGAGTATAGCACACTATATTCTGACATCTTCCGGAAATTTCATTAAAAGCTATAGTCTCAGAAGGCATATATTCTGTCTTCCAAATTGTCACATGCTTATTAAATATTTCCCATAGTGTCACGGGAGTTTCCATCTCCCCAGCCTGCTTATCTTGGCTCTTATTACCTGACCTCTCAGCCTGTGCTGTCCATTTCATATTTGCTGTTAGAGCAGGACCCTATATTCTGTTTTAAGTGGGATGAATACTGTTAGTTGTTTAAATAAAAATCTCCAAAATTTCAGTAGCATGAAGGTTTATTTCTTGCTGCTCTATAGTCCTGCTGACTAGATATTCTACTTCTTCCTCTCAGGAATGATCTACTGCAGCTGAATCAATCTTTCTCTCTCTCTCTCTCTCTCTCTCGTTTTGTTTATGTGTCTCTCTAGGTTTCCCAGACAACATTTTCCCTGCTTGAAAGTATTTGCACCTTTCTTCCAGCTAAATCATATCCCACGGAGGATGGGGTTTTCCTGTCATCCATGAAAACTGTAGACATGTGGATGCAGATTTGACAAAGGATTAGGCAAATTTGCAACTGCCGATGTCTGGTATGCCTCAACATTTTTAAACCCAAGCTCTTTAAACAGGAACATAAAATTTTATACTGTCCCACTTCCTTCCCCTACTAGTCTTCCCATTTTGAAGTGGGAGGTGGGTCAGTTATTATGTATTTCATTACTTTTCTGTTCATAGGATGAAATCCTATCAGAAGAAAGCATGAGGATGGAACAGAAAGGGGGAGAAAGAAAGAGAAGCAATAGGTCACATCATGGCTTACTTGCCTAACCCTGTAACTAGATGCTGAGTTGCTTTCTGGCAGGGGCTTTATCTGTAGAACTCCAGGACTGGACGTGGTGATCTGCCCAGAGTGTGAACCCAATTCATGTTCCTGGATGTGTGATGAGGAACACAAGTCCAGATTCAGAATGACATTGCTCAACCCTTACTCTACCAGTTGTCATGAATCTTGGGCAAGTTACTTAATCTTTCTGAGCCTCAATCTCATCCTCTGAAAAATAAGGAAAATAAGAATGTGTACATCATAGGGCTGTTATAAGCCTTAACTGAAATAATAAATATAAAGTCTTAGAATAATGCCTGGGCCCATAGTAAGCTTTTAATAAGTATCAATCACAATGTTGAGATCTAGAACAGCATAATGAATGAAAGTAGGATTCTAAAGCCATGCTAATGGAGTTTTAATACCTGTTCTATTTATATGTAGAATATGTCTTATTTTTTCCAGGGTGATCTTATTTCTTTATGCCAGTTTTTACATGACAAACATTCACCAAACACTGATGTTATATAAAAAGACTAAAGGAATGAACTATTTAAAAGATAAAATTAATCCCAGGAAAGCAGTTCTAACAACG
The DNA here is from genome assembly GCF_011764305.1 of Mustela putorius furo. Lineage (NCBI taxonomy): Eukaryota > Metazoa > Chordata > Mammalia > Carnivora > Mustelidae > Mustela > Mustela putorius. Next base: position 23,292,227 of record NW_025422021.1, read on the forward strand.
CTAATTCCTACACCCGACTTTGGTTTGTGGTCTTGTTTCTCACATTAACGTTAATGTGAAATGTTCCATTAAATGTGCCTAGTTTGTAAACCAAAGTCTACGTCTTGTTTTTCTTTTCCATTTCCCAGTCATACCAGCCATACTGTGTAATTCGAATGAAAAGAAATTGTGGTGTCAGAAGGAACTTGTATCAGTACATCTCATAACAGAACATAGCAAGCATTTTTCTAATTGGCCAAATCTTACAACCAGATATATTTGGGAAAGGGGGTGGATTGATATCATCTTCCAGGGAAGGAAGAATTGGATTTAAGAGCTTGGCTGTTTCACCTCTCACATTACCCAGGAGAAATAAAAAAGCAAAAATAATATCCTAGGAAACTGCATAGTGGTTTCTAATATGAAAGACTTTTAGTGACTTATTGCTGTTTGCAGTGGCATCTCATAGTTTCTAACAGTATAAAGCGTGCTAAGGAAAAAAAAAAGATACCACCACCCACATTTTGTCTGGAGTTAATATGTATTTTTCCTCTTGTCAAAGTGTGGGAGGCTCTCTGTTTATATAATTACAGCTTTCAAAAATCACTTAAATAGACATGAGCAACGAAGTAAAATTGCATGTGGAGTATTCGGATGACACTGAATCTGTCAGGTCTATGGGATTTTCGTACAAAAACTGAGATGTTTTTCGACTCTCACTTGGATGGAACTGTGCTTTGCTGGATTGGGAAAACAGCTTTTCCATATTGCTGACAATCTTGACAATGGTCCTGATGAATTATCTGTACTAGACATCCTCCCAAACCAACTGAATTCACTTCTGTCAAGGAGATTTGGAGAAAAGCAATGAGCTTTGTCTTTTCCTGCAGCCTGGGGCACCATATATCCAAAGAGATTAGGAGGAGGAAGGCAAACCCAGGCCACACTTGCTAGCTACCCTTTTTCTTCCGTGCCTAATGGGCTATCTTTTTATCATATAAGGATGTAAGAGTGGAAATAAAAGCGGTAGGTGGTCACGATGGAATTACACTTATATTTGTGAGGGGCAAGTATTTACCTTTGCTCACCAAACTCATTTTATTTTTTTGAACAAGGAAAAATAATCAGTTTTTCCCTTGACCTTGTTTTTTTATGTCTCATACTTTACCTTTTAAAATTTATTATACTTTACTTTTTTATTTCTAAATAGTTTTACTGAGGTAAATTTAACAGACATTAAACTGCACATTTTAAAAGTATATGATTTCAATTCTGACGTATGTATATGCCCTTGTAGCCTATCATTAAAATCAGGAGATAAACATACCCATCATGCCCCAAAGTTTTCTTGTGCCCCTTTGTAACCTCTCTGCTGCCCTTCCCTGTGTTCCACCTCACCCTTCCCCACCGGCATCACCCCATCTCTTGGCAACCTGCTGCTCTGCTTTCTGTCTTGATAGATTGGCTGGCACTCTCTAGAATTTTATAGAAATGGGATCATACAGAACGTACTCTTTTTGTAGGGACTCTCCACTCAGCATAATTATTTTGAAATTCATCCAGCTGGTACATGTTAGTCCTTTCTTTTTGTCAAGTAGCAGTCCATTATATGGATGTATCACAGTTTGTTTTCCCATTCAACTGTCCACAGGCCTTGGAGTTGTTTCCAAATATAGGCTACTAGAGAAATGTTTTGACATTGTGTATAAGCCTTTGTGCATATATATGCTTTCATTCCTCTTGGGTAAATATCCTTTTTTATAAAAAAAGATTTCACCTATTTATTTATTTGAGAGAGAGTGAACAGGAGCAGGGAGAGAGGTGGGGGCAGGGGAGGGGGGAGAGGATCTTGAGATGACCACAGGTGCTCAATCGCATGACCCTGAGATCATGACTTGAGCTGAAACCAAGAGTCTGCCACTTAGCCAACCGAGCCACCCAGACGTCTAGGAATGGGATGTCTGAATCACATGCTAAGTATATTTTTAACTTTAGGAGAAACGGCTAAACTATTTTCCATAGTGGTTATACCATCTTAGATGCTGCTAACAGCACTGAGAATCACAGTTCCCCCACAGGTGCTCAATCGCATGACCCTGAGATCATGACTTGAGCTGAAACCAAGAGTCTGCCACTTAGCCAACCGAGCCACCCAGACGTCTAGGGATGGGATGTCTGAATCACATGCTAAGTATATTTTTAACTTTAGGAGAAACGGCTAAACTATTTTCCATAGTGGTTATACCATCTAAGATGCTGCTAACAGCACTGAGAATCACAGTTCCCCCACATCACCAGCACTTGGTATTGTCAGGTGTTTTAACTTCAGTCTTTCTAACAGGCATGGAGTGTATATCATTGTGATTTTAATTTATAGTTTCCCGAGGCCTAAGACTATCGAGTATCTTTTCATGTTCCTATTTGCCAACCTTATATCTGTTCATACCTTTATTCCATTTCATTGAGCTTTTGTTTTTATCATGTCAAAGTTTATGTTCTGATTCCAAATATGTTATTCTACTTTTAAAATTAATATGCAACAAAATTGACTTTTTGGTGCAGAGTTCTATGAAATGTTGCCACGTGCATGATTTCATGTAACCACTACCACAATTAACATATAAAGAAGCTCCATGACGGCAAAAACTCCGTCTGGTAGCACCCTGGTGTCGGCAATATTCTGCCTCCTCCCAACCTTTATTCTGTTCTCCATTCTATAGTTTTGTCTTCTCAAAATTGTCATATAAATTGTTTTATATGGGGGAGCATTTTGAGACTGGCTTCTCTCATTCAGGGTAATGCCTTGGAGATTAATCCACGTGTTGAATCAGTAGTTTGTTTCTTTTTTGTTGCCGGTTCTGTTCCATTATATGGATACACCATAGTTTGTTTATTGTTTGTTGCATGATATTTGAGTTGTTTCTAGTTAGGGGTAATTATGAATAATTTTATGTACAGAGTTTCACGGGAACTTAAGCTTCTTTAGGAAAAAATACTTAGAAAGAGAACGTCTTGTTCTTATAGTAAATGTATGTTTAAAATACACTTACAGAAAGTGCCACACTTTTTCCAGAATGGCTGCACCTTTTTGCATTTCATAATGTGTGTGAGATCTAGTTGCTCATTAGAATTTAGAACTGTCAGTATTTTATATTTTAGCCATTCCAATAGGTGTGTAGTAGTATCTCATTTTGTTTTAATTTGCATTTCCCTAAATGTTGCCGGGTATGAGTTCCTTATATATTTTGGATATTTAACTTTCACATATATGATTTGCAAATATTTTCTCCCAGTGCATAGGTTGCTGTTTAATTTAATTGATTGTTTCTTTAGCTGTGCAGAAGCTTAGTTTGATGTAGTCCCACTTGTTTATTTTTTATTTTGTTTATTCTATTTATTTCTGCTCTGGTATTTATTATTTCAGTTACTTTGGGTTTAATGTGCTCTTCTTTTTCTATTGCCTTAAAGCTGATCCTGAGGCCATTGATTTACTTTTTTCTATTATAGATGATCTGTTCTATGAAATTTCTAATTACTGACTAGTGGAATCTGACAAATTTTGATATGTTGTTTGTATGTTCATTCAGTTTACAATACCTTCTAAATCCTTTTTTAAACTTTTTTTTTTTAACCCATGCACTTTTAGAAGTGTATTATTTATTTTCCAAATTCCTTGGGCTTTTCCAAAAATATTTCTGCTGTTAATTTTGAATTTAGTTTCATTATGGTCAGAAAACACATTTCGGGTACTTGAGTCTTTTCAAATTTATTGGTAGTTTTATTATGGCTTATAGTATGGCTGATCTTGGTTACTAGTTATTCGATTATTATCGGTTATTAGTTATTTGAAAAAAATGGGCTAACTTGTAGAGTTGCTTGGAGAGTTCCAGAAATGTCAGTTTTAAGACAAATTGATAGTTTTTTCTTATGTCTTCTATCTTTTTACTTATTTCTGCTTAATCATTACAGTATTTGATTGTAATTGTGGATATGTCCATTTCTTGAACTTCTATTATGTTTCACGTATTTTGAAGCTCTATTGACATGTACTGAAATGTTATGTTTTTCTGATAAAGCCTCACGTTTTTAATTAGTAAACAACTTTTTAAAAAATCCATGGTATTATTCTTTCTTATGAAATTTACTTTGTCTGATATTATATACCAATTCTAGTTTTATTTGACTAATGTTACTATGGTATATGTTTTCATATTCAAATTTTAACAGATCTTTATCTTTCTATTTCAGTGTCTTTCTTGAAGGTGACATAGAGTTGAATCTTGCTTTTGGATTTCATCTGACAACCTTTATCTTTTAACTGAGTGCTAAGATCATTTGTTGCAATGTGTTTATTTATATGGTTAGGTTGAAATCTACCATCTTGCTGTGTGTTTTCTATTTGTCGCATTTATTCTTTGCTCCTCATTTTCTTTTTTTAAGAACATTTTCTGGGTTAATTAAGTACTTTTTATAATTCTATTTTATCTCTTTATCTGTTTAGTGACTTTTGTTGTTTTAGTGATTGCTTTGGGGTTTATAGTATACATTTTAAATCATCACAGTGTAGGGTGCCTGGTTGGCTCCCTACAGATGGTTAAGCGTCTGCCTTTGGCTCAGGTCATGATCCCAGGATCCTGGGATTGAATCCCACATTGGGTTCCCTGCTCAGGGGGAAGCCTGCTACTCCCTCTGCTTCTGCTTCTCTCTCTCTCTCTCTCTCTCTTTCTCTTCCTGTCTGTCATGAATAAATAAACAAAATCTTTTTAAAAAGTTATCACAGTCTACCTTTGAAAGGCAACAACCTTTATGTTTATGATAAGAAATTAAAACAATGAACTTAACACTTCTTCACTTTTTTTAAAAAAATATTTTATTTTTATTTATTTGAGAGAGAGAGAAATACAGAGAGAGAGAGAGCACACAAGCAGATTCAGGGGCAGAGGGAGAAGCAGACACCCTGCTGAGCAGGGAGATGGATGTGGGACTCCATCCCACCATCCTGAGAACATGACCTGAGCTGAGGGCAGATGCTTAACCAACTGAGCCACTCAGGTGCCCAACTTCTTCACTCTTGACATTCATAGTTCTGTCATACATCTCACTTGTAAATATATTATAAAGTTCATATTGAATTATTATTATTTTTGTGAAAGTACTCAATTGTCTTATTAAAAGATTTAAATAATAAGAAAAAATTCTTATTTTTTCATGTAGTTGCCATCTCTCACAATCTTTATTTCTTCATGAAGATCTGTATTTTCAACTGGTATTTTTTTTTTCTTACAGAAGGGTTTCCTTTAATGTTTTCCATAAAACAAATTTGCTGGTGATAAATCATTTCAACTTCTGTATGTCTGGAAGAGGCTTTGTTTGCAAGATGTTTACATTGAGTATAGAATTTGGGTACTTTAGAGGTATTGTTCCTTTGTCTTCTCACTTGTAAAGTTTCTAACAAGAACTGTCTTGTTCTTTTGTATATAACATTTCTCTTCCCTCAGACTGCTCATGATTTTCTTTATCACTGGTCACTAGACATTATGCTTACAATAAACTTTGTGTAGTTTTATTCATGTTTTTTAAGCATAGATTTGTTGAGCTTTTTGAATCTAAGGTTTATATTAAACTTAGAAAAAATTAAGCCATTACTCTTTGTTTCTTGGACCTGACTGCCTCACCCTTTTTTAAAGATATTCCAATTACATGTTTGACTTTGTAAAGTTGATCAAGATCTTACTGCCTACTGACACTCTGTTTACGTGTGTGTGTGTGTGTGTGTGTGTGTGTGTGTGTTTCCTTTGTGTTTTATTTTGGATAGTTTTTATTTATATATTTTCAAACTCACAAATCTTCTCTTCCATAATGTCTAATCTTTTATCTCTAAAATTTAATTTGGGTATTCATTTCATATAACGTGTTTAACACATTTAGCATTTTCTCTACATTTTCTAAATATAAGAGATATGGCTATAATAATTATTTTCCCGACCTTTTCTGCCAATTCTAACATGTGTGCCAATTCTGGGTCTATTTTGATTGATGATTCTCATTATAGGTTATATTTCCTGCTTCTCTGCATTCTTGGTAATTTCTCATTGGATGTCCGAGATTATGAATTTTACTTTCTTTATGATAGGTATGTTTATGTTGTTATAAATATTCTTGAACTTTGTTCAGGGACCAGGTAATTATTTAGAAATTGTTTGATGTTTTTAGATCTTGCTTTTTAAGATACGTTTGGCATGACTAGAGCAATATTAATCTAGGACTAATTTTACCCTAGTATAGAAATGAGACTTGTCTGAGTATTCTACTAAGTGCCCTAAATGCTACTAAAAATGCATTACGAGATTTTCTAACATGAGGCTGGTTGAAAGGGTAATCTTTGTGGCCTAGGGTGAATATTATTTCTCCTAGTTATTCTTTCCTTCATATTGGGTATAAATTCTCATATTGGGTGTAATACTTTGTTGCATGCTTGTGGGAAATCCACTGAAGTTCTCTAGAGCTCTAAAATTTTCTCTCAAACTCTCTTAAAACTATAAGCTGGAAGAATGACCAGGCTTACTTTTTGTGTTTCCCATCTCACGAAGATCACTTTCCACGTTGCCTGATATCAAATGTCTTAAAATCAGTACTTACTATATTTTGCTGTAACATATAGAGGAGTAGAAGGACAGTATTCCACTTGTGTCTTTCATTTCTCCATTATTTTTTAGAATATGAATTTTTCATAGCTTGAAATGATTTATGGATCAGCTTCTTGGGCCTCCTCATTTTCAGAGAAAAATCTTGTACTTAGCAAGAGGAAGTGAGCTGGCCAGACTCACTCTAGTGAGTTATCCAGTTATCCTTCTGGGAAGATAGTGCCTCTGTCTATGTCCGTCAGTACTTAATGCTAACATCCTGGCTTTAGCAAGTCTGGGATTTTTTTCTTGACTTTCATGCGGGAGGACCATAGTTTCTCTTTGGGGTGTTTCTGGTAAGCTTTCCATTATGGTCATTGTGCCAAGGATTTCAAAATTTGCTTGTAGGGATTACAACTTTCCTCCACCTCTGCAACCAGTCCGTGTTCAGTCACCACTGGATCCTAACTGTGTCTGCAGAAACTTTCCCCTCCTTTTCTGCTGTCTGACTTTGGTTTTATAACCCAAAGCACAGATGACACTGCAGCTGCTTCATTGCTTTGACATGACTTAAAAAGTGAGAGAAGATGGGCTTTTATTCTAGATGGGACTTGGATAATTTCTCTCCAAATCCTTGCACATGTGGCCTGGGATGCTTGCTGAGCCGACTGAAGCCTGATTGCTGCCTGAAACTTTACTTCCTCTAAGAGATATGACTCATATCCACCACATAGAGGCCTTTTATTATCCAAAACAACAGTGTGGGAGTGGGGAGCCCTCTCTAGGACATTAAAAGTGCCTAGGGTCAAGAACAGAGCTCTGCAGGTTTCAGCTGCCCTTTTCCTTCATTCTTACCAAGTTAGATATCTTCAAATTACCAGCCAATTAGTTTCTCTTTTCCTTCTCTCAGGAGGGTATAGGTCTCTGTCTTTTTAATTCAACTTCTGTAAGAGATCCTACTGCTACCTTCACCTTATTTTCACCAGGGTTATTCTGTAACCTTCTGCTTTTTCAACTTTCTTTGGGTGGTAAATTTTCTTTTTCTTTTCTAGAGATCCAAAATGAAGTATGAATTTTATTGTATGATTTATTTATGTGCACACAATTGAGATTTAATAATGAGATATGTCTTTTATTTTCATTATTACCTTGTTCAGAACTTTTTTTTTTTTAAGATTTTATTTATTTATTTGTCAGAGGGACAGAGCACAAGCAGGCAAAATGACAGGCAGACGCGGAGAGAGAAGCAGGCTCCCCACTGATCAAGGAGCCCAATGTGGGACTAAATCCCAGGATGCTGGGATCATGACCTGAGCTGAAGGCAGCGGCTTAACCGACTGAGCCACCCAGGAGACATCCCTTGTTTGGAAATTTTATAATAGTTGTTAGTCATTTTCCTCACTTATTCAACAATTTTTTTTCTATTTTTTTAAAAGATATTTATTTATTTATTTATTTGACAGACAGAGATCACAAGTAGGCAGAGAGGCAGGCAGAGATAAGGAGGGGAAGCAGGCTCCCCGCTGAGCAAAGAGCCCAAGGCAGGGCTCAATGCCAGGACCCTGGCATCATGACCTGAACTGAAAGCAGAGACTTTAACACACTGAGCCACCATAATTGGTAAAAATATCTGCCCCAACAGATATTTTTAAATAAAAATTACGTACCTTGCATTATGATAGATATGGATAGACGGTGGTAGATAGGAATGCATCTCTTACCAAGAAATCTACAGGTGATCAGTCTACTAATATTTATAGGAAATTACAAAATTATATAGGGGGCACCTGGTGGTTCATTCAGCATCTGCCCTCTGCTCAGGTTATTGTCTCAGGGTCCTAGGATCTAGCCCTGTGTTGGGCTCAGTAGGGAGTCTTCAGGGGGTCTGCTTTTCCCTCTCTCTCTGCCCCTTACTTGTACTCTCTCTCTCAAACAGATAATTAGAACATTTTTTAAAAAAAGAAGTTATATAACTCTTGTTGATTAAAGCACTAAAATTAGTTAATCTTAATTTGAGCTCCACTAGGGATTATTGCTTATACCTTTCATTAACTATTATCCATTTCCTGGTAGTGTTGGTTATCATTTATGTAGATAGAGAATATCTAGCAGGCATTTTTATTTATTTATTTATTTTCATTATTTGTAATTTAACTAGGACTTCCAATCATGGCGTGGTTGAATAAACTCCTACATCTAATATACCTACAGATGAGATGACAGTTATGAACTCTGACAAACGTATATATGCACACACATACACACACAGTGAACTGCAGAGATTTTGAAAATGAACAGGCAAATTCTGAAGGACAATTAGAATAAGGGTAGCATGGGGTAAATTTCTTTCTTTTTTTTTTTTTTAATTTTTTAAATAGACTTCAGACTGAGGAGCAGGGTAAAATTGGCATTATTTGGAAGAGCCAAAACTCCAATTGAAAAACAGTCTTCCTTCCCATAGAGCCACGGGATAGAATTAGGAGCAAGTACAGTTGCTGGGAGGTGAGGAGAAAATTCTAAACAGGAGAGATCAAGTGAGAAGAAGCCCTGATTATGTGTGCAGGATGCACATAAGAGGAGGAAGCAGAAGAATTTTTTTGGAAGTCTTTTTGTTTCAAGTCAAAGTCATGTGTTACAATTTGGTAATAATCAATAGCTCCTACAGGAAGAAGAGAGTTTGCCAGGGGTTCCTAAGGGGTTGCCAGGTATTATGTATAGTAACATTTTTTTCTGATTTGTCTATTGTTTCTTAGAAACAATTCTACAGAATTTGGGAATTTTAAGGTCCTTAGCTTAGTATCATTGTTATTACATCAAATCCTCAAGATTAACCTCCAAACCACTATAGTGTCTCCCACATGGCATCAAAGACATTGACCAAGTACTGGACTTGTCCCTGCAGAGACATAAATGAGCAGAATACTATCCATGCTCTCCAGCTACTCATAGTCTTAGAAATATTGCTCAACCTATTGGACATTGCTAGAAGTCATTCTCTGAGCAATAAATGGATATCAAGATCCCTGGATGGCCCATTGGTCCTAAGGATGCTTCTAGTACTGAATTTGTATCATTGAATTTCTTATCAGAGTAAAATTAGATGATCCAAATGTGAGAGAAGAATAAATTTGCCACGTTCTTAGAACATTTCATGTCAACTTACTTAGAAAGATAAGTACAATTGTTTGGGGAGGTAATTAGTCTTCTCAAAGTGAAAAAATAAGAATTTCAGTTTTCCTTTTACTTGATAAAAATGTTTTTCTCATTTCTCCTTTGATAAGCAGAAACCTGATATCTAAGATTTCTTATTGTTGTTGTTTTATTTGAGAAGAAAAGTAAGGTAGAGGAAGTGGCTTCTGAAACAAATTTTTTAAAATTCAAATCTTGGCTTTAACATTAAGAAATCATATGACTCAAGACAAGTTATTCCATATAGGATTGCTATGGAGATGGCAATAATTGGTAAATATAAAACCAATGGTGCCTCAGTAAGCCTTATTTGTGCTTGTTGAGCATTTAAAAAATATGATGAATTCATCAAAGCCACTATGAAAAACCCACAGAGAATATCACTCTCAATGGAGAAAAACTGAGAGCTTTTCTGCTAAGGTCAGGAACATGGCAGGGATGTCCATTATCACCACTGCTATTCAACATAGTACTAGAGGTCCTAGCCTCAGCAATCAGACAACAAAAAGAAATTAAAGGCATCAAAATTGGCAAAGAAGAAGTCAAACTCTCACTCTTTGTAGATGATATGTGGAAAACCCAAAAGACTCCACTCCAAATCTGCTAGAACTTATATAGGAATTCAATAAAGTGTCAGGATATAAATCAATGCACAGAAATCAGTTACATTTCTATACACCAATAGCAAGACAGAAGAAAGAGAAATTAAGGAGTTGATCCCATTTACAATTGCACCCCAAACCATAAGATACGTATGAATAAATGTAACCAAAGAGGCAAAGAATCTGTACTCAGAAAACTATAAAGTACTCATGGAAGAAATTTTTTTTCAAAGAAATGGAACAAATAATCCTAAAATTTATATGGAACCAGAAAAGACGTTGAATAGCCAGTGGAATGCTGAAAAAGAAAGCCAAAGCTGGTGGCATCACAATTCCGGACTTCAAGCTCTATTACAAAGCTGTCATCATCAAGACAATATGGTACTGGCACAAAAACAGATACACAGACCAATGGAACAGAATAGAAAGCCCAGAAATAGACCCTCAACTCTATGGTCAACTAATCTTCGACAAAGCAGGAAAGAATGTCTAATGGGAAACGACAGTCTTTTCAAAAAGTGGTGTTGGGAAAATTGGACAGCCACATGCAGAAAAATGAAACTGGACCATTTCCTCATACCACACATGAAAATGGACTCAAAATAGATGAAGGACCTCAGCGTGAGAAAGGAATCCATCAAAATCCTTGAGGAGGGGCGCCTGGGTGGCTCAGTGGGTTAAGCCGCTGCCTTCGGTTCAGGTCATGATCTTAGGGTCCTGGGATCGAGTCCCGCATCAGGCTCTCTGCTCAGCAGGGAGCCTGCTTCCTCCTCTCTCTGTCTGCCTGCCTCTCTGCCTACTTGTGATCTCTCTCTCTGTCAAATAAAAAAATAAATAAATCTTAAAAAAAAAAAAAAATCCCTGAGGAGAACACAGGCAGCAATCTCTTCAATCTTAGCTGCAGCAACTTCTTCCTAAAAACATGGCCAAAGGCAAGGGAAGCAAGGGCAAAAGTGAACTATTGGGACTTCATCAAGATCAAAAGCTTTTGCACAGCAAAGTAAACAGTTAACAAAACCAAAAGACAACTGACAGAATGGATGAAGATATTTGCAAATGACATATCAGATAAAGGACTAGAGTCCCAAATCTATAAAGATCTTATCAAATTCAACACCCAAAGAATAAATAATCCAATCAAGAAATGGGCAGAGGACATGAACAGACATTTTTGCAAAGAAGACATCCAGATGGCCAACAGACACATGAAAAAGTGCTCCACATCACTCAGCATCAGAGAAATACAAATCAAAACCACAATGAGATACCATCTCACACCAGTCAGAATGGCTAAAATTAACAAGTCAGGAAATGACAGATGCTGGTGAGGATGTGGAGAAAGGGGAACTCTCCTACACTGTTGGTGGGAATGCAAGCTGGTGCAACCACTCTGGAAAACAGCATGGAGATTCCTCAAAAAGTTGAAAATAGAGCTACCCTACAACCCAGCAATTGCACTACTGGGTATTTACCCTAAAGATACAAATGTAGTGATCCAGAGAGGCACGTGCACCTGAATGTTTATAGCAGCAATGTCCACAATAGCCAAACTATGGAAAGAACCTAGATGTCCATCAACAGATGAATGGATAAAGAAGAGGTCACACACACACACACACACACAATGGAATACTATGCAGCCATCAAAAGAAATGAAATCTTGCCATTTGCGACAACATGGATGGAACTAGAGAGTATTATGCTTAGTGAAATAAGTCAATCAGAGAAAGACAATTACCATAAGATCTCCCTGATATGAGGAAGTTGAGAGGCAATGTGGGTGGGGGTGTTGGGAGGGAGACAAACCAATTTCACAAAACAAACTGAGGGTTGGGGGGGAGCGGGGTAGTGAGAGGGTGGTGGGCTTATGGACAATGGGGAAGGTATGTGCTATGGTGAGTGCTGTGAAGTGCGTAAACCTGGCAATTCACAGACCTGGGGCTAATAATACATTACATGTTAATTAAAAAATTAAAAAAAAATTAAAAAATATGATGAATCCAAGATGGATAATCTGATGTTGATTTAAACACAAAATGATTCACAATAATTTTAATTCTAATATTTGTCTGAACATATTTTTTCTTTAATTTTAAAGGAATCATTGTTTATTGCTTAAACAAATGTGACAGAACTCCTGCATTAATCCTACACCCTGTGCTGCCATGCAAAGGCAGTTTGCCACAGATATTCAACATATTCTAACATAACATATATTTGTATTCTTTTGTGTCCATGACAAAACCATTTAGATATGACAATCAAGGCTGAACAGCAGCTTCCTATATATAGTTAAATGGAAAATTATTAATAATTAAGTTTGTACAGTTATGGTTCAAGTTAAAATAGTTCATGATCAAACAAAAGTTTTTGTGAATATTACTATCTAACATTTCCTTATGGTAGAATGAACTATACATAGGCTCATCATATTGACTTTCTGAATAATTTTCTTGGTTTTGGTCATTGTTTTTAGAATTCCTAACCATATAACCATAAACCAGAATTAATTTGGTTATATTAAGTACATAGGGAGAAGACTGAATAAATCGAGGAATCAAGAATTTTTTTCCACATCCAGTAATACAGCATGAAAATCACCTCCAACTAATTTGGACTTTCAAATTCTCTTATGAGGTGAATATGAGAATATGAGAATTATTTTTGACTTTCTGAAATGTGTATTTTTTAACACTATAGAAACCTCAGTACTATTTGTCAATATTAATTTTCAAGTGCCCTATTCACATTGTGTTGTGAATAGTGCCATTTCTAAAAGTAAACTATTATGTCACATCAAATGCTTCTATCATCATTACCAGGAAACATGAAGCTTTATGTCATTTCATTATGTTGTGGGAATTCATTCCAAAAATGTTTCTTGACTGGTAATTGATTTAATAGAGATACCTTAGAACTTATTTTTGTATGAATTCACTAGAAATTGGAAGGAACAACGACCTTGGGATTCTGACAGATATCAAACAGATATTCTGACAGATATCAAAGACCTCTCTCCAGCAACTATGTCTTGTCCACCAACTGAGACTGCCCCAAATGGAAGACAAAAGAAAAATACAAAGGTGAATTAAGTTGGTGAAAGAAGGATATGGATCTCTAATACAGTTATTTCTAGTATCACTGTGGGTTTTTAATCTAGTTCATATACTCTTTTACTGGTCTCTATCATTCAATAGTGATTTTTCTTATACATTGATTTCTTTCCTGTTTGAACCCTGTTATGTATTACTTACTGCTTACCATATTATCAGGAGTAGTAAGATTTATAATTAGTAAACATCATTGAAATGTGGTTTTATAAGTTGATACATTTTATATTTTCTCCTACTTCAAAAGATGATCACCTTAATCACGTTCATAATGAAAATGGAACTTTAGACAATAGTAGAATGGCACATGCTAAAACTTACTTGTATAAGGCACAAGTGTAATGCAAGGCAGAAAAGCCACTATCCTACTGTGGTGACTAGTCATGTTAACTCCTCACTGTTTCTTTTTGCTTAGGAATTCGAGACAGACTTGTCAGTAGTAATTTCCAGAGAAATTTTTAAAAACCTATGATTTCCTCCTTTATTAGTTTTAATAAAGAATCACTGCTCTCTAGGCTTACTTGGGAAATTATTACCCATCAGCAAGATAGAAGACAAACATATATGATATTGACAGCAGTAAAAAGTAGGTCCCCAATGATGGCAACTAAGAGGTGAAAGTTACTTTAAAAAAAATCAGCCCTAAATTAAGTGCTTTTTGAAGATGTAACTTGAATTCTAGAGAGTTGACAATTGAAACTAGTAGTGAAAAGCTGGTTTTATAGTTTAACCCAGCAGCAGAAGATTTGCTTTGCATTTGAATAGTAAAATTGGAATGGGGGGTGGAGGCACCACAGTACTTGAACCAACCCAACCCATGTACCCGTTCCCTGATCAAATTTTCATTAGCAATGATTTTTTTTTTTCATAAAATCTAAGATCATCCTTGTTGAGAGACAGTAAAAGGACAACAGAAATCTCTCTGTGTACTGAAATAGGAGTGAAATCACTTTCTTATTTCAAGCAATTGCTATGGTTTTCTGATTGTCTGTAATGATTTATATTTTTAATTAGACAATCTAAATTTGTATTTAATCTGGGATTTGTTAGACTTGTGTTATGATTCTAGAACCAAGTACATAGTGTTGGTATGGCCAGGCCCAATGCCCATGTAATTAACTTATTGTACTGTAGTTCACTAAGTGTCCAGGAAATACAGCTTGACTTGAAGTGTGATAATGTTATGATATACTAGGTCCTTTGACAGTGATCCCTAAGGAACAGAAGACAGAACCCTGAGACTAGAATGAACAAATAAATGGCTGGCAAGCTTGCTTGATGAAAAAAATCAATGAATAAATGGAATCCATTGCTTTACCAAGTCAGACTCGCTTTTTGAGACCTAGGGGAACTTGAAAATCCCCTGAAATCCATCTGTGATAGGAACATTGGGGGTTCTATGGAGACGTTGTACTCCTAGAGGATTAGTTTGTTACATAAGACACAATGAAACTTGAGCAGTGTAAGAAGTCAGAAGCCAACCAATGCTAACTGAACTTGTAAGGAGGAAAGTTCAATAACAAATGATTCTATGTCAGATGTGGTTAACGATGTTTAAGGAAGTTGAGATGGCCCCCAGTGGAAGGAGACCTGGAGAAGGAAAAGGGGCTTTTGAGTCTGCTGTCACTAAAGCATGTTCAATAGCTTCACTCTTCTCTGCCAAGTAGCTTAGTGGGAGAGACACCAATTATTGTCAACATGTTATTCAATTACTTTTTTAACCATCAGCTCAGAGAGAAATCATCTGAATGTCCACAGCACTTTTGGGAGAGATGGATGGGGGAACATAATTCAGGTTTGAAAGCAATCATCTAAATTTACAGCTGTATGTGGTCAAGCAACTATTGACGCTTGAGAGTTTCCAATTGCTGGTAATAGACTGGAAAAAAAGATAATGTGTTTGATCGATCAGCATGAACAAATTTCATTTAGGGGATCAATAACAGTTTATACTTGACAGAGCTGAGGGACCACATTTATTTTTCCCTTTGATTGAATAAATGTTTTCAACGGGACTGCAAATGTAAAGCAATCCTAACCATTTCTTTACTTGAGGCACAGCTCCTGCTACAGTATTATTGCAAACAATGTGTATTTAAAACTAATATACGGAAAAGTGGATAGCCAGGGGCTGGAGCAGTTGAATGAAACTAATGTACAGTTTATTAAAACACAACACATGGTAAGAGAAAGGTTTCATTTTCTTGGTGTTAAGCAATGGAAAAAATAGGAAAGAGATATCACATTTCATGGTACTAAGCTTTTTTGTGTTTTATTTTGCTTGTTTCCCCCTCTTTTTATTAAGATTAAACCCTTCAATGGATGAAATAAATTATGAAAAATATTAAGTAGGAAAAACGAATCAAATACCTGTGACGGATAACCCCGGGGTGAATCTTTCGATAGCACGTGCCACACCACCTGCGCGGGCAATCTGCGCACACACCTGGCAGGCTCTTTTTCCCTAGAGAACCCCCTACCAAATTTAGCACCAGGCTCTGAAAAGGTTCCTTAAATGAATAAACGGTTGGACCAACGACTGCTGATAGTGATTTCCTGCCAAATGGCCTCATCGCTGAAGCTGATTCATGGCATCTCATTTGGACTCGGGAGCGAGTTCTGGGGTGTCAGCATGCTGGGCAGCAGGCAAGCAAACCTCATTTTAGGGATGGAAGGACGGCGTCACAGACCACGTGCAACCCCGCTAAAGACAGGAGCTGAAGGAGCGAGGCTTCCCACTGACCATCTAGAAGATGGCAGGTCCGTGTTTTGGAAGTTCTGATTACAAGAAGACGAAACCTGCACGTTAAGCAAAGGATCACTTCATTTTCCTCATACATTAAAAGGGAAATGATGCTTCTTTAAAACATAATTTTCCAACTGACAAGCTGAGAGTCATTTTTCTTAGCTTTTAGGATTCCTTCCTCCGAAGGATGGTCATTTCTTACAGCCTGTCTAGCGTTAGAAAACGCAGATTCTGGATGTACTGTTTTTTTCTCTGCCTTACATGTATTAGTAGAAAGCTCTCTCCAGGGGCCTCGGGTGACTCTCAATGATCTTCGAAATAACTCTATTGATATTCTGTGTTTCTGTTCCCAAAGACAGCGTGGTACGACTTAAAGGAACACAGCAACCAAGATACTTGAGGCAAATGCCTTCAATTCAGGTGTCACTTAGGAGAGGGGTGAAGTCTTCTCAGTAGAGAGTTCTCCTTCTCTGAACAATGCGTAAAAATTCCTCCCCAAAGAGACTGGAGTTACATTCCCCTGTAATTAAGTTTCCGATGATACAGATGACAGGCGCGCCTTGAAATGTGGGGGAAATGCCAGGAGTACGTGCGGCTTCCAGTTCCAGCTGCCTCCGCCAGCTCCACGTTCCCCGGCATGTGCCTCTGCGTGCGAGCTGAGAGGGTGAGAAGCCGCTCCTGAGGAAGAGCGTGGTGCCAGGTCTATTTTAAGGCGCTGGGGCTTCGAATTGTTTAAAATGCATATTGTTTGTGTACATCTCACAAAGGAAAATGCCAGCTCTGAATGCCCTGGGCTGCTTGTATGTCAAATGATGAAGTCTTCCAGTCCTCCAGCCCAGGGGTCATTATCAATGGTGCTTTGGGTCAGGGTAGACGCGGCACAGTTAGAGGCGACGCTTGACCTTTCGCTGGCACTGCAGGGTACCATGGCTTCTTAGGGCATAAGTAATCATTTTTAATTTGTTTGTCCGAGTTCTATTTGTTTAAGGATGCAAATGTATTATAACATATGTGACTTACAGATATCCTTCTGCGGAGGGGAAAGCCGTTTCCTTAGCATTTCTCTTTCTTTTTAAACAGAACACTTAATGACAGGATAAATAATCGAGATTAGTTGATTATACTCCGCTACTTGGCAGTTTGGGATGATCACTTTAAAATTGTACATTTTTCTTGCAAAGTGTGGGCTCCCTCAGTATCACAGAATAATCTTAGTTCCCTTCCTCAGGTATCAGCCATCACTTAAAATGGTTTGATGATGCTTTAACAAACTTCCAATTAGTCATATGCC
The DNA here is from genome assembly GCF_011764305.1 of Mustela putorius furo. Lineage (NCBI taxonomy): Eukaryota > Metazoa > Chordata > Mammalia > Carnivora > Mustelidae > Mustela > Mustela putorius. Next base: position 23,309,767 of record NW_025422021.1, read on the forward strand.
ATTTGCTTTTAAATCAAAGGATTTTGTTTGATTCTAAGGAAATAAGTATCCATACTATGCTTATTTGGGACTGAATTACCTTCTGATGTCACTGCACTCAAATCATACTCAGGATTTCAATCCCTTCTTTCTACTGCTATCAACTAGCACTGACTGTGCCTCACAAACTGTGAAAGATCAAAAAATAAACCCGAGGCCAGTAACTTAACTAGAGAAATAAGGCAGAGGGGATCCAGGAAATACAGTGGTGAGCAATAAGTAATCCCAGTTTTCTAAGTTAATTATGAGAAGTGATTATCTGAAAATGCATGAGTAGCATGTTTCTGTTTGAGTGCAAATTCATGTTGGCCTTACAGAAGGTATGAAGTCTCAGAACACTGAATGATAAGGTATGGCTTTGCATAATGAGAACTATTGCAATAGTTAAGGTGGCATTAGCTATTTTATCAACAGTGACAAATGCATAGTAGCACACATCCAATAGAAATTTATATTTTGGTCTCATGTAATCCAAAACAGGTGCTCTGGATTGGTGGATGCCTTTCCTCTAAGTGGTTATTCAAGAAGCCAGACTCCTTTCATCTTGTGGTTTTGTCTTCTTCACGCATGGCATCCAAAATGGCTGAGATCCCCTTCCTGAGCTGGCAGAAAGAGAAAAAGCATGGAGGATCAGTCACTTCCACTCAAAAGTCACTGACTAGAATTTAGTTTAGTGGCTACACCCAACAGCAAGAAAAGGGTGTGCTGTGGGGAAGAAGAAGAAATAGGTTTGGAGAAGAGTTAGCCAGCCCCTGACAAAGCTGTGGTACTTTAAAATGACGTCACATCACTCTTCCTGAGATAATAAACTCCACGGATGAGATGTGATAGCTTATACAGCAATCCCCCAAAGAAATGCATTCATTTCTTTCTAAGAAAGAGACTTTGAATAACTGTACTTTGAACTACAAATTCCGGAAGAAGATATGGCCAAGTCCCAGCCTTCTTGGAGAAATGCTGCAGCCATGAGAGAGGTGATGGAAACAGAAGTCAGCTCTATCGTCAGCCTTATGCTGGGTGTCTGGCATTCAGACAGTCCTGGTTTCTAACCAGACCCAAGGAAGGGTCATACGAAAACAAGTCATCCTATCTAGGAATGGCTTGGAGATAATAGTTCTGTAGGCAGTTAAGTGACAAAGTCTTCCAAAAAATTCTATTTTTTTGGTGGCTGATCCCATTTTCTTTTGTTCTTTCGACATAAGATAAGCAATTTTATATATAGATAAATGGCAGCGACATGGGTACATTTAAAATAACACATCCAGCTGAATCATGAATATTTTGGATCTTTAATTTAATCAGTTCAAGGGTTTTATATGTATTTAAAATACATGTGTATTCTAGGAGTCATTATGATTATTGTTAAGCCTGGTATGTTTGTAACTTTACATCTCTGTTTCGCTCTAGCTGTTTTCTTGTCCTTTTTTTCTTTCCTTCCTCTTTTTCATGTTCCTTAACCTCTGCCCCTTAAACTAATAAATTAAGTTCCCAGTATGTGAAGGTGCTGTCTGTTCCTGTGTTGTAATGAATGCCTCCTCATTAATCAGAGAGCAGAGATCCTGATGGAGATGTTTCCTTTTCTCCTGTGAACCGGACACCACAGTGCTGTGTCTATCTCGGACTAATTCATTGGTCTTTATTTCTTGTATTCAGCAGCCAGGTAAAGACCATGAAAAGGACTCAAGGATTATTTAAACAACGACCAGAGTGGTGTTGATGAGATTACAGAGCCTATGCTGGCTTTGTAAACTAAAAAAGGCCAAATGCTTTTCTTTGGAACAATGGGAATTCTATAATAATTACTATGTATCTCTGTATTTCACCTTACAGAAGGTTGTGAAATTTCTCTGAGTAGCTGAGCAATATAATAATTTGTATTTGTTATAATGAGATAAATTTAGTGAATAACTTGCAAATTTCATCTTTCCAGATGTCAGGGCAAATAGTACCATGAATATCTGTTGATTTCTTCATTCTAAAATAAATAATGAGCAACGACTAAAATTTAATGAGTAGTTGCTCCTCTAGTCATTTAGCTAAAGTAATATTGAAATAAAAGGGTTTTTTTTTTTTTTCCATTGAAATTAGGAGTTTGTTATCTGAGTGTAAATCAGTGACTTCTGAACATGGAAATACTCTGTATACATCAATTCACTATCCACATTCTCAAAGTCCAGGATTGGCTGCTGTGATGGCTGGTGTCTATTGTGACTTCCAGTTGCCAAGAGATGATTGGGTTCAGTGTTATATGCTGAAATTTTTTCCTGGTATGTCTTGAGAAAATCATGTTTCTCTGAATCCCAAATCCTGAGAAAAAATAAGTTTAGAAATCAGGAAAACAAGAAAGAGTAATTCTACAGGAATTAAGGTTAAACAATCAACATTAAAACCTTAGTGGAGCAAATTGAAGTCAAAAGCAAGAGTAAGAAGTACTGATATGTGGAGTCCAAGAGCAATGCTGGTGTTTCCTGGAACCATGGCAAAAGCAAGGGGGAGAGAAGTAGTCACAATTTTAATGAGCCAGGCTTGCTTAGTTATAGAGTAGCTATAAATGTGTTTGTGATCCTCTTTGGCTACTGGTTCATCATTTTTACAAATGAAATAAATATTGATAAGTTTATACATATAGTATACTTCATAAAAATCTTATGAGTGATGCTGCAAGTATAAACAAGTTTGGGGAGCAAAATAATTCCTTAAATTGGTAATTTCGACATTTGATTCTGTCTAGTGCCTTTAACCTTGCTAGGAGATTAGAATGTTGCTGTGTTCAAATACCACCCAATAATATTCACTGGCATTTTCCAGTGTTTGAATATACTCTATAGGTTACAGTTCTTTGTAAATAATCATAAACTTAATAATTTTTATTTATTAAACAATTTATGATTTTCATAATATCATGTAAAATATGGAAAATGTTGAAAGTATCTTAAGAAATATAAATAAAATCAGATGGCTCATCATAAGATATGTTCTAAATCAGAATAAACATTCATTTATTATTGTATTTTTTTAAAGTTTTTTAGATCTATTTTCAGCATAACAGTATTCATTGTTTTTGCACCATACCCAGTGCTCCATGCAATCCATGCCCTCTCCAATACCCACCACCTGGTTCCCTCTACCTCCCAACCCCCCCCCCCACACAATCTGAGGGTATTGTATCTTTTTTTAACAGAAAAGTTCCAAAACTTTAAATGCAACCCTATCAGTGAATGATTCGTGTTTATTGTTATGGCTATTCATAACTATTACATAAACTTTTATGAAAAATATAGTAATAAACTTAGAACTTTGAGAATTCTCAAGAAATTGCAGGGATTTTAGTTTTTCTTTAGTGAATCCCAAAGATTAGTGTTTATCAGGAATTTGTAAATATTATTCTATTCTCACAGTTACTTGAAGTAAGGGAATACCTTTAAATTCAGCAGATGGGTTGAGCAACTGGAATTCCAGGGTGTCATTTGAGAATCCCAATGTTAACAACTCTGTTCAAAGCAAAATAATGTTTGTTTGTTTGTTTTTTAAAGCAAAATAATGTTCTTAACTCTAGTGATACCAATATGGGAGAATTGAGGTATTATTCTGCTCTGTGAGGACCAGATACAAATTTAGATGAATAATCTAAGGTTAAATTGCCAAGGCATGTGTTAGGAATTTCAGACATAGCAGCATAGATTATAACCCCAGGCAATAACTGAATATTTGAATATTACTCAAAGTAGGTTGTTTTCTAAGGCTGATGTGAGTTGCCATGAAATACACTCATTGACTTAAAAGAGGTTCAATTTGGAATGCCTGGGTGGCTCAGCCAGTTAAGCAACCAACTCTTGATTTTGGATTAGGTCATAATCTCAGGACCTTGAGATCAGCCCTCCCCTTGGGATCTGTGCTGGGCATGGAGCTAGCTTAAGATTCTCTCTCTCCCTCTGCTCCTCCCTGCACCTCCCTAGCCCCCTGAGCTCTCTAGAGCTCACTCTCTAAAAAAAAAAAATAATAATAATAATTAAATATTTTAAAAAAAGAGTTTCAAGTTATACCAAGTGCTTCTCTTTGGAGTACAGGGACTGTACACTATTGATGTCCTGAGGAAATCTCCCCCATCAGACTCTCTTTTGGATGGGGCTAGACTGGTGTGACATTGTTTGACTGGCTGGGTATAGAACAGCTTTAGATGTCTGCCCTTAGTAACTGATGAGTTACTGTAAGACTGAAAATTCCATGCAGAGAAAGAAAATCATTATTCTGTTCATACATGTCCCTTATTGTAAAGTTAGTCTTCGTGTCTAAAACAAGTCCTCTTTCCTAAACTTCAATACTATTCTCAGAAGGTCCTGTCCTGTGAAAATGAAGATTAACCATTTACTTCTATTTGGGGAGGGAGCATATGTTCCATTTAATATAAAAAGCGTGATTCAACACTTTCAATTCTTCTTTCCCACATAAATTGGTCAGCTCTGACTGCCATAACAAAACAGCATATGTTAGATGACTTAAACAATAGAAATTTATTTCTCAGAGTTCTTTTTGCCTTTTTAAAAAATATTTTATTTATTTAGTTGACTGAGAGAGACAGGGCAAGAGAGTGAACACAGCAGGGGGAGTGGGAGAGGGAGAAGCAGGCTTCCTGCAGAGAGGGAGCCTGATGCAGGGCTCAATCCCAGGACCCTATGATCATGACCTGAGCTGAAGGCAGACACTTAGCGACTGAGCCACCCAGGCGCCCCTATTTCTCACAGTTCTAAAGGCTGAGAAGTTCAAGATTAAGATGTTTCTAGTGAGAGCTCTCTTCCTGGCCTGCAGATATCTACCTTCTTTCTATGTCCTCACAAGGCTTAATTAGAGTGAGTTTCCTTGTGACTCTTCCTTTTTTTTTTTTTTTTGTTTAAAGATTTTTTTCCTTATTTATTGGACAAAGAGAGGCACAGCAAGAAAGGGAACACAAACGGGGGAGTGGGAAAGGGAGAAACAGGCTTCCCGCAGAGTGGGGAACCCACGTGGGGCTCAATCCCAGGACCTTGGGATCATGACCTGAGCTGATGGTAGGTGCTCAGTGATTGAGTCACCCCCCAAGCATTCCTCCTTGTGACTCTTCTTTTAAGAATACTAATTCTATTGAGTCAGGTCCCTGCCCTTTTGACCTCATTTAACTTTAATTACTTCTGTAAAGGTGTTATCTTAAATACTGTCACATTGGGGTTTAGGACTCTAATATCTAAATATAGGAGGGCCACAGATAACACCATACCAGATAACATCTGGAATTTTTCCATTTTATGTTACCAAATTGTTAACTGATACTGATGCTTCATCCTGGTTCATCCTATATTTTAATGAACTGGCAGAATATATACATATATAATATTTGTTGTATTTTTGTATTTAACTTTATCTCTTGGACATATGAACCCCAATATTCCTTTATCAATATCTCTCTATTGGCTGTGATTAAAGTTTAATTAGTTTTCTTTTTTACAAGTAAGGAAAAAATCTCTACATTTTTGTTAATGTTATGAATTAGCAGGAAATACTCAGAAATAGAGTTGCCTACATGTTGTTTGAAAATTGTTTACAGCAAATAATGAACAAAGCAAATCAGATTGCCAAAGGCCTGGCTGTTGAAAAAGTGTAGCACATTATTAATTAAAATACAAGTCAGCTTTTCCAGCACTTGTAGCCTGTGGGTATCAAATGTACTCCACTTGATTGAATCAGGTAGTGGCAGCACAGGCATTTTTTATTTTGTGCTGGAAGGGATAACAAAAATGTAAAGCTGTTTTCTGCTACTTCATTTGAAAAAATATTATTTTGGAATGAAGGCCTACCAGCTGCAGCAGACAGGCAGAAATAATATAAAATCTACACTCTACCCTTGCACTGTGATTTTAAACACGGGGTCTACAACCTCAGACACACTCATGGCATTGTATTATAGGCAGACCTTTGTCTATGGCCAAGGAAACAGTTTCCATGGAGATGCACGGCATTTGACAATGGTCACTGTTTTGGTGAAGAAAATTAATCCAAGCAGGAGACCATTTTAGAGTTATAAGATTTTTTTTTTTTTTTTCCTGTGTAGGAGGAGGGGAAGAAAGAGTTGAGAAGTAGCATAGAAGAAAAACATATCTGCCTTTTGGGTATTCTTTTTAACATGCTGAAGTCAGTGAAATTTTGAGAAACCACAAAGTATGTTTCCAGTTTTAATGCTGATGGGAATTCTCAGGTGAAAGAAAAAAAATAGTAAAGAGAATATGATCTTTTATAATACACTTAAATATTTAGCTCACCCCTAGGATAAGTCAGGGAAAGAAATAATGCTGAGATTTTTTTTTTTAATTCAAACACTATAAACTATTAAACTAGGAGCTGATACATTTTAACTCTAACTGTTCCAAGCTCTTCATGGGCAGAAATCACTTTTTATTCATCCCTATACTTCTTTTATCCCAACATCTGGGAAAATAATTAAAACAGTAGGTTTTTCATAATTTTTTGTTGAGTGCATGGACACATCAAACCATGATGCTTCTTAGAATAAGACATAAAATAACTTGAAAGTATTGTGAATGCTACCTAGAGAGTCAACTCTACTCAAATTGGAACCCCTCTAGGTTCCATTTAGACAACTTTGAAAAGTGTTTCAATGCTCTCAGGCCAACTAGTGTTGAAGAGAATATTTAGAAATTTTAAGATGGCTTGTGAAAATGTCTAGCAAAGAAACACATTTGGTAACCATGGGCAGGACCACTGTTGATAAAAGAAAATAAAATGGAGTGAGTCAAATGTCTTTTGGACTTGCAGGATCTAGGTGTATTTTGCGGGTGGAATTCTTCACCCCTGGCAGCCACTGGACTGAACTTCTTCCTTCCTTCCTTATTCTACTCAAGGTTTGAAATCTAGTGGGCACCAATGGGTCGGATATAATCTCTATCTCTTGCAACAGATTTCTGGGTTTAAATTAGTGCATTCCTACAGCTCTCAGGTGAAGTCCTTCAATGAAGCAAATTAAATATCCATCAAATTCAGTTGATTCTCTTCTCTGCTTTAGTCCAGGTCTGTCACCCTCTAATCCATAACAATTGTCTGGGAGGTAGTTTTTACCCTGAGAGTTTCATTGGACTTTGTTCATCATTTAGAAATCTTTCCTTATTAAGGAAGCTCTTCGCTCACCTAGGTTCACGATGCCTTGCCATGTTCCCTTGGCCTCAGAGAGATGTTAGCTATGTGCCATTCAGCCATAGGGGGAAGGAGCTGGCTTCCATCTCAATTCCAGAGGTGGCATACTTGGTCTAGCCTGCAAGAAAGATGTTCTACAAGGACAGATCACATGTTCTCCTTCCTCCCTCCCTTTTCCCCCTTCAAATAAAGTATATGCTAAACCTGTTTGTTTCTCCTCTTTGTTATGCTCTCATCCTTCATCGTTTCTAGTGCTGCGTATGAGCTCAGTACATCTTTTTCAGTCGTTTTTAAGTCCATGCCTTGTCAACACTCCCTTTAGAACTTCCTTTCCCTCTTATCCCTTCTCTCTGTCTGCTGTAGGTACAAAGGGGTTTTCTTCCTTCCTAATCCCTACGCTGCCAACAAAATTTGCCTTAGAAATTAAGGGCACATTTACAAGATTATAAATTGGTCATTGATATATTAGCGGCCCCTCCCCCCCCCCTTTTCTCCCAGGCTTTTAAGCTCTTCGCATGGCTATGAGACAACAGACAGTTTTCAAAGCTATCTTGCTCTTTCTTGCTTTTTACTTCCTCTCTCTTGTGGGCATGTAAATCTTCGTTGCTACAGAGCAGCTGACTGTGACCTTATGTGTTAGCAGCTCTGTCCCCTGAAAACTAAAAATAGGCCTTAATCTTCTCAACATGTGAGGATCCAAAAGGGGCTCTTTGATTAATAGCTGCCTATATGTAGTGGCATCCGTGTCCTCCTTCGAGCACACTAGGGGTTGGGAGGGGGTGCTGGCGAAGGAGAAGCAGAGCTGCAATGTTACCATTTGTTATGGATGGCTTGTTGTCTTGTCCCCAGAGTCTAGCTCTTTTTTGACTTCTGTGCTCCATTGAGAAGGTCACTTCTGGAGGCAAACTCTGTGAAAAATACAGTACCCAAACATAGGCTGTAGGTTTTTCTTTGATTTTGAAATTTCATTCAATTCTTTCATTTTATATGTCAGTTTATATGAAGTCGCATTTCAAAGCATAACAGAATTCTAGAGAAGCTAGTTTTTAGTGGTGCTCCAGTAATTAAATAAACAAATTCCCTTCTTCATCTCTCCCCACCAAAAAAAGATATCAAAGTCCAAATTATAATCTTTTTTTTTTTTTTTTTTAAATCACTGGTTGCCTTTGAGGCGTGAACGAGATTCCAATTGCTTGTAGTTCTGATAGGCTCAACACCTGCGTGTATTTGAAATCCACATTCAAGTACATATTGGGTCAAACCCTAACCAGATGTAGGTACACAGCTAAGTTATTGGATTTCTTGATGATGAATAGAAAGCAGACAATGCACCTGTCTGGTTGTGGAAAGGATTTGCATAAAAATGAAGGAACAGTACCCATGCTTATGTAAAGTGTTGATTAACAGGATCACCTATATTTATGTTAAAAAAAAAACCCACACAATACAGTTTTTCTAAATGAAACCATGTGAGGTGTTATAAACACACACGCATTTGCCAACAATTAGGAAATGCGTTGCTCGGCTGGGGCTATGTTAGAATGATTTGATTTCCTGGCATATTTATCCTCTGAAGAAGTGGAATACTGTACTTGCCAGTCATTAGATATTAGATATTAGATTTAAAATTCTGTTTGCCATTTGATCTTTTGTGCTGGAAGCAGAAGGAGGGAGTGAAGATTAGGAACGAACTCTTCACAGAAATGCGAGATACCCAAAGAGCAACCTGTTTTTATTGAACGTGAATTCTCCATGACAGGTAATATGGCTGGTATTAACTCTTATTTTGAGAATTCAGAGTCTCAACTCAAATCAACTGACTTGATGAGGAGCCTCCCCACTGAGAATAAATATTTATTGTGTAAAGACAAATGAAAGAAAATGTACTCTAGTTTTGCTCTTTTTTGTTTTTAAAGCTGAACAGTCCTTCAGCTTTTTCCTGGAGTTGCTCTTATGTGGCCTTATCTATCTGGAACAGCCCCTTCCTTATCCTATAGGCCACCAAACTTTAAATTTAACTCTTTACTGAAAGCTTATCTCTTTGTTCTAACTCATCGATTTTCTAGAATATCTTGTAGCAGTACTCTGATTCTTTTGAAAATGCATGAAAACAATAAACCTTATGTTTTTGAACCTCATTTTTCCTGTGAAAATATACCTAGTAATTAAAGCAAGTGTGAGAGATTAAAAAAAAAATTAGATTATTATACTCAAGCATCATTGCTATTATAAAACCAGACACCTAGACTAGATTTTTGAGAGAGAGAGAGAGCTGATATAAGAGACACAATTTATAGTTTAGAGCATAGATAATAGCTCCATCTTAGTGTTTCCAAATAGGGACTAGTCACTTGTATTCTTATTTTACAAGTATAGATGTATTCCTTGAAGTGGAGACATTCTTCCCCTGCAACAGAAGGTGTTTTTCTAGAATGCATTGCTTTTCCTTTGTTGCCGATTCTAACACCCAGTGTCAGAGGGTAACACATGAGACCTAGAGAATGCAATCAACTAATAATTCCCAACTTCTAAGTGACGCTGACATGTGTTTTTAACCCTCAACCAATGACTATACAGGGTCTGTTTGCTCCTCTTCACTGCTTAGTCCCCATCCTGATGGTGGAACATTTGGAATTGCTTCGGGTGGACCACAATGCTGCTGTTGCTTCCATCAAAGCCAGAAGCTTTGGAAAAGCAGGTCAAAGGTCAACAGTTTGAAAAGTCCCTCCACTTCTCTCTGTGGCTGCTGCTAGCATGGAGAGCACATTACTGCTTTTTCTCCTGGGGTGTGTCATCTGATTGTCATTCCGGATCCATTATTTGCTCTTCTCTGCTATGTTCTATGTCCTGGGATTTTAATATCTATGCATCTCATACACAAGCTGCTTTGCTTTTTACCTTCTGGTTGGGTTTGACCAATGGGAGATATTGGTGGAAGAATGAGGGTATGGGAAAAGGGAAAGATCAGGGTATTTATTCCTCTTCATACTCAGTCCGGAATGTAGCTTTAATCTTGTCTGCATTCGTCCACATAAGATCATGGCTCCTTTTGATGGCTTCTCTCCCATAATTACATCTTGTAATGGTTTGAGGGCATACTGTCTCTTACCTTTGACACTTTGAGCTAAGCATAATAACGACTTAGCTCTACTGCTAGTTTCTGGGAGCTCCACCATTGCTTGTTGGTTCCCCCTAACCCTGTCCACATCTCTGTAAAATGTTCAGTCATTGAACTATTTTAAATTGTCTCCACTGAATATGACATTTGTTTCCTTCTGGGATCTTGACTGATCAATGTCTAAACACTAATCCAGATAGTCTGTCTTCTATTATAGCAACAATTCCAATGTAAGGGCCTGTCTACTAATACTTTTTGCTCTCATGGGAGTTTGACTCAGGACTTAATGGTTTCCCCCAAACTTTAATTGTAGGTTTCCTGGGACACCCTGAAAGTCTCAAATAATTTTGAATCTAGTTCAAATGATTTGGGAGAAGTAATTTGCCTCTCTTCTTTACCTTCCAACTGACCCTTATGTTTCTTATACAGATTAGCTAACCCTTTCCAATAACTTGTAGCCTGTGTTAATTACTTAGTAGATTAAAAATAAATAGATACTTTTTTCAGAGTCCATAGTCTCTCATGGTTATAATCTGAGGGTTTTGAAGGGGCGGGGGGTAGGAGGTCAGGGTACCAGGTGGTGGGTATTATAGAGGGCAGAGATTGCATGGGGCACTGGGTGTGGTGCAAAAATAATGAATACTGTTATGCTGAAAATAAAAAATAAATGAAAAAAATAAATAAATAGATATCAGGGAAATGCAAATAAAAACCACAGTGACATACCACTTCACACCCACAGGATAACTGTAATCAATAAGACAGATAATAAAAAATATTCGCAAAGAAGTGTAGAAATTGGAATCTTAGGCACTACTGGTCAGAATGTAAAGTAGTATAGCCAGTTTGGAAAGCAGTCTGCAATTTCTCAAAAAGTCAAATAAAGTTTTACCATATGACCCAGCAATTTTACTTCTATGTGCATATTCTAGAGAAATGAAAACCTGTCCCCAAATTTATACACAAATGTTCATATCAGCATTAGTTATAATAGCTAAAAAATGGAAACAACTCAAAGTCCATCAACTGGTGAATTGATATACGGTATATCCATACAATAGAATATTATTTGTCATAAAAAGAAACAAATTATTGGTACATGCTAGAGCAAGAATGAACCTTGGAAACATTATGCTAAGTTAAAGAAGCCAGTCACAAAGGCCACATTTGTATGACTCCATTTATATGAAATATGAAGAATAGGCAAATCTATAGAAACAGAAAATAGATTAGTGGTTGTCCAGGGCTAGGGGGAAGGGTTGGAGGAAAACAGGGAGTCACTGCTAATGGATACCATGTTTCTTTTTACCATGATGAAAACATTTTTAAATTAATGGTGGCGATGATTGCACAGCTCTGAATATATACTAAAAAAATTTGAATTACACACATTAAATGAGTGAAGTTTATGGTTTGTGAATTTTATCTCAATTATAAAAATAGATAAATGGATAAACAGAAAAAATTAGGCCTCATCTGATAATTACCTTCCTACATATATAATTGGTGAAGAAGACTTATGAAAGTAAAAAGGATGTCTAAAAATAAAAATAAAAAAGATATGGTTTTCCAAAACAAGGATGGAAAGCTAGTTTAATAAAACACATGCCATCATGTAAATATAATCTATCCAAATCTTTCACTTCTTACACTGAAAAGCCTCAAACTCTTTGGATTATTTCACATTTTCTACCAAATGAAAGGGTGAAAAACAGGAAAAAATTTGAACCAAGAATGCTAAACAACTTCTGCAGAATTTCATTCTTACTCAAAATAAAACCAGTGTTTACAACACAAGAGTTTTCCAGATGGCCATGCAAATGAAGGCTCAGTAATACACTACACACCATATTATTGTTGTTTAGTATTTATTGAGCACTCACAGCATGCAAGGTGCTGAAAAAAATAAACTACATCCCCAGTTATGCAAATTATAACCTAAAAAGCATATAAAGTCATATTACCTACTGTCTTCAATGGATTAATAATGCATGCAATATTCCAAAGGTCAGGGCTCAATCATATTAATATTGCTGCCAGAAATATATCTTGTTCAAATTAACCTGTTTTCTTTATCCTTTCTCTTTTCCTAGATTTGTTTCCTGAGGTATTTCTAGTATTTTTATAACATAACCCCTGATGTTCAAATCTCATCAATAAAAGTTTTTGCAACATAGAGCATTGTGTATGACTAAGATTTTCTTAGAGTTTCCTTTTTACTAACATTACCTTTTGTAGTGATGCTTCTAAGTCTACATCGTTGACCTGGACCTTTCCTGGCAAAAGGGCTAGTTAACCGAGATAATAGTCAAAGATCTTAAGTGTAGTATTGCTAATTGAGAGCAGCAATTTTTTAATTTTAATACCAAGGGTCTCTTGACTGCGTGTAGAGGCTGAAAATTATTTACTAAATTGACATACATCCCATTTTCTTTTCTTAGCCCCAGGCTGACATAGACACTGACAGGAAACTTGTAAAACGTCCGTTAGGAAGGATGAATCTTCATAGGCTTCTACAACATTATTCATTATAACAAGGGAAGACAATTACATGCTTTTACACTCTTAACACACCTAAGCTGCCATGTACTGAAATTGTCTACACCAGTGAAGAGTTCTTTGGAATCTGCAGTGTCCTCATGGGATAATGCTTACACAAATGAAGTAAATTTTAGTCTGGGCTCATTATAGAATAGAGATAAACAGAGAAAACAAAGTTCCAAAAGATTAGCAAAGAAGATAATCCTGGATGCTCTAGCTCACCTCTGTCTAGAAGGTTATGTCTCCCCTATATTTTTCACCACACTTTTAACCCCAAAATCTATGAAAACATTGGAAAGGAGAAATCCACTTATTTTCTTTAAGTTCTTTAGCTTACCATGAAGTGACCTTTATAGTATTAATAATTTTAATCTAGACCATTTTTAGTGGATTGTTTTTATAATTTTTCTTGTAGTAAGATACAGGTACTCCATATTATTATGATTTTCCATCATAATATTTTTATGATTGTTAGTGTTGAAAATATGCATTTTTCTGATTTCACAATCCTTTAATTTACTCATTAGAGAGAGTTATGGTCTAAGATAGCTACTGTTTTGGTGACATGCTGACAAGTGGTGACAGTAATAGACAATTTACAGCAAAATTTGCATATCATTGGCTTCTGGGCATATATTTATCCTATATTCCACATACGCCTGTCATATATATTTGTATATGAGTACTATGTTGGTGGCAAGGGCTTTAGATTTTATTTTTTCTAACCTGAAACAAGATCAACAAAATCTTGCTGAAACATCAGATTGAATTGAATTGGCATCTCCCTTATACAAAGAGCAAGATAAAAATGCTACTCAACTTTTATGCTGTTCCTCCTTAAGCTCTCTGGCTTCCAACAGCACTCAATTACCTAGGATGGCAAATCACAGCTCTAAAATGACTTGTTTTTATTAATTTATCATAGTAATAGCAAAAGACTACCCTAACAACATAGAAGGCACAAGGAGAAAGTTTAGATGTAAATTTATATTGAAAATAAATATAATTTGGGTAGTGTTTGCATTTTGGATTCCCCAGCTGCCATTTTGGTACCATTCCAGTGAAATATTTCTTGTGGAAAGGAGAAGGTGAGAGAATGCATGAAGGAATGCTGAGTACACAGAATCCAGCTTCAGAAACTTGTTTCTCCTTATACCCGTCCCTGTTACTCACTTATTCTTTGATCACCTTGTGAGGAGAGGACTATAACAATGTGCTTGAAACGATCCTCTGATATCCAGTGGTTTATGGTGTTCAGAAAATAATAATAAGAACAATAATCATAGTAATACAAGAAGGAAAAAGAAAAGGATAGAAGGAAGTTCTCTTTGTGAAGATCTGTGAATCAGAAGAAAATCTTAGGACGTAGTCATTCTTGTTAAAATATGGTATTATTGAATGAAGGACAGAGATTTTCTATTGTGTGTGTGCTGCACATAAAGCTAGAACTTACTTTCCATTTTTCCTTTCAAGATTCTTTGGAACCCATGCCCACTCTCCACTTTACTAGCACTGTCTTTTTCTAGGGCCTTTCTGACTTGTATGTGAGTAATTCTTTCCCTGGAACATTGTCTATCTTCTCAGGGGTCTCATCAAATTTAACTTGCTAAACAAGGCAGGACTGAAGTATCGTCTTCTCCATGAATTTTTCTTTATTCTTATCTTCACTGATCTCTCTGATTCCTGAAGTCCTACAGCATTATGGTATAATATGCTTACAGATTTTCTACATAAATGTAGTGATTAATTCCATATTGTTTTGTGCCACAGTAGCCTCTTGAGTGTTTGTCTTGGTTTTTGAAACTACGGGAAGTTTTCTGAGAGCTGGAATCCTATCTTATTTATACATCTCTTAATTCAGGGTGCATAGTAGACCATAAATAAATATTGATTAATTGATTTATTAATGAGCTTGTTCTTGGCTTCCTTCACTATTGAAGGTTTTGTCAACGAAGAAATCAACATACAGGATTTTATTAATTTATTGCACACCTATCATTTATCCTGGTAAGGTAGAAAATAAATAAATTAGAAGATCTTTGTTAATGTCCTCAATTCATTTTACATATGGAAATACAGGAAAGGCAAGAAATAAATACAGTATAACCAAGGGTCCGAGTGTGCCTTAGGAAATATGTATGTCACTTCACTTCCAAATGTAATTATTTATGAAGAAGACTGTGAAAATAAAGATTTTATTCCTTCCACACCAATGAGGTGAGGGTAGAGGTAAAAGTGAGAAAAGATCAGGAATTTCTATAGATAATAACATCATTGTCCCCAAATGTTGGTTCTGTATAAAGAAAGTTGTTTTAAGGGAGAGTCATTAACAAACTAAATAAGAGGTTTTTTCCAGAGAGTCTAGTAAAACAGGTGGAAAGATTATGATAATCATGTAATGTACCTTCTAGCATAGCAAAAATAGAAACTTTCTGTTATAGTTCAAGAATATAAGCAAAAGTAAATGGTGGCATTATTATATGAATAAATGAGTTAGTTAATCAATCACTGACAAACCATACTCTGTAATCAAAAGATTTTTCATGTTAAGATTAATTTCATGTAATACAGGCCTGAATATTACATAAACCTCCTTGACATTGAGTTATACTTCATAAGACAAAAAGGGCACTTGGCAGCCACCGACGAATGGCAGTCAGGAACAATTTTGGATTTCAGGATCTGGGTGGCCATTACCCAAAATCTGGGGATGCTTTGTAAGTCAAAGTATGAATCTGCACTATCTAATATGGTAGCCATTAGCCATGTGTGGTTACTTTGTGTTGATAGAAGCAGAACTAAGCAAAAGGAGCAAATTCCCTGGAACTAAAACCTTTACCATGTTGCAAGCAGGAAAGAGATGCCAGGTAGTATATGTTGGTGGTGGAAGTATTGAATATTGAGCAAATATATATCTTCTTTGTCATACAGATACATAACATTAGTACATACTGAATGTGTATGTGTTGTCTCCAGGCTTTCATATTGAACCGGAAAGTCATCAATCCTGAGTATCACAATGACACAAAGCTCCACCAAAGAAGAGCACACATTTAAAGTGAGTTCATTCACTCACCTTTCAGCAGGTATGCTCAAACTCTTTCACTGAACAGCAAAATGTTTTTCTTCTAGCAAAGCAAAGATGGTAATTGATAAAAATGGCCAAGGCCACTTTAAACTTGAAATGATGTAATATGCCTAAATTAAGCCAGTGGAGAGAGGAATAAAAAAAAAAGTACTTTGATTTTACCTTGATGTTAGGAGTTGATTTCCTATCCAAGAGTTGACTAAAGCCTTTGAGTATTACTCATTGCATTAACGTGGAAAGACAGCTGCAGTCCTTTTCAGATGGGAACACGCTCACAGGGTACTTGCTGAGAATTTGTCACCAAAAACATTATTCTGATGGTTTTTCAGTCCATCTGCTAATTTCTATTTTGCATAGATTTTCCAGAACTGAAAATCTAGAAAGAGGATACATTTCCCAGAGATCCAAAGTGTTTCAGCAGAGGAACTTAGATTTAGCTGAGAGTGGATTTTTTCTCTAGGAGAATCTTGGTAAATACCCACAATCATATTTTATTACCAGACGTGTAGTTTTAATTTCTCTTACAAAGACAAGGCCATAAACTTCCTCAAAGACAATGTGCCCTTACATAAACCAATAGTTTTCAAATGTTTAAGAAATCCTAGATATGGAAAATATGAGAGAGCAAGTCTTTATTTGCTCTTTATTCCCCACCTACGTGCAGAATAGTGAACAAATAAGTATTATTAATAATTCGTAGGCTGGTCATGTGAAACTATAAAATCGGCACTTTATGGTGAACAAGGGAAGGCATTTTATAGAGAAGAAGACACAATCCACCATTCTTAGAGGCATTTACAAGTAAATTGTTTTCAAGACGGGAAGTCTAGTAATTGCTGTTGCCCCTCCTCTCCACCTGGGTACTCTGAATGGTGCCCAAATGAAAGTTGTTCATGACTTTTTCTGTTTTATTTCCGATTCAGATTCGTCTTAACAGCTACCAGCATCGCAAGCTGAAGGTACTCTACCTTCTCTCTTGTTTTCTAAGTTATTTATAAAATTGAACACCATTTGAGCTAGAAAAGATCTTACCATCTCTCTAATTTCAACTCCTTCTTTTCTGGGTGAGCACACTGGTGTTTTTGTTTTGTTTTAAGATTTTATTTATTTATTTGACAGACAGAGATCACAAGTAGGAGAGAGTCAGGCAGAGAGAGAGAAGGAAGCAGGACCCTGGGATCACGACCTAAGCCTTAGGCAGAAGTTTTAACCAACTGAGCCACCCAGGCGCCCTAAACTTTTTTTTTTTTTTAAAGATTTATTTATTTATATATTTATTTATTTATTTATTTATTTATGAGAGAGAGAGACAGGGAAAGAGTGAAAGAGGGAAGAGGGGTAGGGGCAGAGGGAGAGGGAGAAGCAGACTTCCTGCTGAGCAAGGAGCCTGATGCAAGTTAGAGACTATGACCTGAGCCAAAAACAAGAGTTGGACACTTAACTGACTGAACTACCCAGATGCCACTGGGTGAACAAACTTTAAGGAAACATGCAGACTTGACATTTGTCACCTGGAGAAAGAGTGAAACTTGGAATCCAAGTCTCTAAATTCTCAGTCAGGGCTCTTGGTTTTACCAAGCCACGTTCCTTGGGCCCACAACATCTGGAGACCCACTCTAAGGTTCTCATACAAACCACCAAGAATCCTCACTTGGTTACTTTGACAAGGCATTACACAGTCCAACATATGGAGCATGATTCAGCCATTATATATTCAAGTTGTCTCAATAACTAATAACTTATTTTAATGTGGACTTTTACAATTCTAAAAAAGTATTGCTGAGCATGGTTATCAATATTTGTGTATGGACAGGAAATGGTGGAATCTTGTTTAAGGCGGCTTTTTGGGCCACACAGCTTATATTCTAAAGAATCCCAGAGCGTGGGTTGGCTTGCTTTTCGTTGCATTCTCCTGTGAATTGGCTATCTTCCTTTGGGGAGCCAATGACTCTGTGATGCCCAGATGGAAGGTTTGAAATGTGTCAATTAGCAAACACCAAGATCACAAAGATTCTTTCTCATTATGGCAGGGTAAGAGGATAATGCTTAGAGCCTTATGTGTCCTTGGTGTGAACAAGGCGAGGAAAGAAAATGGCTTTTCTATTATTTTGATAATATGATCAATTTAATTTATTTATTTATTTTCTCTCTTACCTAAATAAGTTGGTGCCATGAGAATCTTACCTGAATTTGTTCTCTTAGACTTATATTTAAGTAAAAGAAAAATAATAAGCTTCTCTCTGTCTGACTTCTTTAAGCTAATAATGCTGCCTTTGATTTGAGAAGTGAGATATGAGTCACAGTGAGGATGACACTAGCAAACATGTGTTTAACATTCCAGAATTAAGCCATTATAATAGTACACCATAGTCTGTTCAAAAGGGTACAAAGTTAGAAGCCTCTTACTAAAGACTTCTAATTAATATTAGACTTCTAATTTATATTATATCATGCATTTCCGTTCAGCAGACTAAAAAGTGAAGGTTCAAAAAATTGCATAATGCTCCACCACTGAAAAAAATATGAATCTAAAAGAGGAGAAATAGATGTGTCTCTTACATTCTGATACTTTTATCTATGTATGTTCTATGTATCTACGTACCCATGTAGTTCTATTATAGTAGGATCATTGTGGAATCATCTCTGTCACAGCGCACATGCATAATTAGTGGTGGTCTCATATAGGTTCTATGTTAGCATTTTCCTAAACGTGGTACTTCCTTCCACCCTCACCATGTTCAGTATCATTTCCATGATTTCCTCATTTGCCTTTCTTTCCCAGGCCATCGTGGTGACAGTGTTACCCCTGAAGGACAAACAGACAAACAAAACAGAGCAAAGTGGCTCTGTCATTCTTTTCTTCAATAGCCAGCCTGTTTCAGATGCACGTCTCCATTTTTATCGCATGCCATTCCCCTTCCGTCACTCCCGTAAACCCTATGTTCCCCCACAGACACATTCCCACCACTCCAAACACAGTGCTCCCTTTCAGAACTCTTTACAGAGTTGGTTTCTTCTTCCTGGAATTTCCTTTTAGGGTCACCCTCTCTACCTTCCATTTCATCCTTTTGGACCCAATTCAAATATCAATACCCTCCCTCAACACTCACTTCTTTAGTTCCCAGGCGGAGATGGCTGCTCTCCCTCTTCAAATTTCAGGCTTACTTTTCTATACCAGTGAAAGAGCACTGTGGTGATATTTACCTATCTATTTAATTGTCTGTTTCTTTAGGTAGAGTATCAGTGGCTTTCAAAGTTTAAATACAATTACCATTAGAAATACATTTTTATGTTGTGATCCACAACACTCACAGACACAGATTGAAACAGAATTGCCTTTAAGAGATTATATTCCCTTACAATAGTCAATGTCCTTTGATAATTTGTATTCTTATTTTTTTAAATTGTTGGTCACCATCTATTCTATTGATTTCACAGCTTAATAATGAGCTACAGCTTGCAATTCAAAAAACTCTTTCCTAAATGGCAAAGAATTGCCTCTTCTTCATTTTTGCTTCCTCCACACCTAGCACATGGTAGGGACACAACATATATTTGTTAAATGGATGACTATCCAAAGATGTTGTTTCTGAAAATGTTTTTAAAAAAAATTTTCAGCCAGAATACACTTTATTACGTTTCTCCTGTCTTGAGGCTAAGTTCGAGCTATGTGTCTATTTTTTGTTTATGTTTTTGTTTTTTGTTTTTGTACAGAGAATAAAGTATTTAGAGCTCCTATTTGCCACTTGGAAGCTCTAGTGGGGAGGGCTGAAGATGACGAGCAGAGCGGTAGAAGTAGTAGTTGAACTGTGTCATACTTACTAGGCGCATTTCATTGATTATCATTCTCTTCAATGGGCAGCAAAATCAGAACTTGTAACTATAAGGGTTTCCTGTCCAAATATTTTAATTATTCAGTTGAACTTGTGTCTCAAGATAATCCTATTCAAGTCAAGATATCTTTAAGATTTAAAGAATAATATCTGTCATGAAAGTAGTTAGCTCTGTTTCTTTAGCTCACCTATATTTTTACATCAAATTTGTTTCTTGCTTTTAGTTTTTGACTTTTAGTGTTTGACAGACTATAAATTTTGTATTATAAATTTTATGGTCTCAATCCAGACCCTGGGTTCTCAACAAATATTAATAATCGCAGTAGAAACATTTTTCTTGGTCCAATGGCAACCTTGTCAGTTTGTAACCAGTAGTAAATAGAACATTCAGTTCAGTCCATGTGCTCATTTTGAAGCTTAGGGAGAATAAATCAGCTTTTTTCTTGATGCTTAGAGCTGAGTGGAAGTGGAAGGCGTATGAGAAATCAGTTATGACTAATATGGATTTAGATGTCAGTTTATTGATTTTATGATTGTTTCCATAGAATTATCTTTAGATAACAACAAAATGAAAAGTATTTGGGTGTTTTAGGTTATGGGCTTAAAATAGAATCAACAGGTTCTTTGTATTACTTGTGAATCAGAGATTTCCATGATTTAAGATCCTCTCTCAATATCATATCTTGTGTGTTGGAGAATGGGGAATGGAGCTGGATACAGAGCTAGTTCAAAATGACCAGAATTAATTATATGGCCTCAATGAAATCCCTGATATTAATTTTAGAGGTGTGGTTTTGAAATGTATTTTTTTTCTTTTTTTTCCCCAGAAACCCTCCCTTCTCTAAAAATGGGAGAACATGATGTGTATGGAATCTCAATATTTTTAAAAAGCAACACAAGCAGACCTTTGGTGAGAAGGCTGAAGGGAAATGCCTGCCTATTTGGCCACAGAAAAGGCTTTGAAGCACTTCCTAAATTCCTAGGACTCTACTCAATCCTGCTTTTAAGCCACAATTCCAGAACAGAGCAAGTTCTGGCGACATTGTAGAAAACTCCAGTAGCTCATTTTAAAAACACAAGCTTGGTCCTCTGTCTACCAGAGATTCTGATTCTTGGGGTCTAGTGCGGCATTCAGGCACATGAATTTGTGAAATAGCTCCCCAGGAGATCACCCCTCTCCCTGGCTCCCAGACCAAATAGTCCTGATCTGTTCTCTAAGTGCTGTCCATGAGTTTCCTGCATCAGAATCACTTGAAAATGTACAATTTTCTGGATTCCATTTTAGACATACAGAATCAAGATCTTTGGGAAAATTCTGATTCACACTTGAGTCTGAGACCTGATGCTTAAGAGGAATGTGCACAGATGCCCTTTCCCAGTGTTAGGAATAAGCTAAGCAATGGGTCCTTTATAGAAGGAGCTGGGTCAAAGCCACTGAGAGCCAAAAACATGACATCAAAACTCCCAGGCTTATTCAGGGCACTTGCCATTGTTCTTTCATGACTCAAGAAGCACAGATGTCACCAGATATAAGTCCACTACTTTCTAGGAAGGTATGGGTCCCTCTACAGTTCCAGTGTTAACCTGTGAGAATCACTGTGGAATGATTCTGATGGAAAAGCCGCAGCACTGTGATGGTGAACTGCCAGGACAGGTGCACAACCAAAAACCTGGGTGGGAAAGGTACAAGACGGCCCCTTGTAGCAGCCTTCGCTGTATTCCCTTTTCTCATTTGATTGCCCATTTCTACTTTAAGCCTACCTGGACGTTAGAGGGATGATCATTCAGGAACTTATGACCACCCAGGGAAGAACAGATATAAAAAAGTAAATGTTAAGGCCAATTTAAGAAGCAAAGCATTATTTCTCAAATGCCATCTCTTATACTGATCTCTCAATCACACCACTGTATTTACATTTACAGAGAGAGTTGTCCTCACTATCTTGTGATTCAGGTTTAGTTGACAGGTTTGGCAACAGAAAGCTATAGGACAGTCTTGTCCAGTAGTGACCATGATGATGGCAGTAGCAGAATAGCAAAATCACCTTGCTGTTAAGAGTGTAGAATAGCCAGATTGCCTGGGATTCGATGCTGACTCCAGAATTTGTTAGCTTGTGTGTCTGGGAAAGTTGCTTAATCTGTGTCTCAGATTTACCAGTGAAGCTGATGGTGGTGCCAATGATGCATTAGTGATCTCATGCAATTGTAAGGAAGAGTCACCTGGTTAGTACTTAGGAAGTATTTTGAGCCGTTCCTAGTCCACGTAGGTGTTAAGTGTCTGTGACATGATTAAGACTACGAAATTCAGCCTTTGTTTCTTAGACACCATCTCATGCTTTGCAAGGGCCTCATGATTTAACATCATTTAACAACCCCCACATCACCACTTTATGTAAACCAAAGCACAGAGAGCAACATACTCTGGATAAACTCAAGAAAGTCAGTGTCAAAACCCAAACAACACAGCTCAGACATCTTTAGCTTCTGTAACAATTAATATGGTTCAAGTTCCCAGTTTTGCTGACAGAGTTGTGACCTGACTCTTCTCGATGATATCATTAAAGGCGGGGAGGAAAGGGTGGCAGACGGAGCAGAATCTCAGGGACAGAATGTCAGAGGCAGTGTTAGCTCTTCCAACCTTCTTTTTTCCTATTCCCTATTACGTGTATAATCATTTCAGTATTAAATTTTCCCATGAATTTTAGTTGCTTTATAAACTATGAGTTTTTATATCTTTGTGCAACCATTCTGGGTGTATTTAAGTGCTGGGGGCTAGAATTATAATTCCATTTGTCTTTGTGTCTGTTTGTTATTGTATGTAATAGGAGGACTCTGGGTGACGCGCTTGTTGTCATTCTTTTGCCTTCAGGGGTCATTACTGGGTGGGTCCTCTGACTCTCTTTACTAGAGCCAAGAAAGACTAACTTCCCCAGAGACCAGCTCAACTGAGGGCCACTCCAATATCCACCCCCAACTAGCTGACTTGTGGCCTCTTGAAAACCTTCCGGGAGAGGCCAACCCGAGCTTCATTCATAGTTGCATGACATTATTTCCTCTCACCCTGTATTAGTCATATACTCATCCCCTTTTTTTATAGTGGGTGAACAACTCTGTTTGCATCCCCCTGAACTTCAAAAAGATCTTTGTGTGTAGAGCTGTTAAAGAGAGGCCAATGATTATGGGATCATTTATTTATATTATTATGACACAATAGAAGTCACTCTGGTTCTTGAATGTATTCCAGTGACTCATGATATTTTTCCGATGTTTTTTGACCTCTGCTCCTTTCCATATTCTCCCATCTCCAGTAAATTCGCAACAAAACCACAGAAAAACCACAGCTGTGTTTGTTGATCAGGGACTCGAAAAATGAAAGTAACCGTTTCCATGAGGACTCTTCAAAGGAGGTGAAATGAGTTCCTTGCTGTCTGCATATAACCAGATATGAAGGGATTTCGGAAATGAAAGTTGTCATTTCTTGTTTGGAAAATATTTTCACATGATAAAAAATAGAAAAGTTATGGACACATCACCAAGATCAGCAGAATTGTGTGTTTTGTTATTACATCGTAGCATTACAAATGAGATGACACACAAATCACGATGAATGCATGCTAGAAAGTAGTAATAGATTAAACTTATTTAATCATTTTAAAAGACAAATCCAATTATCAGAATATAAAATATTAAATGTCAAAGTCAACAAAAATATGTAGGATTAACAAAAGAAGACACTGATTTATGGAAGTTATGCTGTGTTCCAAGCCTCCAGAGGGCGCTATTGCATTTACACAGAAACTTATTTAATTAGAGACATTCTCTTGAAATTAAAAAAAATGAGAATTTTAAGCATCTCTAATTTGTTTCCACATAAAACTAGGAAACAATCAATAACCATAACGATAATTTGTCTCCTAAAGGATTAATTGAGGTTTATCTCATTTAACCAACCTGGCTTGCTTAATTTTATCTAAAGATCAGATATTTAACAAAAGAATGAAAAAAAATCAAGGCATTTCAGATAATATTACAGTAACTTTCATTTGAACAAAGTGAACTTTGCCTTAGGCTAGACATTAAATTCATTGTATATTCAAAATACACTTAGAGATTTAAATCCTTTAAAGTTGTTTAAGTATCAAGAAGTTCCTTACAACAACAAAATTTTTTTAAAAAAGCTGTATATTTTGCAAATAGAAATATGAGATTTTGAATTCATACTACATGTTGCAAATTTGAACACTTAGCTGTAACCTGTGGATATTTGTTTCAAATAACATGACTTCTTTAAAAAAATGCTTAAAATTGACTCGAATAATCCTTTTTGAAATTCACTGACATAATTATTTTGTTTTGAGTTTTGACAGTTATTCTGAATTCTTACCTTATTTGCAGAATTATTTGAAACATAATATTATTTGTAGATTCATTAATTACCATTGGAATTGTATTATACAGAATGCCCCAGGA
Source organism: Mustela putorius furo (assembly GCF_011764305.1). Lineage (NCBI taxonomy): Eukaryota > Metazoa > Chordata > Mammalia > Carnivora > Mustelidae > Mustela > Mustela putorius. Next base: position 23,334,035 of record NW_025422021.1, read on the forward strand.
GTGTGATAAGGAAAAAGTTTCATCTGTTTCACATCTTTAGGTTTCTTATTTGCCCCATCCCTGGTTTAAAATCATGGCATTGTTTTACTGAAAAGTGAAATGTTTCCCTCCAAAGTAAGAAAGGGACTAACACAAATATTCAAGTCTATCAAAATGTTACGACAGCATATAATTTGGGCAATAGAACCGAAAGCAGTAGAATCTAAGAAGGTTCCCCAAACTGAAAACATTTTTTGATGTTAAGAGAAAACAATTGACTTGGGGAAAGGATAGAATAATTAATGAGTTATAATTAATCATGGAAATGATTAACAGTGGGTGCGGGTGAGGCTGTTAAGCAACACGCTCATTAAAATATGCAGATGTTGCTAGAGAATTTGTAGAACATATGTGGGTAACAGTACAATGACATATGCCATATCTGTAACATCCTTCTCAGGAGCATGAGCTAGCATAGAATCCATTCTCTTCACATTTCTCGGAGGGAAGAGGGTATTAATATGCCTTGTGGTTACACAAGAGCAAAATATCCAGGACAGGAACAAAGTGAGAGCATGGGGAGGCAGATGGGTGACAGTTTCCCATATCTGTGGGTGACTGTGGACACAGATGGACTTGTCAAATATTTCACTTGAGTCGATCTGGAGGACATCGTAAGGGATGTTTCAATCAAAGAGGCTCACAACTAAAAAAGGAAGATAAAATACAACTTTCTTTCTTCCAATATGATAAAATATTCTTATTGGGGTTTATAAATCATCTGATAGAGGGATCTTGAGATTATGGTATCTGGGGAAAATACTTAAATATTCAAAACCCTAGAGGATGACAAGAATTCAAATCCACTGGCACTACTGGTAGTGGCATGCTGGTGATGAAGCTTTCACATGAGCTTATGATTCTCTTACTATTTGTTTTTTTCCATACTCTTTCCATTGGTCCATTATAGTCCCTAATCAAGGACCCCATACTCTACATGCAGGCTAAAAACCGTCAGCACTATAGAGTACTTGGTGCTTTAAAAGTGAAAATAACAGTTAAGAATAAAAACAACAAAGAGAGCATTTGTTAGATACATGACCTTGAAAAATCTCCTTAAGCCGTACTTTTCACTATTTCTAAATAGGAACACATGCAGTTCAACACTTTGGTAAAGGTAAACGATGTAATGTATTTTAAAATAATTTGGAACTATTAACCTAATGTAGTGTGTGGTTTATCTGAGGCGAGATCCCAGGCATCTCTTACAGCACTAGGTTCTTCTTCCTTTCCGAAGAAAAGACAGATTAGGACTTGAAGAAATGAATGGTTTATTTGACTATTTACCCTAGATTAAATCAGGATGAAGCCATCTTATCTAAGACCTCTTCGTTTAGATTTAGTGTGGATGAGGAGGTAGAGTTCCCTCTTCACTTCAGCTCTAAAGTAATACCACACATGGACCTGGTGGTCTATGGATGGACCTGGTGGACCAAAGGATGACTGCAAGAGACATCATAATTTCTAGAATGACCCATTGGATATGTATTCTGCCAGAAGCTACGTGTGCACATGACAATGTGGTTGATAATGTTTCAGGCTAGATACTCTGCACAAAACTCAAAGTCATTTCGTGTTGTCTTACAAAATGGATCCAGTAGAAACAGAGATATTACAAAGAACCCATTCTTATCTTTACAACATTCATTTTGAAACCAATAATCCAACTCTATCTGGGAAAAGAATCATCTTAGAGAAAAAAAAAAAAAAAAGTCTTAGGTTAGTACCATGAGGTTAGACTCTTGTATATTTAGCCAATTTGCTGTGTCTGAAGGAATACAGGAAATCACCATGACCCCTTTAAGGTACAAAAGAAGGAAATACATGTTGGCATAAGATACCAAAATGTGAAACATTTACAAAGGGTTACTTGTGAAATGATGAAGGAGGGTGATATGAATGAAAGGCCGTTAACTATGAACCTGAACACCAAAGTTCTTACCAGGCTTTTCACACTATGGCCTGGGGACAAGGATTCATCTGCTGTGAGCCCAGTTTCATATCTGCTAACTCTGGGCTGGAGTTAGACTTCAGTCTCAAAATTTCCTACAGCTCTTAATGCTCTGACACTATGACCCAGGGGTGTGTGTGTGTGTGTGTGTGCATGCATGTGTGTGTGTTATAAAGTATGTGTGTGTCTTCTTGGGTCAGAATTAAATAGAAAACAAGTTTATAGTAACACAGAAAATAAAAACTCAGATGGAGTAATAAAACAGGCCGGCAAAGGATTTTATCTAATTATTTGAAATTTTGTTTTGAGTGTGAGTTCATGTATACTTATCACCACAATACATTTTGCATCCTTTGCTTAAATAAAAATCCATGAATTTTAGTGATTCTCATGCAAAGAAGTAATTTTTTTTCAAAGTCATTTTCCAAATTTTCCCCATTCAGCCATAGATAGATGTTGTGTTTCCAACTTTGTACGTGGTGACTTTGGCCAGAGAATTTTATATGTAACTCCCTCTGCACAAAGTTAAATATCTAAGGCATTGTGCTCTTGAGCTAGTAACATAATAGCTTGGTTTTATATTTTATTGCAACAAATTCCTCCATTTCAGCATGCTACTTTTATTGAGAGAAATACATACTAAACGATTTAGAATCTACATAAAAGTTGCTAGACAAAAATGTCCATTTCCTTTTCTGTTATATTTAGTGTCTACAAATCTGAACCCACATCTATACGTAGATTTATGCAATCGGATAAAAATCTTACAATCATATCTTAAATCCTACCCATTTGTGAGGATTAGTCTGTTACCTAATTCAGTGAGGTAGGGTTGTAGTAAATTCACTAGTCCTTTGCTCAAGACTCTATCCACAGGGAAATCTCACAGCATTTCATCAGCTTGTGAACATTACCAGTCAAGCCACATCATTCAGACTCATTTGCTGTCAGGTGACAACTTCCCTGTCATTATAGAAGTCCCTCTGTTTCAGGCAGAAAGGCTCAATGGTCCTTTTTTAAAATGTTTATTTTTTTTTTACTTTTTTAAAAAATTATTTTTATTTTTTAATAAACATATAATGTAGTTTAAGCCCCAGGGGTACAGGTCTGTGAATCGCCAGGTTTACACACTTCACAGCACTCACCACAGCACACACCCCACCTAATGTCCATAATCCCACCACCCTCTCCCGACCCCCCGACCCACAGCAAGCCTCAGTTTGTTCTGCAAGATTAAGAGTCTCTTATGGTTAAATTTTTATGTTTTTGTCGCTTTTTTCCCCCCAGGCAATTCACAGTTCTAATATAATGAACATAATAAATGCATGGGTCTCTCTCTAAAATAGGAGTGACCGGCTGCGCCCAAACCTCCACTCTACCCAGTTCAGCAACTTTTGATGTCTCAGGAAAAGGACAATGCATGAGAGAAAACAATCAGTTAGGAAAAGGAAATTTCAGGGGAAAGTGGAGTGCTTATTTATTTTGCTCTTCCTGAATTCTCTCTGAATTCAAACCTAAAATGATGAATATAATTTTGTCGAAGCATTGTCTACCTTCCATTCCCCTTGTACTTGACTGCAGAGTTTCTCAGTAACATAGTGGCTTCTCTTCCTCATTGTTCTTTCTTTTCTTCTGTTTTTAAATCCTTAACATCTAATTAGTTATCCTTTCTGGTTTAGTAGAGATCTTCTATTCACCAAACTAAATGGTCTTTCCTCTGCTCTCTATATGGTCTCCTTAAGATTCTGACACTGTTGACTACGGGCTGCTTGAACCTCTCCATAAGGCAATCATCTTCCTGGCTTCTCTTCTCCATGTTTTAGGTCTCATTTTCCACTTTCTTGTCCTTTGCTCTTTCTCACACTCCTTACAAGTAAGCATCCTGCCATCTTTTTGACCATCTTTTCTTTCCTATTTCTAGATTTCCTGCCTTGCTGATTTTATTCACTCTCATGATTTTAGTAATCACCCCCAACAAAAATTTTTATTTTTAGCCCCAACCTCTGTCTCTTCAGCTTTTGAATTTCTGGTTTATGTGTTGAACAATTCGACATTATGCATACTGACCCCTGAAACTTTCAACACACCCAAATATGAATTAATGTACTCTCCTAAACCTTTTCCTCTACATGTCTCAACTTCCATCATTTATACCATCTTCCAAGGGACCCGGGGCCTATGGACCATGCATGAGGTTCTTAAGGTATGTGATTTTCTTCATATAAAGTATTAAATACTGTGTTTGTACTACTTTTGTATTTCTTAATTCTGAGGAAAGCTTTCAGAATTTTTTATCAGTTTTTCAAAAGGGTCAGATATTTAAAAAGCTTAAAAATCACTGCTGCATTGCTGAATTCAACATCTATTTTTCTCTTATGTATCTTGAGTGATATAGACAAATCTAAATTTTTAGACTACCTTTATAAGCCATTTAGGTTACAATTCGTGACTATTATATATCAGAATAAATTATTAGTTGTTGTTTTGGTTTTGCTCCATAATAGAGAAAAAAGCAGAAGCTTTTCTGTCCATAAGGGAAAATTTAAATCCTAGATCATGATTTAGTGGAGAAAATTATAAAGTTATTTTTAAATTAAAAAAATATATATCAGTTATTTTATCTCTTGAGCTAAATTTGTAATTTGGGTATCAAAACAGTATAGCATTTATGTGTGTGGACAGCCTAGTTTTGTGTCTATCTTATATTAGGAACTCATGTGTAAAACTAAAAGGTCAGTTTGAAATATCTAGCTGTTTGATGTGAGATGGATGAGGGGAGATTACACTCGCAACCAATTCAACTGTTATAATATTAGGGTAACTATTCTAAGAAAATATGTTTGAGACTATGAATGAATTAGATTGCTCTTTGTACGTAATGGCATCAAAAGCTAAATCTATTGTCTACATACAGAATATGCTCATATTTAGTAGGGTTTTCTTTTCTCATTTTTTCTTTTACTTTTCTTGCTGAGATTTAATGAAATGTAGACATAACTTCGTGATCTAAAAATTAACCACACTGTTGATTTCTTACTTTCCTTTTTACATGAACTATTTCTGTTTTGTATTGACTCTCATATTATTTATCACTATAGGAAATAAACTCTATAAATTAGACGTCATTATCTATAAATTAATGTATTTATATCTTCTGTGCCAGAGACTGTGTTAGGTGTCAGAACACAAAGGAAAACAAGATATAGTTCCTGCTCTTAAAGAGCACAGAAGCTAACAAATGCATATCCACCTTATAAAATATTGCTGTATTTGTACTAGTATTATTAGTCCAATTCTTCATTTTTAATGATTATTGTACCCAGTCCCAGCAAAGGGCAACTACAACAATTTTTATGATAGTACAGATTACTCGAAAGGAGAAATAATGTTCTCTAAAATAAGCAATTTTTTTCTATAAAGGTAGAGAAATGTTGTCAATTTTCTCCTTGAACTTCTACCCCCTTGTAATCAGGAACTAATTAATTAATTAGCTAATATTTCTAAAGTGCATTAAAGATGAGCAGCATCATACAAATGCTAAGTATTTTAAATCCATGTGTTGTCTCATATGCTAGATTGGATTTCTTAAAGTTTGGAAAGGACAATTTGAACAAATTATGTTTCATCTAAGTGGAAAAGCTATACATGTATAGAAGGCAGGGGGTAGGCGAAAGTAGAAGTTGGTTTGAAAAGTGCAAATGTAATCAAGAGAAGAATGAGCCTTTACATTTCTCTCCCATTTACCATTATCATAAAGCAAGAGATGTGTGCATTCGCATGAAACTGCTGAAGAGACAATGCAAATTTATTAAAATAATAAAGTATTGCGGTTTTTCTCACACATATGAAATTGTTAATAGACTAAAGTCAGGAATTCCAAATAAAGGAGCTGACTTTATAATGCTCTTGGAACTTAATTCCAAAGGCAAAACATCTAATTTGGAACCTACATGATCTAGATCTAGGTTGGTTGCCTGAATTCATGAGATGATTACCTACCCCTTCCTTTACCATGGGTTCCAAAGCCTAAGACTGCACCACTGTCTGTGAAGAGCAAAAGAAAGGAGAATAAAGCCCAGTGTCCCACACTGATCAAGGTAGAAGCCAAGCCGGAGCATTCAGTTCTAATGTGAGCATTCTGTACTAATGATTTCTCACCTAAATTACCCAGCCAATTTATTAGATCCACACTTACGTTTATGATTTTTAAACACAAGTCATATTTAAATTCAACTCTTCTAGGAACTATAAAGGCATAGCTTGAAGATATTGTGGGTTTGGTTCCAAACTGTTGTAATAAGGTAAATATCACAGTTAAACAAGTCAGTGAATTTTTGGTTTCTCAGTGCATATACAGGTTATGTTTATACATACTATAGTCTATTAGGGTTACAGTAGCATTATGTCTGAAGACACAATGTACATCTTTTAATTGAAATGTACTTTATTGTTAGAAAGTGCTATCATCTTAGCTTTCAGCAAGTCACAACTGCTGATCACGAATCACCATATAAATATAGTAATAATGAAAAGTTTGAAATATGGTGAGAATTACCAAATTTGACACATGAAGTGAGCAAATGCTATTGAATGCACAGTGAATTAAAGTTGTATCTGGAAACCAAGTAAGAAACTTTCTGTAAAGAAGTTAATTTTCTTTGGTTATCCCATTTTCTGTGTTTGGGTATGTCAGGCTGGCTTAAAGATTCAAATCTGAGGCAAACAGTGTTCTCATGTGTCCTTTCTCTTCGTGGTACAAAGTGGTGGCCTATGTATTCAGGACTTTGTATAGTTTCACTCCCTACCCAGCATGGCTTTTTCAGGGAGCACCTGGACCTTTTCGGAAAGCTTTATCTTTATCAGAGACTCAACCCAGGTTCCTCCCTTTGAAATTTAACTCTCTGCCTAGTGGCAGCTTGCTCATCAGATCAACTCATCTACATTGGTGTGATCCTAAAGGTCTATATAATAGTGTATTGCTCTTCTTTCTTTTTTTTTTTTTTTTAAGATTTTATTTATTTATTTGACAGAGAGAGATCACAAGTAAGCAGAGAGGCAGTAGAGAGAGAAGGAGAGAGGGGGAAGCAGTCTCCCTGCTGAGCAGAGAGCCCGACATGGGGCTCAATACCAGGACCCTGGGATCATGACCTGAGCAGAAGGCAGAGACTTAACCGCTGAGCCACCCAGGCACCCCACATATTGCTTTTCTGAGGGAAAAGGAATAGCTTTAAAGGCAATGCTTTAACCCAAAAAATGGTTAGGACAATTTTTGTACAGAATTATAAATCTCTTATGATTTAGTGAAAGAGATGAAATCCACTCTTTTCCTAAGACATGCATGAAGGGAACTACATACAGTTGATCACTGAACAGCAGGGACTTGAACTGCATGGGTCCACTCACATGTGGATGTTTTTATCCTTTTTTTTTTTAAATAAATGCAGTACAGTACTTTAAATGTACTTTCTCTTCTTTATAATTTTTTGTAATTACAGTTTTTTTCTAGCTTACTTTATTATAAGAATTCAGTACAATAAAATACAAAATCTGTGCTAATTGACTGTTTATGCTGTTGGTAAGGCTTCCAGTCAACACTAGGCTATTCGTAGTTAAGTTTAGGGGGAGTCCAGAGTTATACACAGATTTTCAACTGTGCAGGGGTTGGCACCCCAATGCCTAGTTTATTCAAAGGTCAACTGCATCTACATGGTTGTTGTGAAGAAAATAAAATCCTAAAGTCACTTTGCTTTGGTTCAAATTCCTGCTCTACCACTTGCTAACAATGTGATTTAGAGTCAGTAGTAAAGTCTAGGTCTCAGTTTCTTCATTAATAAAATTGGTATAATAATAATGTTATGTGATTGTAATGAGGATAAAATGAGTCAAGTGATTTAATTACCTGGAACAGTACCAGCTCTATGTTAAGAGTAGTTATTATTCTGGATAGAAGAGTATGGTGTATTGGTTAAGAACTCAGGCTCTGACATTAGACATACCTGTGTTCAAACCCAGGTTGTTCTAGGTATGAGACCTCAGAGAAGTGACCCTATCTCTCTGCATCTCAGTTTCCTTATCTAGAAAATGGGTTATGAGAATTGAATCAGATTATGCATGTATATGGCTTCAAACATGGTAAATTGTTAGCAGTTATTTTTCCCATTTCCCATTTTGCTTGACTATTTTCCCACAGGGTTCTATTATGTCACAGTCTAATGATATCCAGATAGAAGGTGTTTTTATATTCATGTTATAAATATCCAGACTGAGTAGAACAGCTGAGTAATAGAGTGACACCAACTGTCATAACGTATAGAATGTTTCCTCAAGTTTCCTTCTTAAAAGAGTTTTACACAGTTAAAGAAAAAATTAATGAAGAAAGCTATTGCTATCTAGATGTACATTAGTATAAGGGTTTGTAGGTGAAGATTTATTCCCATTTTTAGACTGTATATTTCTGGAAAGTTTAGGTATCAGAATCCTGTGTTTTTTTTTTTTCCAGCAGCTCCCAGTAAATGTGATTACACTCAATCTTTGTATTGAAGTTCTCTTTGTAAATGCAGGAGGCTCTTGCCTTGAGAAAAATCTTTAAAAGTTGCAGAGCTCCCCAGAAGCAGAGGTTGGGAGGGAGGCATGCTTTGTGTCATACACATTAATTCAGTTGGCACATTACAATGTTAAACTAAATGACATTATTACAAAGCTGTGCTAAGAAGTGTTGACAGGTCCATATGGTAATTTTACAATGTATAATGAACACACAGACTCCTTTCTTGCAGAAATTTATAGTTCAAATCTATACCCAGGATATCCAGTTTTATTTCCAGAAACTTAAATTGACTTATTACGATGTAGTGAATGTATAAATTAGTTCCAGTAGTTAAACTGAAACATTTCCCTACAGACTCAATTAGATTCATTAATCTGCTGTGTAGACCTGTAAACGGCCCATTGTTCTTTTCCCCCCAAAATGTCAAAAACTATTTCTCTAACTATAAAATATTTCCTACAAAAACTGTTTTAAATGGTCAGAATTATTGTATATTAGAAACCCAGAACTACAAATTATCGTATTGCACCGCTACTTTTTTTTTTCCCAAAGAAAAATAGGGTCCAGCCCTTGCCAAGTAATTTAGTGGGGTTAGTAGGTGGATTTGGTGCTCTATCACACTGAAAATGCACTGAAATTAAGAAAAGATCATCTTTTTCCCTGTCTTACTGCATAAGTCAGCTGGCATGGGGCATATTGTGTATGTTCCTAACCCCACAGCTTTTTCATTTGAAAACTTTTGTTTATGTGCCTCCCTCTGCCTGAAGTGTGGCAGCTTATCAGCTCATTGTCATGTTCCGTGGAGGCTGAGCAAAATAATACAACCTGTTAATGAATTCCATTTCAAACGATGCACACCTGTATCTTATCTACTTCAAAATACCACCCTCCTTGTGGGGACTAGGGAGACCCATTTCACTGCAGAGCTTTAAACACAAATCCCCCCCCCCACCCCTTTTTTAAGCTACTGTTGTGGAATGTAACAACAACAAAAAACAAACAAAACAAAAAAACAGAAAAATTGTTTTATTGATTGATAAAGGTGTCTTATTATTTTTACTACACGATTTTTTAAAAATTTTCATTTATTTATTTATTTATTTATTTGCTTTTTTGATTTATTAAACATTCTTGTTTGGAAAACCTTTGCAACTCTTACCTTTGTCTTTTATTTTTTTTTTTAATGGCTCAGTTTTTATAATCTGGAGAGAGTCACAATTAATGCTAACTGTGGTTATGTTTTTAGTCTTTGGTAGACATAGCTCTATTTTAAAGATGAGAGGGGAGCTATCTGGATCATTCTCAGACAGAGGGATATTGATGTGATCTTAAATTGAAATATTTAAGACTCATTTCACTGTATCAAGTAAAAACAATGCCAAGTTTCTTTGTGGAGGGTGTCATTTTTAGGGACATGGAAGTGTCTCACAAGGCAAGGAATGGGAAAATAAATGGTTCTTGGGGATGACTTGGAACCCATAATTCAAATATTGTCTCTCTTCATCTTTCTCCTTTCTTTATTTTTTGTAAAGAGTTTATTTATTTATTTGGGAGGGAAAGAGAGAGAGAGAATAAAAGTAGGGGGAGGAGCAGAAGGAGAGGGGAGAGAAAACCTTCAGCAGACTCATGACTGAGTGCAGAGTCTGACTAGAGGCTGGACCTCAGGAGCCTGAGATCATGACCTGAGCTGAAACCAAAAGTCGGATGCTTAAACAACTGAGCCAATCAGGTGCCCCTTTCTCCTTTCTTTGTAGCTTTTTCATTTTTACTCATTATTAATTCAATCCCACTTTAGATTTCCCTGGTCCAAGAAGTAGAATATCTGGATGAAAAAGGCTCCCCAATTCTTACATTATAGACTGAATTCTCTCCCATCTCAGTACCAGTTTTAGAAAGAGATTCTGAATGGTCTAGATTGCTTCAGTTACTACTCCTGGGACAATCCAGTGTGACTACATAGTGCTCTGCATTAGTCAAAGAGTATATAAAAATAAGTTACTCTCATTAGCCGATTTGAAGGAAAAAATAGAGGCAATCTCCACGAAATGGTGGTGGTGGTAGGTGAAGGTCAGTATTGGGCTGAATATACATATTAATAAATACCTACTTACCTCATTTTTCAATTCCCTGCCTCTATGATAATTACATGCCTTCTTATCTCTAGTCCAAGAAAATATAGAAAGTTAGAGCAGTAGGTGATCCAAAAGTAGAGATATTGGACTTTTCCTTCAGGATGATATTTCCAGTGAGAAATATAATGTGTTGGAATAATCAGCTTCCTGTTCACAGTCCCATGTTCATCTGCTCACAGGACACGCACAATTTTCCTGCCAATGTATAACATAACATTTCCTTCCCCCACCCTTTTCATTTCATTAATATGGAGGTGGGGAAGGGGTGTGCCAGATTCTTCTTACAACATATTTCCCCCTAATTTTTCAACTTATCACCTTCTTTCTTGGAATCCTAGCTTTTCATGACAAATTGAAGAGTTCTTATTTGTGCAAATCTGCTCAATGCTAATATCTGCACCTGCACTTCTGGGTTGTGGTAAAGCAGCCACCCATGCACAATAAGGGTGAATCTCCCATATCCAGGAAGGACAGAAGGCCTGAAATCAGCAAAACCAGCTCAAGCATTTCCCTGCCCTTTTGATTTGGTAATTGCTTCTGTTCAGGCAGCCTGCCCCATGGCTCAGCGTATTGCATTTCAGTTCAAATATTTATTGAATAACTTCTATGTGCCAGGTGCTGTGTTATATACTTCTAGAGATGAAAAATGAGTAATATATTGTTTCTGCCCTCAGAGACTGCCACTTTGACAAGATAGTCTCACCAGGACTTATGGTACAAGGGACAATAAACCTGGTGGGAGAAACCAGACCAACCTTCTTGGAAACGGCTTTAAAGGATGATTGGGAATTTGATAAAAAACAAAACAAAACAAAACCCAATGTGAGGTGTATTAGGTCCACTGACATCCTTCTATTTAGAGTCTAGTCTTAAGTAGAATGGAAGTGTAGAATCTAGCAGAGAAGTTCAGGAAGTAATTGACTCAGGGATCTGACTGAGCTCCCCTCTAGTCTCATCACAAGAAAAAATGAGGGGAGATGGGACAGAGGAGAAAACAAGATGGAATAAGTGGGAGCAGAGTCTGATCTTGAACTGAAGACTTAATGCAGAATTGCTTGGTTTATATGTAAATTTAAGTAATGATTCTAGAGGGTCTACCATTTGCCAAGAACTACCATAATATCTGTCCTGTCCATTGTATAGATGGGTAAATAGTCTAAAAGAGGTGGGAGATTGGCTTAAATCACAAAACAAGCAAAACAGCAGGGAATTGAACCCAGTATGCTGGACGTAAAAGATAAGAATATTTTTTTAAGAAATTTTTTTGTAATATTTTATTTATTTATTTGACAGACAGAGATCACAAGTAGACAGAGAGGCAGGCAGAGAGAGAGAGAGAGAAGCAGGACCCTTGCCGAGCAGAGAGCCGGATGTGGGGTTCGATCCCAGCACTGAGGATCGAAGGCAGAGCTGACCTGAGCTGAAGGCAGAGGATTCAACCCACTGAGCCACCCAGGCGCCCCAAAAGATAAGAATATTTATCAAGAGAATTAAAGGAGCAAGTAGGGGACAAGAACTCATGAACTTGCTTTCTTATTAGTTGGTTTGATTTTCCTCTCTCTTCTCTGCATTTTTTTTTTTTTTTTTTTTTTTTTTTTTTGCCTCTTCAGGCAGCTATAGCTACCAGATTTTAATTTGAGAATCCTTAGCTGAAGAAATTTGTTGATGCCTCTGTAGATTCACCATTATGCTTGACCTATTTCAGGTCTTGTTTTTTAGGTCTCTCTATTTCAGCTTTTCTGTAGTCGCCTTTTACATTCTGCTCCTGTAAATAGATGTTCCTGTTCAGGCCACTAACTAACAATATCTCTCCAGAATTCTCTGTTCAAACTCTCTAAATTAGACTGCATGATTGACCCAAGTCATCATCTCTATGGAGGGACACTTTGAGTTGACTTTTTCTAGACTATAATCCAACTATAATGTAGGATACCATGGTTCAGATGCATACCTTGATCCCAAAACTCATGGCCAATATAGTTGAATCTTGTGACTCAACCTTCTATATAGAAAAAAATCTCTTAGAAATGGCTAAATAAGGACAAGGGAAGCTAAAAGATAGTACAGTTTCAGGTACTGAAATCAATGCAACATTGATCTGAGATCTGAGAAGTATTATCCTTATCCAAAATGAGAGGACATTCCTTAAACTAAGTATTGTTTTGTGCATTACTTTTGTCTTCCATTGCAATAACCTGTCCATGGTAGTGCTGGATTATAACAAAGAGATTAAGAAACAGACTGCATCAGGCAACCATAGGCCCAATTCTTAGATGGGCTGCTTGTTATCTATATGACTTTAGTAAGATATTCAGATATTCTATGCCTCTTTTTCCTCTTCTGTAAAGTTGCTGCTCATATTTTATGGAATTTAGATAAGTTTCAAACAGAATAGTACCTCTAAGCTACACAGAGTAAGCACATAACAAATGATAGATTCATTTTAAAAATAAAATAATATTGTCCTAAGATTAATAGATGCTCATGAACAAAAGTTACTCAGAGAAAATAAAAAAAGAAACAGAAGAAATTAATTGCAAAATGATGGGTTTCAAAAATCCTGGATTTGCTGTTATTTTTAAAAAAGACTTTATTTCTTTATTTGTGAGAGAGAGGACAAGCAGGGGAGTGGCAGGCAGAGACAGAGGCAGAAGTGGGCTCCTGGCTGAGCAGGCGCCCAATGTGGGGCTCCATCCCAGGACCCTGGGACCATGGCCTGGGCTAAAAAGGCAAACGCTTAACTGACTGAGCCACCCAGGCGTCCCTATACTTTTTACCTTATAAAAAAGAAAATTATATAATCCCAGAACTGTGAGGCAAAGTGAAAATTGTGGTGGCATTAGTTCCCTATTTAGTTTGAAAAACAGATATTCTAAGTTTATGTTATTTGAGTAAAGATACCTTTCCCATAAACGTTTTTAAAAGAGGTTTTATAATTCTTAATAACATAATGTGCTAATGACCACATGTAAAGATGAAACTGAATGTTAATGCCATAGTAGGTTGAGCCAAGATTTTATGCATAAATAAATGATAGTGGCACATTTTCAAAATGTATACAAACATAGAAGTACAAAGTTCATAAAACAAATTAATCACTTTTTTTTCTTTTGGTGTGTTTAGAAAAATGTCATTGATGACCTTTCAGAAGTAAAGACAAGTAAAGCAGTAGCACTTGAATTTTTTGGGGAAAAACATTAAAAAATAATCCCTTTTGATACAGAAGAACATTTGCATATCCAAAGCCAGCTTCTCAACAGTAGCTATGTTTTTTGTGAATGATCAACTCTCTAATTAGCCAATTATCATTGCAAATAGAGAAAGGGACAAAAATCACAAACTGCTAGTAACTTAAAATAGAAATCTATATCACTACATATGAAAGGAGAGTGGTAGAATAAGAGGCTGGGGATCAGAATGAAATTGTTTTTAAACCTTTGCTGAGATAAAAATAATGTTTTACAATATGGTGTTAACTTTTTTCCTGAGTAATGAGAGCAATTTTTGACATCTTCACAACTGTTAAAAAGCAGTGTGTATTTCATTCGTTAAAAAGAAACAAAGAAGTTTTGAAGTGATTCATAACCTTTATAAAAAATAGTCCCCAATGTGCCTGGGTGGCTCAGTGGGTTAAAGCCTCTGCCTTCAGCTCAGGTCATGATCCCAGGGTTCTGGAATGGAGCCCCACATCAGGCTCTCTGCTCCTCGGAGAGCCTGCTTCCTCCTCTCTCTTCCTGCCTGCCTCTCTGCCTACTTGTGATCTGTCTGTCAAAAAAAAAAAAAAAAAAAAGTCCCCAAATATTTGGAAACTACTTATAGTTATAATTAACCAATATTAACTGTCTGTATTAGTTATAGTCAATGTATAGTTTCTCCAAATTGTGAAAGAGGCACACCCCTGGCATTTGGAGACCAGTTGGAAATACCCTCTAAAATTGTAGCTAACAAGAATCAACAGAAAATTGAAACAATAAGCCATCTGCAGGGGCGCCTGAGTGGCTTAGTTGGCTCAGCATCTGACTCCTGATTTTGGCTCACGTCATAATCATAGGGTCCTGAGGCTGAACCTCATGTTGGGCTCTTAAGGAGGTATGGAGCCTGCTTAAGATTCTCTCCCCCTTCTGCTCCTCCACCTACCCTTCCATTCTATCTCTCTTAAAAAAGAAAAAAAATAAAAAAGAAAAAAGTCATGTGCAGAGTTAACCCATGTCGTATGTTTTATAAATAAGTCCAAGGTGTCACCAAAAATCACCAGTCACATGCCAACCGAAAGTAAATCTGATGTACAATACACTGAATCTCCAGGAATTATTACATGCTTATGGCAACCACAAGCACACATCTAGTGTGATGCATAGGTGCAGAAAGTACATTTCTGAATAAAAATTTGTCAATATTTCAATGCACTGCTCTAAGGCAAAGACTTGGGACCCTTCTCTCTCTCTCTCTCTCTCTTTTTTAATATATATATATTTTTTATTTGACAGAGAGAAATCACAAGTAGATGGAGAGGCAGGCAGAGAGAGAGAGAGAGAGAGAGAGGGAAGCAGGCTCCCCGCTGAGCAGAGAGCCGGATGCGGGACTCGATCCCAGGACCCTGGGATCATGACCCGAGCCGAAGGCAGCACTTAACCCACTGAACCACCCAGGCGCCCCCCCCTTCTCTCTTTATTCAGAGGACTTGTCCCTAAAAAAATCCACTGCTTCAACAAAGGTACAACTGGGTCCAAGGAGTAGGTGGTTCCAAGATGACTCTTGGGCACTCACTCTTCCTATCAAAAAGCCATGCTCTTTTTTTACAGCCATCTCCGTGATCTGATTAAAAGAGTCTCTCATGGTAAATTAAAACAGCAGCCTTCTGCTGTATACATTTGCTGTTGCTTAGTAGGAGTCACACCCTGGATACATTAATGCCTAAGTGAATTATCTTTCTCTATTTCTAATATGTGTGTGTGTGTGTTTACATTACAGATTTGGCATTAACCATATATTTCTCACCTGTGGTATTCACTACCAATCTGGTCTTTACCTCTACGTTGCAATTTTTTGAAGACGGGTCTTAATTTCTCCATGCCTCTTCTTATAGCCTAATACAATGCCTCACATATTATAAGTAGATACTTAAAAATATTTGTTATAAAGAAAAAATGTCTACAATTTTCAGGTCTTTCAGTGTCTTATTTTGTCTACCCTCCTGTACTTCTAGGAACAGAAGCTTGGAGTGCGTTTCCACGAATCCCTACCACTACTGGGGTCCTATTTAGACTTCACCAATGAAAATTACCTGCTCAGTACTTGAAAAAAGGAAGCCAAGTAGGAACTGCTATTGCTCTTGTAACAGCAAAATGTATGTCTGAAAGCTTCTGAGCATCGTATTAAAAATCATCTGGTTTGGTGCTATAGATAGCTGTGATTGTCAACAGTGCATTCCTACAGCTCCTTCCCTTTCTACTGTCCTGAAATCCAGCAATGGATTTCCTTAACACATCCATGGTCCTTCCAACAGTTATAGAAGCTCTAAATCCTTGTAATTAATTCTTTTCTGCTTAAATTTATAGAGTAATTTCTCTTTTCCTAAATACGGACAAATAGACTTGAAACTGCTATTTCCCTCTGCTTATCATTCCTATTGTGTCTCTATTATGAAAAAATACATATATCTTTAACAGTTTTGAAAATTCTTTTCATAATATAAGCCAAATAAGCAGTGGAAGAAATGTCAGCAACCTCCAACTCCAATTATGCATTAGGACTCATCTTATTTGTTTCCCTGATCTTAGAATCGTATTACTTCACTGTCTATTATCCAATCTCTGCAAACAAATGTTTTCATCCATTTTCCTTACTTTTCTAGTTGTTTAATATGGGAGGGCAAATCTAGTCACAGTTATTGTGATGGCCAGAAATGGGCTTATGTGCTCTGTTATATGGAAATCAACACCGTAGGTTATTGCGGAATGAACTAATTTGTCATAATGAAGAATAAGCTGTTTGGTGTTAATGTTAAAACTTGTTACCCCAGGGGCAAAAATGTTATTATATAGTTAAGAAGCACAATCAAAGTTTGACTGAGATATGGGTGAGAGGTACACTATTGATATTCCTCTTGCTGGGTCTCAGAGAGAGCTGAAAAGCCTGAAAAACCTACTATACAAAAATATGGCAACAGCAGTCCTAGTGAGGAAAAGTAGGCTGCAACTATTCTTGGTATGCACAATTCTTATAGTGTTGGAGCTTTTGCCCCCCCACCACATTTCTGTTCATTTCTGATTCTTGAGCCTATGTTTTATATATATATATATATATAAATATCAGTCTATTTTTACCTGCTTTCTGATGACTTATGTTCTATGCTCATGCTGTGGGTAAGAGACTTCAGAATTTCAGTTGCAGTGAGGAAATGGTGGTTTGCAGTGGTAATATGCCCCCCATAAATAATAGAGCAGAGTTTTGGAAGAGAATGGCTGGTCAAGAATATAAAGGCAAAGAGGCTGAACTGGTGAACATGTAAGCATTCAGAGGGAATCCTAGGCTTGTTAGGGGAGGAAAGCCCAGTAAAACATGGTTTTCCTATATCCATGGGAAATAAAAGGGGAAGGACAATATTTATTGGGTTATTAATTGGACATTTGCTCCTAAAGTCTAGAGCATATAATATATATATATGTATATATATACACATGTATGTATATACATATACATGTATATGTGTGTGTGTGTGTGTGTGTGTGTGTGTGTATTTTGGAATATTTTCTCAAAAAGAGAATGGTACTAAATGAAATGATGTAATTCTCCAACAGGTATGAATACATAAAAATTGGCAATTCTAAAAAACTTGAAGATAACTGGATTCTCTTAAAACAAGAAGAATATTTTTATTTATTTATTTATTTAAAGCTTTTATTTATTTATTTGACAGAGAGAACACAAGTAGGCAGAGCAACAGGCAGAGAGAGGGGGGGAAGCAGGCTTCCTGCTGAGCAGAGAGCCCGATGCAGGACTCGATCCCAGGAGCCTGAGATCATGACCTGAGCCGAAGGCAGAGGCTTAACCCACTGAGCCACCCAGGTGCCCCAGATATTATTATTTTTTTAAAACAAATTTATGGCAGTTTTACTCTTTTATGGAATTGGGTTTTTATATATGATTACTTTTCTTAAATACATAGACTAAATTTTTTCATAGTATCTTCCTTTATGTTTTGCTCTAATGAATAACTGAGTTATTGGACTTTTGGGCAGCCTTTATATTCTGCCTTTTGTAATGAAAATTTTGTGTGTGACAGTCTATATGAAAATCTAAGTAACTATACCACAAAAATGGTAGGCAATCACCTCTCTGGGCTAGAAATATAACATCTAATCCTGTGTACAGTTGAAATTTCAACCAATCTGAAATGTTGGACATCTGGGGATTAAAAAAAAATCCATTAATGTGGAGACTATGTGGTTCAAAGGTAGTAGTCTATTTCTAAGAAAGCAGAGGCAAAAGGTTTTTCTTTGAGGAATTAGATATTAAAATTTTCTTTTTTTATATTTATTTAACAAATTTTAAGTTCTTAATCCCAAGAAGAGAAAGTGAGATATATTCTTTTACTCTATTTGCTCTAGTCAAGCAGACTAAAACATCTGTTGAAGATAAGGCTGAACCATTTCCTGAGTTTTTATTAAAACCCATCAGATTATATTTAGCTTAGTATAAGGCAGCTCAGTCCAAGCACAGTTCAAGGCTCCAGGTAATTTGCAATGGATTTATTTATCTAGTATTCTCAAAATTCCAGGACATTTATTCTGCTTAATTTAAATTATTTGTTATAAACTTTCTTAAGCTAAATACACAAGAGGAAATGATTTCGTCCTTTAATAAGGGAATGGATAAGAGGACCTTGATAAGCTGTAATATTTCTGAAAGGATAAAGGTCCTAAAGAGTGTACTGTTTGTGCAGGAATGACAGAAAGGACACATAGCACATCATTATTTCTTCCATTTGTACTCAGAGTGATTTTCAAAAGGGAAAATACTTGAACATGCTCAGAGAAACTTTGAGTCATCAGACATTTTTGCCTGTGACTGCCTACTTAATTCAGGAAGAAAGTGAACATTCATGAGTCAGAGCCCTTAGCTTTGCCGAGTTCACTTAAAAATGACAATGGGATATTGTAGAAAAGAATTTGTACCAAATAATCTGGAAAATATTTGAAATAAACCAGCACTTGGTCAGTCCTATTCTCCCACCATGTGGGTGTGAAAAAAATAATGAGCCCACAGGAAGCTGCAAAGAATCCCCTTGCTTCTGAAAAAAGTGCCTGAGAAGACCTATGGTAGGACAAGTTAGATTTGATATAATGGTGAAGCCCCAGTGAGATGGTGTGGTTCTATATGAGGTAAATGTGTAGATCATTTCTGAAAGTTCTGTTTGCATTTACTTGACCTTTGACTGTGAAAAAAGGTAAAATTGGTTTTACATGTTAATTTATTAATGTTGCAAGTATTTGTTTATAGTAGAAAAATCAGTCTTACCTTCATCAAGGTATGATCTAGAAAAAGAAACACATATCAATCAAATACACAAAATAACTGAGTCATGTGAACTGAAAAGAAAGAATAAGATACTATGAGATTGACCACCAAAAGGAACTACACCTAGACACGGGGCCAGATGGTCTCCTGTAAGAAAGTGACAAGTCTCCGTGAGAAATAACTAGGTAAATGTAGGCAAAGGAGAAAGTGAATTTCAGATAGAAGGACTTACTTGCATGGAGCACTGAGTGTGGTGCGTTAACAATGAATTTTGAAACACTGAAAAAAATTAAAAAAAAAAAAGAAATGGACATATTTGAAGAAAGACACTTTTTGGATAACTGAAAGGCTAATGGTTCAACAGAAAACAAAGGATAAAATGGTAAATACAAACTCAAATTGATGAATAATTATACTAAACATAACTGGTCTAAATATTCAAAAGAAAAAATTTCAGGATACATTAAAAAACAACAAAACCTAATTATGCAATCTTTACAATTGACATACCTTAAATATGAGGACACAGACAGGTAAGGATAGATAGCATCAGTAAAAAATAAGTAAAAAAGACAGAAGTGTCAGTAAAAATAAGCACAAGCTTTTCAAGTAATTTAAGGGAAATCATCCAGTAAAGCCCAACAATTCTAAATTTTTATATTTTTTAATAAACTTCAAAGTAGATAGAGCAAAAATGATATAGTAGAAGTTGATAAATCCAGAACTACAGAGGAAACTTTTTACCACATCTCTCATACTACCAAGCAGAACAAACAGACAAAAACTTAGTAAAGACACAGAAAAGCCAAACAACTTCTCTAAAAATGCTTAACTTAGTTATTTGAATATAACTCTGCCTCAACCATAGAAGAATATACATTCATTTCAAGATCACAGGATTGGGTACCTAGGTGGCTCAGAGGGTTAAACCTCTGCTTTAAGCTCAGGTCATGGTCTCAGGGTCCTGGGATTGAGCCCCACATGGGGTTCTCTGCTCAGTGGGGATCCTGCTTCCCTCTCTTTCTGCCTGCCTCTCTGCCTACTTGTGATCTCTCTCTCTGTGTCTCTGTGTCAAATAAATAAATAAAGTCTTCAAGACTATAGGGAATATTTACCATAATCAAGCATATACTGAGCCATAAAGCCAGATTTTTAACAACTTTCAAAGGATTGGCCAAATTCAGAGTATGTACTCTGACCACAATGGAATGGGGTAGAAAAGGGTTAAAAGTGGGTTGGCAAATAGTTTCCCTCTTGTCAGGAAGCCAGAGACTGATTTTAACCCTAACCAAATTCCTCATAATTTTTGACCTTTGGAATTTACAATCTAGATTATAAATGAGAATTTTTCAGACATGATTTTTATGTAGGACTATTAATCTGAGAAATGATTGCATCAGAAAATACCTGGTATATGTCCCTTTGGATCACTACATTTGTATCTTTAGGGTAAATACCCAATAGTGCAATTGCTGGGTCATAGGGCAGTTCTATTTTCAACATTTTGAGGAACCTCCATGCTGTTTTCCAGAGTGGCTGCACCAGCTTGCATTCCCACCAACAGTGTAGGAGGGTTCCCCTTTCTCCGCATCCTCGCCAGCATCTGTCATTTCCTGACTTGTTGATTTTAGCATTCTGACTGGTGTGAGGTGATATCTCATTGTGGTTTTGATTTGTATTTCCCTGATGCCGAGTGATATGGAGCACTTTTTCATGTGTCTGTTCGCCATCTGGATGTCTTCTTTGCAGAAATGTCTGTTCATGTCTTCTGCCCATTTCTTGATTGGATTATTTGTTCTTTGGGTGTTGAGTTTGCTAAGTTCTTTATAGATTCTGGACACTAGTCCTTTATCTGATATGTCGTTTGCAAATATCTTCTCCCATTCTGTCAGTTGTCTTTTGATTTTGTTAACTGTTTCCTTTGCTGTGCAAAAGCTTTTGATCTTGATGAAATCCCAGTAGTTCATTTTTTCCCTTGCTTCCCTTGCCTTTTGCGTTGTTCCTAGGAAGATGTTGCTGCGGCAGAGGTCGAAGAGGTTGCTGCCCGTGTTCTCCTCAAGGATTTTGATGGATTCCTTTCGCACATTGAGGTCCTTCATCCATTTGGAGTCTATTTTTGTGTGTGGTGTAAGGAAATGGTCCAATTTCATTTTTCTGCATGTGGCTGTCCAATTTTCCCAGCACCATTTATTGAAAAGGTTGTCTTTTTTCCATTGGACATTCTTTCCTGCTTTGTCGAAGATTAGTTGACCATAGATTTGAGGGTCTATTTCTGGGCTCTCTATTCTGTTCCATTGATCTATGTGCCACCCGAATGTTTATAGCAGCAATGTCCACAATAGCCAAACTATGGAAAGAACCTAGATGTCCATCAACAGATGAATGGATCAAGAAGATGTGGTATATATACACAATGGAATACTATGCAGCCATCAAAAGAAATGAAATCTTGCCATTTGCAACAACATGGATGGAACTAGAGCGTATCATGCTTAGCGAAATAAGTCAAGCAGAGAAAGACAACTATCATATGATCTCCCTGATATGAGGAAGTGGTGATGCAACATGGAGGCTTAAGTGGGTAGAAGAAGAATAAATGAAACAAGATGGGATTGGGAGGGAGACAAACCATAAGTGACTCTTAATCTCACAAAACAAACTGAGGGTTGCCGGGGGGAGGGGGTTTGGGAGAAGGGGGTGGGATTATGGACATTGGGGAGGGTATGTGCTTTGGTGAGTGCTGTGAAGTGTGTAAACCTGGTGATTCACAGACCTGTACCCCTGGGGATAAAAATATATGTTTATAAAAAATAAAAAATTAAAAAAACAAAACAAAAAAAAAAGAAAAGAAAATACCTGGTATATAAATAAACTTGCAGCTTCTTGGATATATGTGCCACTGATATCCTGAAAAACAGAACTACTCATATCCTCTTTTTGGCTTTGTGTCTAATAACTTACAAAAGCTGAGAGATCCCAAAACTAAACGGCCCCAACTAATTCACTGAGCATACAAGGTTAGTGCCTGTCATTCTGAATCTAAATGACATCCTGGTTTGAAAGAGGTATCTGAGGGAGCAGTGTTTAATGGATTTGGGTCTCTTAAGTATTGGTGTAACTATTTCTGTGACTATGTCAAATCTTTTGTTAAATATTAGTAAAGTGTGATGCCGGATGAGACTCATGTTTTGAGTAGGTCTGACTGATAATGTGGGCATTTGTAATTGAGAAAAAAAAAAACTAAACTAAACTCAATAGAATAAAAATATCACTAGATTAAAATAATATATAGGTAAGATAAGAAATTTCAATAAGAATTAGAATATATGTTCAATTGAGTAATAAAAATATGACATAAGATCTTATAAGATGCTGTGGTTACAGATATAATAATGACCTTGCATCGTAGGTTATACAAGAAGAAAGTTGAAACTCAGTGTTCTAAATATACACCTTAAGAAGTTAGAAAAAGACCAAAAAAGAAAGCCTAAAGAAAGTGGATAAGAAACAATAAAAAAGATACATTCAGAAATTAATTAATTAATTAATTAAAGATATCAAATACCTTTATTTAAGTAAATATCTTCTTAATAATAAAGAAATTGAAGATATAATAGAGAAAACCAACACAGCCAAAACTTAGTGTTATGGGATGAACTGTGTCCCCCCAAATATATGTTGAAGTGCTGATCCCCAGTACCTCAGAATGTGACCTTATTTGGAAATAGGGTCATTGCAGATATATCTAGTTAAGATGAGGTCATCCTGGAGTAGTAGGATTCCTTGTAATTTTTCACTCATGGAATTTACTGCCTAGACTATACTTGAGGAATTTTTTTGGTGGTATATAATATGCAGAATGGGAGAACAGGTCAGTAGAAACAATTTGGAGAGGGTTCTCAAAGAAATCTGGATTTCTGTTAAGCTGAGGCATAGATAGAAAGATCAAGAAAAAGGTAAGGACTAAAAGAGCTTTTAACAAATAATGACAAGGAGGATGGATTCGTCTCCTGCAACAACAGACTGCATCCATCCTGGCCTTCCAGAGATCAGGAGAACTCTCAAGCAGGTTAAGACAGTAGGAATGAGAAGATGAGAAGATGGGAACGTGTAGCCTTAACCACCTTCAGTGTATGTCCATAAAAGTTGATAGTGGAGTTGAGAAAAGCAAGAAGTTATAACAATCTGGTAGCATATATTGTCAAAGTAAAAGAAGAATGTTGAATAAACAGAGTTTACTATAAAAGTAGAACGTAGCACAGTGGAAAGGTGATAAGTGAGGTGAATCTGAAATCATTAGCTTTTATACCATTTTACTTCATATTGCATTTGCCTTCTACCTTCCAGATTCTCTAGTAAAAATCTATTCCTATTCATTTTAACAAATGTCAGGATGTAGTCTATTGTTTTGTACATGTTGGATAGATAGTAAGTTGTAATTCACTAAATATTTGTTTCTGAATCCAACCTTTCTTACCAGCTGAGTGTTTTTACACAATATAATTTCAGTATCAGTATACACATCTTTAAAATGGCTATAAATCTGAGTCATGAAATATGAAGATTATATGAGAAATTAAGTACCTAGTAGTAAGTACATAAGTAGTAAGTAATAAGTAGGTATATAGTGATGTTCCAACAAACTGTACCTTTTCTTTACTTGAGTCACATGGCACAACATTGGGCTGAAATTCAGATCCTTTATACTTTTAATATATAGTTAACCATTTTTTCCCACTTTTTATAGTGATATGTATATGTTTTTAAAACTTTTATTAGGGAAACATAATTATAAACTAATTAAATTAAAATAATTCTTCTATTTAAACCAAACTTACTATATTGTCCTGAAATTCATTGTATTTTAAATATTATATTTATACACACATGCTCGAATTCTGCCAATTATTCCTCAATCTCTTTGATATGCTTGTCTTCTTAAACTAAGCCCGGAAAGTAGTTAGAGATTAATTCTGACTATTTAAGAATTCAACACCGCACAGATTAAAGTATCAGTCCTTGTTTGGCGTCTTTATGATGTTACACTAAATAGAATCCTCTTATATCCAAATACATTTGAAAATTTAAAAAAAAACTTTTTTTTCCTCTTTCTTGTCACTGTGCATTATGTAAAGTGGACATAAAACAGGTCAGAGATGAACAGGTCTGCAAAACAATCCTTCACTGGAACAAAACAAAAACAAACAAAAAACCTGTTGAACAAGTTCTAGCTAAAATTAATTCAGTCTATGGTTAGCAGAAACTAAAAGAAATACAACAATCACTGTAAACAGTATCATTTGGCATCCATAAACCATTTTTGCAAATATGCAACTGAGTTATATTGTACTATGTGCTATAGACTTCATATATGTGTCCCCCCACCAAATGCCTTTATTAAATTCTAACACCCAGTGTGATGATTTGGAGGTAGTACTTTCAGGAGGTGATTAGGTCATGAGCATAGAGCTCTCAGGAATGGGATTAGTGCCCTTACAAAAGTGACCCCATAGAGCTCCTTCATCTCTTCCACCACATGAATACATAGTAAAAAGGGGGCCAGCTATTAACTCTGAAACATCTTCCCCAGGCACCAAATCTGCTGGTAGCTTGATGTTGAACTTCTAAGAACTATGATTTTTGCTGTTTATAAGCTACTAAGACTTGTAAACAGCCTTACAATGGTGCTCTGTTATGGCAGCCTGAACAGACTAAAACACCACAAAAAAAGAAATAAATAGAAACAAGCAGTTTCAGGGAACAAAGGCAAATTACTGACTCCTTAGCTTTGTGGGCCAATTGATCCTTAAAAGAGACAATTGAAAATACAAAGAGGACAGTCTTTAAAAGCTATATCTTCTTTCTTCAGAGAAATACCTTTATATAGAGTTGAACCCTGTGTGGATGCCACTCCAGTCTATTTGCACTATAACTTGCATTACAGCAGCAAGGAACCAGATCCCCACATCCAAGTTGTATTCTGATAGCAGGACAAAATAATAAATTCAAATACTTGGGGTGGATAAAGAAGCATCTAGATTCTACTCATATTGTCTTAAAGGTGTTTCAGATATTTAGATTATCACTATTTAGAAATAAAATAACCATAAAATTAAAAAGTATTATGAAATGCAAGGTATTGCAGTTGAATAGTAGAAAAGATTAATTTCTCTTCAGTATACTCCAAAGCTCCTTATCAGATTACTTTCAGTAATCAGTATTGTACTAGTTTCATAACTCCAGCGTAGCAAATTACCACAAACTTAGAAGCGTCAAAACACATATTTATTATTTTATTTTACATTTCTCTAGGTAAGAAATCCAATACAGATTTCCTGGGCTAAAATCAAAATGTTGGAAGAGCTGTGTTCCTTCCTGCAGGTTCTAGGGAGAATCCATTTTCTGGGCTTTTCCATCTTCTAGAGTTTACCCGCATTGCCATTGGGATGCTCGTCCTGCATCTTTAAAGCTAACAATGTCACATCTCTCTGACTCATTTGTCAACATAGTCTCCCTGACTCAGCTGCAAAAGATTCTCACTTTTAAGGAATTATATAATTAGATTGGATCCGTCCATATAATCGAGAATAAGAGAATAAACATCCCAAATCAAGGTCCTTAACCTTAATCACATCCAAAAAGTTTTGTTTGCCATATGGGTTCCAGTGATTAGGGAGTAGACATCTTTGGCTAGGCCAGTGTTCTGTCTACCACAGGTAACATCTGCTTTTTGTTTTGTTTTTCCTTTCATTCTTTCAAGTGTTTCCTCCATGAGGCAGCCAAAGTTTGTGAGGTTAGGAATACTAGATGTATTTATAACCATGGTCAAAATATACCTGAAAATATAAACTTTTTATATCTCCTTGGTGAATTAATAACTTCATTACTAATAAATAACCCTCTTTAATCCTCAGTGATATCCTTTGCTCTGAAATCTACTTTATCTGATGTTAGTACATCCCTCCAATTTTCTTGTGATTAATGCTATCATGTTATAACTTTTTGCATCATATTACTTTCATACTTTATTTTTTAAAAGTTTGTCTATCCATTTTAGAGTGAGAGAAAATGGGAGGGAAGGAGCACACACAATCAGGGAGAGGGGCAGAGGCAGAGGGAGAAAGAGAATCCCAAGGGAGACTCCCTACCAAGTGCGGAGCCTAGCACAGGGCTCAATTCCATGACCCCAAGATGATGACTCCAGCCAAAATCAAGAGTCTGGTGCTGAACTAATAGAGCCAGCTGGGTGCCCCACAATATCCTTTTACTTTTAATTCGTTTATGGCATTATTTTTGAAGTGCATTTCTTCTAGGCATCATCTAATGAGGTTTTGCTTTTGCACCCAATAAAATAATCTCTTTTAATTAGGGTCTAAAGAATATTGATATGGTTGGATTAAATTTGCCATCTTGCTATTTGTTCTCCTTTTCTCTTTCGGCTGTAAATCTAACTCAAGGCGGATTAAGTAAATCAACTACCTAGGATAATATCTGGTAAGCACATAAACTATTCACTCATTTTCCTCTTTTTTCTGTCTTCTGTAGCATTCAGTATTTTTTATAATTCCTTATTATTTCCTTTTTGTCTTACTACTTTTAGCTTTGTTTTGTTATTTTATTGGTTGTTTTAGGATTTATATTATACAACTTTAATTTATTAAATGTTACCTTGCAATGATATTATGTCATTTCACTTAAAGATATAAAAAACTTAAACCACAGGGTCCTTCCATTTCTTGATTCCTAGCCTTTTTGGTAATGATAGCATACATTTTACTTCTATGTGTTAGAAACTCCAGCAGATAAAGTGTTTTTTTTTTTTTTTTAAGATTTTGTTTATTTATTTGACAGACAGATCACAAGTAGGCAGAGAGGCAGGCAGAGAGAGAGGAGGAAGCAGGCTCCCTGCTGAGCTGAGAGCTCAACTTGGGGCTCGATCCCAGGATCCTGAGATCATGACCTGAGCCGAAGGCAGAGGTTTAACCCACTGAGCCACCCAGGTGCCCCCAGATATAGTTTTTGTTTTTATTTAAAGTCAATTACTTTAAAAAATAATAATAATTAGAGAAATATGTATTTATCCACATAGTTATTATTTGCTATGCTCTTTATTCCTCTGTATACCTATATCTACAACTGATATATGTTTCTTCTTTTCTAAAGGACTTTCTGTGATATAGATTCATGATGATACTTTCAAACTTGTATGTCTGCAGAAGTATTTACTTCACTTTCATTTGAAATATATTTATGCTATCTGTATAAGTCTAGAATGACAGTTATTTCTCTCAGTATTCTAAAGATGTTGCTCCATAATTGTTTTGCTTGCCTTTCTTCTAATACACCTCTGCTGGAGTTATTACCTTTGTGTTTCTGTATGCTGAGTTTTATCTTTTCTGATATAATTTAAAATTGTTTATCATTTGTTTTAAAGTTTTCATGTTATGATATGTGATGCAATTATTATTGTTCAACAATTGCAAAAAATATAAAGAAATGCATAAAGGAAGTCCACAAAGTTAAAAATAAAAAGAGACCATGTCAGCTTTCTAATTTATATCTTTCTAGGCATTTTTTAAGCATGTACACATATTAATATACACATTATTTACAACTCTGTATTAATACAATGTTATGCAACAAGTTACCTTAAAACCCAATAGCTTAAAACTATAATAATCAATAATTCCTCATAATTTTCTATAAGTCAGGAACAGGGAATGGCTTCATTGAACATTTATGTCTTAGGATACTCATAGGATATTGCAATCAGGTATCAGCTAGTAGTGTAGTTATCTGAAATCTTGACTATTGCTAGGTGGTTTATTTGTAAGGTGGTTCACACATATGGCTGGTAAGCTGGTGCTGGTGGTTGACAGGAGGCTTCACTTCTCTACATGGGCCTCTCCCAAAGACATCTGCCTTTCTCCACAGAGAGTGACCCATGGTACTATGACAGAAGGTGCGATGTCTTTTAGGAACTAGCTTCCCAAGTCAAATACTGTCACTTCTGCACCATTCCATTGGTCACATAAGTCAACCATAATTCACTGTGGAAGGGAACCATACAAGGTTTGGAATACTGGGAGATAAGGATCTGGGAGCATCTTGGCCATTGGCTACCACAATATCCTTACTATCATATTTTCAAAATAAATTTATGACCTACTCTTTTGTGCTATTATCTCAAAAACTTGTTTTGTGCGAATAATAAATGGCTCCATAATATACAATTGAATGACGGACATTTAAGTTATTTCTAATTTTCAACATTCAAAAAAAACCCCCAAATTAATACCCTTATAATTTCTCATGGTTTCTTCATCTTTAGAATATATTTCCAAAAAGAAAACATCAGACATGCATATTGCAAGGCATTTGGTCCATATTACAAAGTAGACTTCAAAAATCCTTATGCTTCAGCTACCTTCATTGGAAAGTGCTTCTTTTTTTTTTTTTTTTTTTAAGAGTTAGATTTATACCCAACGTGAGGTTCAAGCTCACTACCCCGAGTTCAAAAGTCTCATGTTCCACTGACTGAGCCAGGCAGGTGCCCTAGAAAGTGTTTTTTAAAACTGTATCTCATCTGCACAGGTTAATGTAGGGGAGTGTTGAATTACTATATTGTACAACCTGAAACTAATATAACACTGCATGCTAACAAATGAACTAAAATAAAAACTTTAATTTTTTTTTAATTAAAAAAAATCTCTATATCATCTAATAGTGGGTACTTTCAATTTATCCTTCAGTCTGTCAATTTTATAGATGAACTAGAGAAGTCTCTTGATTATAAACAGCCTAAGTCAGTTCTACCTAAGTAAGAAAATTAAGGTATAGAATTTGAACTGGGTAATTCAGAGTCACTAGAAAAGGTAAAGAATCTGGGTTATACAGAAAGCAAGGGAAACAACATATGATCAATAATCTTCCTTAGTCATGGTTCAATTTAGGATTCCAGCACAGATTCTGTCATCACTAAACTTTACTTTAGGAATAAGTCATTTTGCTGCTCAATTCCACTAGGCATTCACCCCAAAGTCACTGCATTCTCACCTCTACAGTAGTCTCCAAGAAAAAAATCTCAAAATGAGCATTTATTTTGTAAAATTTTCTCAAATCCAAAATCCTAGTTGAGAGCATCAGAGTATACAGGCACAGAAGTCAAAACAAAAATAAATACTATAAAAGGTGAAATTATCCCATTTCTCTTTTTTAAAATGGCAGTTTAAATTGGTAGAACTCATACAAGAATTCAGAAATGTGGCAGGTTATAAAATAAATGAACAGAAATCAGTTGCATTTCTACACTAACAATGAGACAGAAGAAAGAGAAATTAAGGAATCAATCCCATTTACAATCTCACCAAAACTTGTAAGATAACTAGGAATAAACCTAACCAAAGGAGCAAAATATCTGTATTCAGAAAACTATAGAACACTCATGAAAGAAACTGAGGAAGTCACAAAGAGGTAGAAAAATGCTCCATGCTCATGGATTGGAAGAAAAAATATAGTTAAAATGTCTATGCTACCCAGAGAAATCTACACATTGAAAATAATCCCTATCAAAATACCATTGATATTTTTCACAGAGCTAGAACAAACAATCCTAAAATTTGTATGGAACCAGAATGACCCTGAATCACCAGGGGAATGTTGAAAAGGAAAATCAAAGGGGGAGACATCACAATGCCTTACTTCAAGCTTTATTACAAAGCTGTAATCATCAAGACAGTATGATACTGGCACAAACATAGACACGTAGATCAATGGAACAGAATAGAGAACCCATAAATGAACCCTCAAATCTATGGTCAACTAATCTTCAAAAATGCAGGAAAGAATATCCAGTGAAAAGAGGGAGTTTCTTCAACAAATGGTGCTGAGAAAATTGGACAACCACAAACAGAAGTGAAACTG
This sequence comes from Mustela putorius furo, assembly GCF_011764305.1. Taxonomy (NCBI): domain Eukaryota; kingdom Metazoa; phylum Chordata; class Mammalia; order Carnivora; family Mustelidae; genus Mustela; species Mustela putorius. The sequence goes on from NW_025422021.1 coordinate 23,364,147, forward strand.
GAACATTGTCTTACACCATACACAAAAATAAACTCAAAATGGATGAAAAACCAAGACAGGAATCCATCAAAGTCCTAGTACATAACACAGACAGTGACCTCTGTGACCTTGACCACAGCAACTTCTTGCTAGACACATCTCCAAAGACAAGGGAAACAAAGGCAAAAATGAACTATTGAGAATTCATCAAGATAAAAAGCTTCTACACAGCAAAGGAAAGTCAATAAAATCAAAAGACAACTGACAGAATGGGAGAAGATATTTGCAAATGTCTTATCAGATAAACGGTTAGTATCCAAAATCTATAAAGAACTTATCAAACTCCATGCCAAAAAACACAACCAATCCAGTTAAGAAATGGGCAGAAGGCATGAACAGACAATTTTCCACAGAAGACCTCCAGATGGCTAACAGACCTGTGAAGAGATGTTCAACCTCACTCATCATCAGGGAAATACAAATCTAAACCATGGTGAGATATCACCTCACACCTGTCAGAACAGCTAAAATTAACATGTCAGGAAACGACATATGTTGGTGAGGATGTGGAGAAAGAGGAATCCTCTTGCACTGTTAGTGGGAATGCAAAGTAGGGTAGACACTCTGGAAAACAGTACAGAAGTTCCTCAAAAAGTTGAAAATAGAGCTACTGTATGACCGAACAATTGCAGTAGTAAGGATTTACGCAAAGTTACAAATGTAGGGTTCCAAAGGGGCACCTGCATCCCAATGTTTAGAGCAGCAATAGGTGATATAGTTCACAATTGTTGTGGTGAGCTCTGAATAATGTATAGAATTGTCAAATCACTATGTTGTACTCTTGAAACTAATATAACATTATCTGTTAACTATAATAAAAATTATAGTTGATATTTGTTTATACATCAACTATGATATTATATTTATGTTATACTGCCCATTGTATATTTTTCAAAATTATATATTCAGTACACCTGGGTGGCTCAGTCAGTTGGGCGTTGGACTTTTGGTTGTGGCTCAGGCCATGATCTTAGGGTCGTGAGACTGAGCCTCTTGTTGGACTCTGCATTCAGCAGGGAGTCTGCTTGAGAGTCTGTTTCTTCCTCTCCTTCTGCCCTCCACAACCACACTGTCTCTCTAAAATAAGTACATATATCATTTTTTTAAGTTGTGTATTGAAATTCTTTGCCTATTTTCCCCTTTTCCTCTAGAATAATCAGGTTTTTAAAATACTTCATATTGTGTCAATTTCAGTAATTTTAATTTCTTAAGAAGTAGTATATTTTACGAAGATTTCCAAATTCATTAGCAAAAAATACATTCTGCTATAATTTCTAAAGCAAATGTAGATTGAAATCTCACATAAACCCATGATAAGAGTAAAGTTAGATGTACCTCATGTGCCCATTATTCAGCTTTAACAATTATCAACATTTTGCCAAGAAAGTTTCAGATTACTTCACTCTCTTTTCCTCCATCAGAATATTTCACAGTAAATCTCAGACCTTATTTCATCCATAAGTATGTTCATCTTTTTTTTTTAACCTTCTCACCATGCCATTATCACACAATGATACAATGAATAATAGTTTTAAAATATCATCTCTTATCCAGTATTTATCTAAATTTTCCCCATTGTCTTTTACAGTTTATTCATTTCAGTTAGGATTCTGTTTAAGTTCACTAATCTGTGACTTGTTCTTGTATATTCATTATGATTTCTACATCTCCTCTATATTTGAGCTTAAGATCCTTTGTTATTTCTGTTTTTAGATTTGTGTTTTTTCCTTTTTAAAGTTAGACTTTAGAATCTTATCAGTTTTATAAGTTTAATTATCAAGGATGGAGTTCTTGAAGATAAGAAAATAATTCTAAAACAATACAATCATTAAACATATTTTCTTGCTCCTGTTTTACTGCTGTTCATGTTACTGCTTCTGTGAGTTCTTCACTAGACTTCAGGGATAACCCAGAGATTATTGTGGATTTGGCTCCAGAACACTGACATAAAGTAAGTCTAATGAATTTTTTTATTTCCCAGAGCATATAAAAGTTATGCTTATTCTATGTTGTATTCTATTAAGGGTACAATAGCATTATATCAAAAAAAATGTGCATACCATAATTTAAAATTTGGGGAGCATCTGGTGCTCAGTCAGTTAAGTGTCTGCCTTCAGTTCAGGTCATGATCTTGGGGTCCTGGGATCACATCCCACATGGAGCTCCCTGCTCAGCAGAGAGTCTGCTTCTCCCTCTCCCTCTGCCCCTTCCTCCTACTCATGTTCTCTTCCCCTCTCTCTCCCTCTTGCAAATAAATAAAATATTAACAATTAAAAATAAAAAATAAAAAAATACTTTTTGCTAAAAAAATACTAACCACCATCTGAGCTTTAATTAAGTTGTAATCACTGATCACCAACCACAATAACAAATATAATGATAATGAAAAAGTTTGAAATATTAAGAAAATTAATAAAATGTGACACAGAGATAAGAACTGAACAAATGCTGGAAAAATGACACTAATAGGCTTGTTCAATGCAGAGTTGCCACAAACCTATGATTTCTGGAAAACACAAGTATCTATGAAACAATAAAGTGAAGCACAAACAAGGTACACCTGTATTTATTTTCATTAATTCTTATTTTAAAGTGAAAGCATGTAGGGATAAAACTTTTTTTTCTCCAGATAAAGTTTTGGCCACATCAAATGATTTTGCAAATTATTTCCAAGTCATTTTAAGTCATACTTTTTATTTCTCTGTCAATATGAAGCTTATGGAGACAATTTATAAGTAATGAGTGACTGAATTGTGTGCAAAGTTTTCCATTCTCTCATGATCCCATGCACCAGATTTACTTATAGTTTTATGAGCTTAAACTGTATGATTACTAAGGACTTGAAAAGAAGCTGGTGAATTCAATAGTTTTGTTATTTAGACCAAACAAAAATTATGAAACATTATCACCAGTTATTCCTATTATGCAATTGGAGAATATGCATTTACATGTCATTTATGAACACCACTGTAAGTGTTACAGTATCTTAAAGTTGCATGTACACTTTCTGAATAGAGTACATCCTCTCAGTGCTACTTCTGATTGCATATCAAAAATCATTTTATGTTAGATGCTGTGAGCGCCTACAATAACATAACAACTTATTTCTCATATATTCTGCATAGCTATGGCTTCTCAATACAGAATTCCCTTTGCTTATAAACTACTTTCTTTTTATTTCACCTCCACAATCTGAACAAGGTTTGTTTTCACAGTATTCTTGAGGAGTTATTCTGAAGCATACTTTCATTTACTGACCATGGAAAATGGTCCTTTAAATTTGATTTCTTAAGAAGTCCCTCAAGTAGAGTTTCATTAACAACTTTTCATATATGTATAACATGTACTAGCCCACCGTGGTACATTCAAACTTTCAAAGTTGAGATAAGTGACATAGCTCTGTAACATAAGCAGAAAACTTCCATTTTGCAAATTCACCAACAGTCTTAGACTTTGGAGTAAGTGTGGAGAGAAGTCTCCTATAGCACAAGTTGAAAAGAATATACTGTGTTGCTATCTAGAGCTTTATTGCTTTGTTAAGACAGAGTAAAAATTTAAAAATTAGTATAAAAATTCCTTTAAGTAATGTGACCCAAGTTGTCCTGATAAGCAGAGTCTCTTTAGGCCCACATTAGGTACTATACTTATTTTTCTTTCTTTTTTAAATTTATTATTTATTTTAGAGAGAGAGTATGTGTGCAAGTGGGAATAGGCAGGAGGAGAGGGGGAGGATCTCAAGCCAACTCTCCACCCAGTGCAGAGCCCAACAAGGTGCTTGACCCCAGGATCACAACCTGAGCTGAAACCAAGAGTCAGACACTCAACTAACTGAACCACCTAGGCACCCTATACTTATATTTCTTAATAGACAACTATAAGATTGGAATTATGCTGTCAACTATATCCCACATTCCTTTTAGCTGTCAAGGAAGAGCAGATCTCCTGAAAATGGAATAATAAATCACATATTTGAGATTAAAAGAAATTCTAGGAAAGAGACAACAGCCAAATAAAGTATATGAAGTTTTTGTAAACTCAGTGAGAATCACCTGGTTAATTGAAAATAGAGGTTCCTTGCCTGAAATGCTAAATTTCTGAAGACTCTGATTCATTAGGTCTGTGATGGGGGCCGGGAACTTGCATTTATAACATGCTATGCCTGTGGCCAGAAAAGTTTTGGAAAAAATGATGCTGTAAAACTGAGCAACATAATATATTATTTATTTACTACCCTGTTTCACTCAACACACTTATTTATTTATTCATTCATTCACACCTTTGACCATTACCATGTTCCAGGTATATCACTGGGTATGAGTAAACACCAATGGACAAGTCACAGGGCTCACAATTTGGTAAGGAACAAAGATACATTAGAGTTATGGCAGTTATGGGTACATGGTGTAAAATCATAGAAATAAGGTACTCACTATGTTTCGTAAAGGCATTGTTGGTCTTGATCTTAACTTCCTGACTATATATTATTCATTTTTTTACATTTATCCATAGATGAGGTTGAAAGTTGCTATTTTTATATCCTTTAGGTGAAAGTAATCAATTGTTTATTACACCGATATTTTTTGGTTTCCAAGTCAAGAGAGCCAAACTCTCACCTAGATGGATGTTTTCCATCTGTATCTTCTATTGAACCTTACTACCGATCTTCTGTTAAAAAGTTAGTTTCTAAATAAAGCTTCTTTTGAGAAAGAAAAACCTGACCTCTAAAGAAGGATTCTGAACTTTATTTTGATATTTCTTGCTTATAAAATTTCTGTCATTGAAACAATTTTATGTTACAATACTTTAAGTGAAATGACTCAAGGGAAATTTTTCTCTTATAAAGAATGGAAAGAAAAATTTAGAAGGAAATTTTCAGAAAAATTAGTTTTAGGAATGCAATATACCTGATACCTGCAGAAGATGCTGAAGACAAACCGGGGGAAATAAGCAGTTTTGAAAATGCAGATTCCTGCAAGCCCTTTTGTTTGAATCATGTCACTAAATCCCCCCCTCCCCCAAATTAGTAGGGTAAAATTCTGCAAGGCCTAATTCTATTTGACAAGGGATGTCTGTCATGCTGCTGAGTTTTCTGCATAGATTGAAGTGGGCTTTGTTGTCAAGCTATTTGTCATTCTCCAGTTACTGCAAAGGTGGGACTTCAGATGGATTCTCTCGTGAATAGGATGTTCTATGAGTTGGAAATCATTAAAGCTGAAAACAACAAAGACAAAAATAAACAGGATTAGATGCTAATATATCAGAGTAAGAGTCAGCAAGGGAGAGGAGACAAGAATGGATGACTTTTCAAAGTTCAAAGCCCTGACTAGTTTTGAGGCAGATGTACAGAGAAATGTGCCTTTTGGTTTAAATAACAATCCAGAGGTGACCCTAACTTTGAAATTTATCTGATTTTTTCCCTATTTATTTAACGTAAGCTATCTTTGTCTTAATAGGATGATAATTTTGAATTGAGCTGCATTTTTCTGGTACCAGACATGACCAGGAACTTGGTAGAGGTGTAAGCATTTGACCAATGGAAATATGTTTCCTGACGTTATCCTCTCCTTGTATCTCTTCTGCTTCTCTGCATAGTGTGTGGATGATACAGACAGTGACTGATGCCACTATGAACTATGCTGGGCAAACAATAAACCACAAAGTTTTGATGTTGGACTTTTGATTCTAGGAAGAAAAAATCTTTTGGAGCTGTGAACGATAATTTAAAAAGATTATAAAAATAGTAGTCTTGGGCACCAGAGTAACTCAGATGATTAAGTGACTGCTTTCAGCTCAGGTTGTGATCCTGGAGTCCCAGAATCGAGTCCCGCATTGGCTCCCTGCTCAGCAGGGAGTCTGCTTCTCCCTCTGACACTCTTTCTTCTCATGGTCTTTCTCTCTCTCTCAAATAAATGAGTAAAATCTTAAAAAAAAAAAAAGTATTCTTGAAAGTTAGAGTGTACTAAAGGCAAAAAAAAAATCACTTATATTTTGGCAATACTTATTATGTACAGAGACTTCTCAAGAATATAGAAATTAAAAAAATTAAAATTCATAAAAAGGTTATAGTCTCATAGAAATGCATAATTTATTAGAAAGCAGCAAGAAAACAGTATTTAAGTTCTATAATATGGCCTATGAACACACACACACACACATATATATATATTAAAGAAATTTGTGCAAAGTACAGTTAAATAGGATGGTGTTAAAAGGCAAAGCTTTATGAGGGAAATAGATTTTGAAGCTTTGAATTCTGCCTTAAGTAAAAGATTTGTATTTCTTAAAATCAGGAGGAAAAATTCTGCAGCTTATGTTATTTTCTTTTCATGTTTCTTGGTGTTTTCCTTTAAAATTAGATATGCCTGCATAAAGTTATACACTTCTCAAAGATAAGAGTATTATTCTTATAACTTACTATGTATAGTGCCTCAAACAGTGCCATAATAGACTGGAAATTACATATTCTATAGCTGATAAGAATCAGCAGGATGCCAGATGGGCATGAGAAGACTAGATATCCATACCTACTCAGGACTGACTCAGCTCAGAAGAGTGAACTGAATCACCTGAGCCAAAACTTCACCATTTTTTTTCATATTCTATACCACCTATTGAAGTACTCATTTAATAATTTTTAATCAGTTCAATTGTGTTATTGAAATGCCTTAAAAACAACATAACCAGTCAGGTGCCATGAACCAAAGTAACCATGAAATGAACACAATATAAAACAATATGGCTAATTTGAAAATTAAAATATAAAATGATGTTAATAATAAATTTAATCAGCTTACTTCTCACCTAAAGGCAAGTTCATTCTTAAAAATAATGAAGTTTTTTGGGTGCCTAGGTGGCTTTGTTGGTTAAGCGGCTGCCTTTCGCTCAGGTCATGACCACAAGGTCCTGGAGTTGAGCCCTAGGCAGGGCTCCAAGCTTGCCCAGGGGTTTGCTTGTCACTCTCCCTCTGCCCCTCCCCCTGCTTATGAGCTCTCTCTTTTTTGCACACACACAAATAAATAAAATCTTTAAAAAAATAATGACGTTGTCAATTGTATAATAGGATAAAGTGTTACTTGGCTAGATGATACTTAGTAAGAAGGAAAAAATTGGGTTTCTTATCAGTAGGATGATTGCATTTTGTTTTGTTTTGTTTTGCAGCAAGCAAGAATGAAAATTCCCTCTCACACATGTATCTACTGAGAAAGAGCAAGATATCTCATCCAATTCCTTTGATAGGTTTCGATACTGAGAATTACTAACCATATTGATATGCGATTCTTTTTCAATACAATCGTATTCCAAGAAACCATATGAAGCAGTCTCCCAAACCTGTTTCTTTTGAATCTGTCCTATTCATAGACTGGTGCAAACAAGCACTTCTTATCCACTCACTTTTACCATCTGGTTTGGAAAAATATTCATGAGCATCTTTTATCAATTCTTTCAAATATATCCTCATAGTAGACACCATATTTCCAACCTTGGAGTCAATGTTGATCTCTCTCTCTCTCTCTCTCTTGCTCTCTTTCTCTTTCACTCTCTCTCTTTCTCCTCTGCTCCATACCTTACACCCGAATCCATCAGAAATGTGTATGAACTTACATGCAGAATTCAACCTTGTGGCATCGGATTCATCACTACCATCTTTTCTAAGTCACCATCATGTCCTGTATGGACTATTTTATAACCTCCTAACTGGTCTCCTGACTTGCCAACTTACCTTCAGACCCCAACTACTTAATTTCCATATAGCAGTCAACATTATTTTTTTAGTATACAAGATCATATCACCGCTTTGCCAAAAACTCTAGTCCACTCACAGTAGAAGCCAAAGTCTTTACAGTGGCCTACAAAACCCTATAGAATCTTATGTATTTACCCTCTATGTCTCTCCCTTTATTGTCAATCAAAAGTAAGTTTCTGGAGGCAGTGATTTTTGTGTTCACTGCCCTATCTCCTAAGCCTAAAACTGTTTTTGATATGTACACAGTAAATATATATTAAGTGAATTGAGTGTAAAGTACACTTTCAGGGAGCACTTCAATGGTGTCCTGACCAGATCTTAGAATTGAGAGAATTCAACATTTTATAGCTCCAGTATTGGCCTCATTTCATCTATGTGATTCATTTGGTCTTTTAAGGGAATACTGATGTAAGCAGAATGCCGTGTAAGAATAAATTTTTATTGTCCAAATAAACATATTCATGCACTAGATATATTCATATTTCAGTTCCTAACAGATATATGATTTTCCATGTTAGAAGTTTTGTTTGGAAAGTTTTGAAGTGCTTATCACACTATATATAGTCAACTGACTATATGTATTATAGTATGGGGTATGAATTGAAAGAATGCAGGAGTAAACATAGAAATTCAAGATACTAGCAATTGGAATCATCTGCATGATCATTATTTTTGAACAGTCGATAAGGGAATGTTTGTGATGTTGGTAATTCCTGGGTCTATGTAAACAGGATTATCATGATGCTAGCTACTTTATCTTTATCTTAAAACAATACTACAAAAAGCCATGGTTTGATATTTCCATTATTTTCTTTTAATACATTAAAATATAGACATAGTTAGGGTAAAGTGAATCTCTTACCCACTAAAATAATCTAGATTGCCACCATTCCATTCCAATTGCTACATCCTGGGAGGCACCATCAAGGGCAGTATTATTAGATAGAAATATATTATAAGCTACAAATGTGAGCCACATATATAGTTTTAAATTGTTAATAGCCATATTAAGAAAAGTGAAAAGAAACAAGCAAAATTAATGTTGATATTTTATGTAATCCAATATATCCAAAATATTATCATTTATATGTCTAATAAATATAAAAATTATAAATGAGGCATTTTACATTTTTAATGCTAAATCTATAACTTATGCTTAAGGCACATCGCTACTTCTTATCACCAAATAACGCACCCCAAAATTTCTCCATTAAATTTAACCCTAGTGTCCTCAAGTTTAGTCAGACTATGATTCCAAATGAAGACAGTGGATATTCTTATCTTTATTTTGTTGTCTTGTTAGCTATGCCCTGGAACCCAGTCTTCCAAGCTATTCTGGGAATATCTGGAGTATGTACCACATATGTTTGTAGAAAAATCTCCTCGTGTTCTTATCTTTGGCTTCCACAGATTTCAAATCTGTTAAAGGAGTAGGAACATTGAAACTGCTTCACGGCTCTCTTGAGGTTCATGCTCATCTGTAACACAAATGAGCTGGGTCATTCTTGGAATGCCACATATGTTGCCATGGCCAGAGGTGAGAGTAAGGGATGCAGAGTAGGCCTCTCCCTTTCTCTAGACTTACAGCATATTGGGCGTTCCAAGAGCCTCACCAAGTTTCTCAAAAACAAACAAACAAAACCAAACCAAAACAAAACAAAAACAAATAAAAACAACTCTACACTTTTCAGACTAATCCTTACCTTTAGGGAGACTCAGTCAACTTCCTCATCCGTGGAGAATGGATGCAACATGTCCCCACCCTCCATCATACTCAAGCAACTTCTATCTTTTTCAGTCAAAAGACAAATGCCTGTCCATGGGTTCTGTTGAGTGGTGATGAGAAACTAGAATCTAAGCCCCTAAGCCTCATTTCTGCCAGAGATTAACTGGGATCTCATAGTTCAGAAATTTCTCTCACTTTCTTGCCATCTTTTTCTTTCCCAAACCCAGCCAATTATCATCACACATTAAGCTAGTTACAAATAACATCCTAATTAGTTTTCTGAACTACTAGAGTACTTCGCCTAATTTTATATATAAAATATAATGTCAATTGATAAAACCTATGAATTTAAGACTATTGGTAAAATGGATATCAAAGGATATGTTTAGAGATAAGGGAATTGGTAGGAAAAAGAAATGCTGTGCTTTGATCTAGACATATAGACATCCTTTCTAATCAGTTATAAAATCTGAAATTAATGCTTTGCACTGTTGCTACTCTCCTGAAATGATATTTGATTGTTCTATAATCCATTCATCACAAACCATACTATATATTGTGCTGCAACAATTAAACATTGGACATATGATGTCATCCCAAACCGAATTTTAGATCTGTTGTGCTTTGGAGCTAGTAGAAATAGGCTTTACTAGGAAAAATTCAGAGTATAACAATGTAATGTAGTAATACATAGGGTTGAGAATATAAATACTTTTTCTTCCTCATGCTGGAATCATTTTAAAACACTTGAATAGACATTATTAGAATAACATACTTTTGTTATTATTTTAAATACCCATTAATTAGAGAATATTTGTGTTATGTGAGTAAGTTTTCTGTGACAAATTTATTTCCCAAAGAGTTTATAGTAAAAAGTATGATAACTTTAATGTATCTTAGTGCCTTCGGTACTCTCTGATTATAAGTTCATGCTAAGACAAAGTACCTTTTTTGAGCATAGACTCTGGAGTCAAGTTGGTTGATTTTAAATCTAACTGCATGATCTTGGACTGTTTCTACATCTGTACAATGGGGATGGTAGTAGTACCTCAAAATTGCCATAAAAAATAAGTGACTAGGGGGACTGAGGGGGGCGTGCAGGTGAGCGGACGGCCCGGTTTCGTCGGCATGGCCGAGGCCAGGAAACGTCGGGAGTTGCTTCCCCTGATCTACCAGCATCTGTTACAGGCGGGCTATGTGCGCGCGGCGCGGGAAGTGAAGGAGCAGAGTGGCCAGAAAAGTTTCCTGACTCAGCCTGTAACCCTTATGGACATCTATACTCACTGGCAACAAACCTCAGAGGTTGGCCAGAAGCGGAAGGCGGAAGAGGATGCAGCGCTGCAGGCTAAGAAGACCCGAGTGTCGGACCCCATTAGCAGCTCTGAGAGCTCGGAAGAGGAAGAGGAGGAGGAGGCAGAAGCTGAAGCCGCCAAAGCCACCCCAAGACTAGCGGCTACCAACTCCTCAGCGGCGGGGCCGGTTTTGCCTTCAGGCGCAAAGGAGAAAGCCAAGGCGAAGACCAAGAAAGCCAGCAAGATGATGAACTCCACACCACATCCGGCCTCTGGAAAGGCAGTGGCCCACCTTCTGTCTGGGAGGTCCCCCAGGAAGTCAGCAGAGCCCTCGGCAAATACCGTTCTGGTTTCAGAAACTGAAGAGGAGGGTGGCGTCCCAGCCCTCGGAACCACAGCCAAGCCTGGAATGGCCTCAGCCAACCAGGTTGACAGCTCCAGCGAGGAGACCTCCAGCTCAAGCGATGAGACATACGTGGAGATGAAACCTTCAGTAAAACCACCCCAGGTCAAAGCCTCACCAGTGCCTGCCAAGGACTCTCTCGGAAGAGGAACAGCCCCAACACCTGGGAAGGCAGGGGATGTGACCCCCCAAGTCAGAGGAGGTGCCCTGACCTCAGCCAACAAGGCCAAGGTGCCAGAAGAGGACTCGGAGAGCAGCGAAGAGGAGTCTGAGAGTGAGGAGGGCGCCCCTGCAGAGCCGCCCTGCCAGGCGAAGGCCTCAAACACAGTTGTCCAGGTCAGAGCTGCGTTGGGTCCTGTCAAGGGGACCTCTGGGAAAGGGGCTGCCCCAGCACCCCCTGGGAAGGCAGGGCCTGCAGCTGCACAGGCCACGGCTGGGAAGCCAGAGGAGGACTCAGATAGCAGCAGTGAGGAGGAGTCTGACAGCGAGGAGGAAGCGCCGGCTGCCAAGACACCACTTCAGGCGAAGTCTTCAGGGAAGACCCCCCAGGTCAAAGGTGCCTCAGCTTCTGCCAAGGAGTCCCCTAGGAAAGTGGCCCCTGCACTGCCCCCTGGCAAAGCAGGGCCTGTAGCCGCCCAGGTGGGGAAGGTGAAAGGGGAAGACAACGCAGAGAGTAGCACTGAGGAGTCTGACAGCGAGGAGGAGGCCCCAGCAGCTGTGCCCCCAGCCAAGAGCCCTGCTCAGGCAAAACCTTTGGGGCAAAACTCCCAAGTCAGAGCTGCCTCAGGTCCTGTCAAGGGGCCCCCTCAGAAGCTGGGGCCGGCAGCCACCCCAGTAGGGAAACAGGAGGAGGACTCAGAGAGCAGCAGCGAGGAGGAATCAGACAGCGAGGCAGAGGCGCCGGCCCAGGCAAAATCCTCTGGGAAGATCCAGGTCAGACCTGCCTCAGGTCCTGCCAAGGGGCCCCCTCAGAAGGCAGGGTCTGTGACCACCCAGGGCAAGGCCAAGGTGTCCAAGGATGACTCGGAGAGCAGTGAGGAGTCAGACAGTGACGAGAAGGTGCCTGCAGCCCCGGCTCTAGCCCAGGCAAAACCAGCTGTGAAAACACCCCAGATCAAGGCCTCCCCAAGGAAGGGCACCCCCATTACCCCAGCAACTGCCAAGGCCCCCCCAGTGCGAGTGGGCACACCAGCTCCTTGGAAGGTGGGAACAGCAACTTCTCCAGCCTGTGCCTCATCCCCAGCTATGGCCAGGGGCGTCCAGGGGCCAGAGGACTCTTCAAGCAGCAAGGAGTCCGACAGTGAGGAGGACCTCACTCCTACCCCAGCCGTGGGACAGGCAAAGCCTGTGGGGAAAGGTGTCACCGTGAAAACTGCCTCTACACCCACCAAAGGGCCCTCAGGCCAAGGGACTGCCGCAGCACCCCCTGGGAAGGCAGGGCTCCCAGTGGCCCCAGTCAAAGTCAAAGCTGAGCTGCCGGAAGACTCCTCGGAGAGCAGTGAGGAGGACTCTGACAGTGAGGAGACAGCCAAAGCTCCCACCCAGATGAAGGCCTCTATGAAAACTCCTCAGAACAAAGCCAACCCAGCTCCCACCAGAGCAGCTTCAGCCAAAGGGGCAGCATCAGCTCCAGGAAAAGGGGTCATGGCAGCTGCTCAAGCCAAGCAGGAGTCCCCAGCCAAGGTAAAGCCACCAGCGAGAACTCCCCAGAGCAATGCTGTCTCGGGCAGGAGCCAGGGGTCCATGCCAGCTGTGGGAAAGGCAGTGGCCACAGCAGCCCCGGCACAGCCAGGGCCAGTCAAGAGCCCACAGGAGGAGGACTCCGAGAGCAGCGAGGAGGAGTCGGACAGTGATGGAGAGGTCCCCACTCAGCCTGCAGGGAAGAGTCCCCAGGTCAGAACTGCCTCAGCCCCCAGCAAGGAGCTCTCCAGGAAAGGGGCTGCAGTGGCCCCTCCCAAGAAGACAGGAGCCATAGCCACCCAGGCAGGGAAGCCAGAGGAGGACTCGGAAAGCAGCAGTGAGGAGGAGTCTGACAGCGAGGAGGAGGCGCCAGCCCAGGCGAAGCCTGCTATAAAGCACCCCCAAACCAAGGCCTCCCCGATGAAAGGTGTCCCGGGCACTCCTGTACCCACTGAGGCCTCCGTAGCCCGAGGAGACACGCCAGCCCCACAGAAGACGAGACCAGCAATTCCTGCCAAGAAGGAGGGCATCTCCAAAGCTGCCAGAAGCAAGCCCCTGGCACCAGTAGCCCCAGAGAAGAATGCAGAGGGGTCCTCGGAGAGCAGTGACGAGGAGTTGCCGTCCAGCCAGGTGATTAAACCCCCTCTGATTTTTGTCGACCCTAACCGTAGTCCAGCTGGCCCAGCTGCTACCGCCACGCACGCCCCAGCTATAAACACCCCAAGGAAGGCCCGGGCATCGGAGAGCACTGCCAGGAGCTCCTCCTCTGGGAGTGAGGATGAGGATGTGATCCCCGCGACGCAGTGTTCCACTCCTGCCAGTAGAACCAGCACAAGTGTGCTCACGGCCCAGCCAAGGCCAGCCGTCAGAGCCAACGCTGTGGGGACCGGCAGCGGCGCGGTGTCTGGTCGGATGTCAGAAGGCAAGAAACAGGAGACACCCATTGCTCAGGTTGATAATGCTCTGGGAACACTCCCTGTGCCAGCCAAGGGGACCAACAAGGTCAGAAAGCCTGAGGTCCCTGCGCTCCAGCGTGCCACAGCTACTCCCACTGGACACACCAAAGCCAAGGCCTCTGACACCTCCAGTGACAGCAATGACAGCAGCGGCAGCTCCTCAGGGAGCGAGGAGGATGCTGACAGGCCCCGTATGGCTCCCTCGGCCCCCAGGCTAGGTCCAGCCCCCCCCACGACAGAGACCTTGGTGGAGGAGACCACAGCAGAGTCCAGCGAGGAAGAGGTGGTGGCACCCTCTCAGTCTCTCCTCTCAGGTTATGTGACCCCTGGGCCGACTCTGGCCAATTCCCAAGCTTCAAAGGCCACTCCTAAGCCAGACCTCAACCCTTCGGCTTCTTCTACTTATACCACCAAAGATGCCCCAGACAGCAAGCAGGAAGTGGAACCCCAACATGTAGCAGGCAGAAAAGAGGCTAATCCCACGCCTCAGAAGCCCCGGAAGCCCAAGAAGGAGGCCGGGAACCCCCAGGCCTCAGTGCTGGCACTGCAGAGTGACATCAGCCGGCGCCTCCTGAGTGAACCCTGGCCCCTGAATGAGGCCCAGGTGCAGGCCTCGGTGGTGAAGGTCCTGACGGAGCTGCTGGAGCAGGAGAGGAAGAAGGCTGCGGACACTGCCAAGGAGACCGGCAGGAAGGGCCGGGTGGGCCGCAAGAGGAAGCTCTCAGGGGACCAGACGGCCGCCAGAGTCCCCAAGAACAAGAAGAAGAAGCAGCTGGTGGCCGGGGAAGGTGGGGAGGGTGCTGGCTCGCCAGAAAAGGCCCTCAGGACTCCCAAGGGGAAAGCCAAGAAAGATGGAGCAAGTGGTAACACCAAGGAGAAGGAGAAAGAGGCTTCCGGCTCCCGAGGAGCCAAGGAGAAGCCAGAAGGGGAGCCAGGGACACTGAAGGTTGAGGTTGGAGACCAAGGCAACCCAAAGAGCAAGAAGGAGAAGAAGAAATCTGACAAGAAAAAGAAAGACAAGGAAAAAAAGGAAAAGAAGAAGAAAGTGAAAAAGGCCTCAACCAAAGACCCTGACTCGCCATTCCAGAAGAAAAAGAAGAAAAAGAAGAAGACGGCAGAGCAGACAGTCTGAGGGGCCCGCGGCGACAGGGATTTCCTAGCCAAGTGGTGACCAGCCCTGTGCCTCAGCCCTCTGCCCACCATGGGCTGGAACTGAATCTTTAACTCCCCTTCCTCCCCAGAAGAAGCCCGCCAGCCACTGTGTCCGCGCTGGCCGAGCAGTGAGCCCTGAGGGGAGTGGCGGCCAAGCGTCCAGCTCTGGGGACTTGCACTCACTGACTCCACGTCTGACTTCTGTCCTGACACAGATTGCTTCCTAGAGATGTGTACAGTATATATATATATTTTTTAAGTGACCTGCCCCTCTCCCTTCAAACCCAACAGGCCCAGAGGCCTTGGACTTTCCACCTCTGGGCCCTGCAGACTTAGCAAGGCCCAGCCTACAGCTCCTTCCACGTCTCTGGTCTCTGGCTGATGCAGAGGCTTTGCCCTCTATCAGTTTTCCCTGTTTGTTTGTGGTTTTTTGTAACAACTCAGAAAATAAAAGGCTTAAAGGAAAAAAATAAAATAAAATAAGTGACTACGTTGTAAATTGATATTAGTACAAAGGGAAAGAAGAAATCTAACTACCTTAAACTTTGAGAAATTTAAACACATATTTAGGAAAGATAGAAAAACAGTGAGAAGAGAAGCCACTCAAAATGAGTATCTCAAGGATGTGAGGGTGATTAACATCTTGGTAATCATCAAACCACTAAAAAATTTGATATGTTATTGGAATCTAATACATTTGTTTTATGATTTCTTACAGCAGAATGCCTAAGAAGTCATTTTAAACAATTTCTGGTCAATGTCTAGAGGTTTCAAAATATCTCACACACTCTTTCTCTCACTCTCTTTCTTAGAAATTATTTCTGGAAAAGTTATCTGCAATGTCTGGATTATAGACTTTGGCTATAAAAAATTCACTATAAAGAAAGGAGAGAATTAGGGATTTATGGAACCCTCATATTTACAGACCATAATACTGGGAATCTGGCTATAAGTAATCATTTTATTCTCTGAGACAATTTCTGTTTTATCTTTGCTTCATCCATTTTTGTTATAACAGGGTTTCATGAGAGAATGTTTTAATTGATAATTTAACTATATTATATCACTATCAGTGATTTTAATGATTTTTTAAATAACTTTACAATAGTTGTATGAGTTTGAGAGTCTCAAATTTGAATATAATTTTTAGCTTTTCCTGATTAATTCATCTACCTCTATCATCTATCTATCACAAAGTAATAAAGTTAGCTCTAATTGCTTCAATGTATCCCTTGGTGCTAGGGAGATTTGGACAATTTCCCGACAAAACAGTTCTCTAGTTTAAAATATATCCTATGGATTTATATGGAAAAAGACCCATAGACTCATAATTTTGAGAAAAAAACAGGATTGATACTTATAAGAACTACTTGTCAAAAAGAAAGAGAGGGATTGCTCACTAACCAGAGGCTTAAGAAATTCACAGGTCAGTTCTTTAATGTACCAAATGCAAGCCTTTTTTTTTTTATGTGAGTACCACTAAAACACCCAAGAATTGCTGTGTGGTCAACAGGGAGCTTAATAGGCTCATCATTCTTAGGAAAAAGAAAAGACCTATAACACCGTGATAAAAAGATGAGCTCTTGTGACTTTCAGGAGGGGTGAGGAAAGTGGACCTCTTTGAAGTTTATTAATTTAAAATTTAATTTAATTATTAACTTAACTATAGTTGGAAAAGGCAGAATAATTTGTTTAATATATATTGGGATCCTGAAGAGAATCACAGTATTTGTACAGGGGAATAAAACTTTGAAGATCTCTAAAATTCTAGATACTGTTCATAATTTTGGTCCGGGGAAGGAAATGTTGAGTCTCTTTTGTAGTTGGATTTTAGTTTTTTAATAAGTGACACAAATTTCTATTGATTATGGAAGGTATGCTATTCTAAACCATATACTCACTGATGCACTGTTGAAGCAAAATCTTGAGCTGCTCACATATAATTTTAATGAAGATGTCCAATACAAAGCTGGTCATACTCTAAGGACTCCTTGTAATTCCAGTCTAGTTGTAATTTCCTAAAAGTAAATTTACTTGGGTACTGACATCAAAAATACAACTCTATCAATGTCACCTTTATGTCAGCAAACAGATTAAATGCTTCTAATATCAAGCATAATGACATTCTGTATGGCCCAGATCACATTTGCGATAGTATATTTGATACAGTTGTAAACCTGGGAAGAGTACGCCTGCCTAAGAGAATAGCTTTTTTTCTGGTCTTAAATATGTTACAGTTGCTAGTGTAAATCACTTGTCAGTCTATGGCAAATATAACAGTGTTTTAATCTGAAAAAAGGGAAGAAATAAAGTACAGATAATCTTTTTGGCCATTTTCTTGGCACCATCATACATTGAAGACTGACAGGTCCTTCACTTGAGTGACAGGTGTCCTTTGAAATGCCTGTGAATCAGTATCTGTACAGACTGTTGAAATGCATATTTCCATCCTTATCGTAAAGGAATGGATGGGCAAGATAGGTGCTGTTAACATTGCAAATAGCTCCAGAATTATTCATTGTCAGCTCCAGGCAAAGAATAGGAGGAAAGTTTTATTATTCACCATGCACAATAGCAGGATGCTTAATGATTCTCAGTTACCTTGGCAGAATTGTCTGTTGACTTCAGGCCCTAGCAGTGGGTGACACAGGTCTGGCCAAGTGTTAGAGCAAGATCATACATTCTGGTCCCATTTTAATTTCTAATACATTAATCTTTCCCTCCCAGATGCACAATGAATATTCCATAGACTCTTGTTTGTCAGAAGCTGTCTGGCTTTCATCTATTCAGGTGGTTTCATTGACTGTGAAAGCGTGCTTCAAAGGCCTGATCAGTCAATGACAACTGTCTCACAATAGCATTGAGTAATGCTTCCCTTTTTTCTTTTCAGGCATCTGATAGACAACTTTGACACCTGATCTCTGGGGACCTTGTGGAGTCACTCAGAGTTCTTAAGAGACTTCCCTTACTTTATCATTCCAGAAAGAATTGTCACAGGTGAATGTATCGCACTTTCTCAGGAGCTGAACCTGACCCTTGAATCCACCTCATTTGCACTGCAGGTTTCACAATGAATTAAAATGGATTAAGTTGGCTTAATGCTGTTCTACAAGGAAGCGGAAGCACTGCACCATTCATTTTTAATTTTAATCCTTTGTCTTAGCCTGCTAATTACTATTGTTTTAAGTTCATTATCCTGGCATGCACATTGTTACTAGTTGGGTGCTAATGCTTGTAAGCAGTGTCCTTACTTTTGCAGGTACTGACCCTTCGATTGTCAAATTAGTCTATGTCATTGCTGAACAGGGGACTCTGTAATCTACAATCCTCTCTTTAAAATTTTATTCTTCTCTTGTCTCTAATTAATTAAGCAACAACCCCACTGAAGCATCTTATCCACAGACTCAAGTTCAAAAGCACTAAAAGGAAAAGGAGAAACTGGAAATTGGATATGTGATTCCTCTAATTTTTCTGACAGTCCTAGAGCAGAGGAATTCTATCAGACTGCATGTTTTGTTTGTAAAGCTTGTAAAATGTGACCATAAGGGGCCATCTGAACTATATTTCCTATCTCACCACAATTGTTTTCAAAATCTACATCAATAACAATTGAGATGCTACAGTACTACCTCTGAGAGCAAAATGTAAGGAAGAAAAGGCATTGTTGAGAAATGATTTGAGAAGATGGACCAGCGACAATTCATGGAGCTCAGTTCCAGTACACATTGAAAGTGTCTAACATAATTTCTCCTTTCAATGCAAGTGATATCTCCATAATGTCCTCATGAAATTATGCTAACTCTCTGAACACTATCTGTAAAGGAAATTTTATAACCTCACAACTGCAAAATTCTGGTAGTACAAAGTTTGTTTTTACTATAAATTGAAATCTGCCTCCTGTGACTTCTATCCACCTGTCATAGCTCTGTGTTCTGGAGCTACACATACAAAAGATCATTGCCTTTGCTTTGTGATTACCCTTCAGTTATTTAAAGCATGTCTTCCCAAAGCCTTTTCAAGAGACTAAATATACATGGACTCACTCCTTAAGGAGTGAAATTTTAAGATTCACTTATAATCCTAGTCACTCTTTCCTGGGTATGTTTCTCTTTGTTCTTTCCCAACATGCAACTTCTCATCAGAGATAAGAAACTTTTGGGAAATAAGTCTGTCTTCCATGAAGACCAATAAAACCAATGAAAACATAAATGCCCACCGTCAATTGTATCAGCCTATATGAATATCAACCTACTTGGTCTGCTGCCTAATCACAGTAAAAGAAATGTTCCTAATCCCATGGCGTCTTGATTGTCTCCCCTCTGGCCCACTTGAACACTTTGCACTTGCAAGTACTCCTACTCTCTTCCACATCAGCATTTCTTGCCTCTCTACAAGATCAGTTTCATCAGAAAACACTCATGTCATTTTCTATTTAAAAATACCCGATCTTGATCATAAATTCTCCTCTATCAACTGCCCGCCTTTCATAAAAAATTAGTACCTTTGGACCCTTGAACAAGCCATGGGGATTAGGGTGATCAATGCCCACATAGTTGAAAATCCACCTATAACTTTCTATTGCCCCAAAACTTAATTACTTAATTACTCACAGCCTATTGTTGATTGTATATGTATTGTATGTTGTATTCTTACAAAAAATAAACTAGAGAAGAAAATGTTATTAAGAATGTCATAAAGGATTGAAGAAGCAAGACGGCAGAAGAGTAGGGGATCTCATTTTACCTGGTCCATTGAATTTAGCTGGATAGCTATCAAACCATTCTGAACATCCAGGAATTCAGCCTGAGATGTAAGAAAATATATCTGGAAATATATCTAGAAAAGCAACTGCTTTTTGCAAGGTAGGAGGTATGGAGATGTGAACCTGAGGGGAGGAATATAAACAGAGTGAGCAGGGAGCCTCCATAAACTGGCTACTGGAAAGAGATATAGCCACAGAGTACAAATTCAGAGTCCTTAGAAATCTGCGCCAGTAAGAGACATCCCTGTCTAAAAGAGGCTCAGGGGATGATAAGGGCAGAATTCTAGGTGGGTCAGTGTGGTCTCAGGATCCCAGAAGACACAGAACTAACAGGGATGCCTGAGCCAGTAGAGTACCCAAGCAGTGGAGTGGAGAAACTGGTTATGGCCAGAGAGCCCAGGAGAAGACTCTTAATTTGGGTCACCAGAAACCATGAGCCAGGCAGATCGGGTGATTGCTCTCTGCCTGCGCACCCTTTTTTTTTTAAAAGATTTTATTTATTTATTTGACAAAGAGAAATTACAAGTACACTGAGAGGCAGGCAGAGAGAGAGAGAGAAGGAAGCAGGCTCCCTGCTGAGCAGAGAGCCCGATGTGGGACTCGATCCCAGGACTCTGAGATCATGATCTGAGCTGAAGGCAGCGGCTTAACCCACTGAGCCACCCAGGCGCCCCCTGCCTGCGCACCCTTAAAAGGACTGGAATGTGTGGACCATCTGCTATCCCCCAGGAGGGCAGAACTGGCATCCACCACTGGGCAATAGCTCTCAGTCAGGGTGGTGACCCCAGAAAGGACAGCAGGGTGACACTCAGTCTTCTCCCAGGAACAGCAGAACTGCTACATGCATGAGCCCCCAACCATTCTCCATCCCAAGGCACACAAAGGGCAGTAAGGCAAGTCACTTGGACTCTCCCCAGAAGAATTGCTGTGATCACATATAGCAGGAGTCTGGGGAGTTTGGCACACACAAAAGTGAAGACTATTTGTCCCCAAAGGTTTACTAAATATGGGGAACTGTGATCTTTTGACTGGTACTGGAGACTGGGGCAAGGCTATTTTTTTCTGATCCTCTAAAGAGGTGCAGAAAGTCTTCAGGGGAAAACACACTCACACACACACACACACACACACACACACACAGAAGACCAGCTTACACTGAGCCCAGCCCATTGGCAAGGAGTGGTGTAATTCCCCCCAGGCAAAGACACCTGAGAAACAGCACAGGAGGCCCCTTCCCCAGAAGACCAATTGGAACTACAGGTGCACAACTAGTTTTCAGATCCACAAGACTGTAAAACTCCAATGCCAGAGAAAAATAGTATATAGAATTTGATTTTTTCTCTCATGATTCATTTATCTTTCAGTCTAAATTTTTCCATTTCTTTTTTCTTTTTTCTCATTTCACCTAGTTTCTTGATTTATCAATTCTTTAAGTCACTTTTAAACTTTTATTATGTATTATATTATATATTTGTATATATTATATATAATGACTTTATTACACATATATATATGTGTGTGTGTGTATATGTGTGTATGTGTGTGTGTGTGTGTGATTACCTTTTTCTTTTCTTTTTCTTTTAGTTTTATTTTGTTTACTTTTATGTTTTGGTTTCCAGCCACTTTGGATTTGTCTAGTATGTGTTTTGCTTGGGTCGTGGTTGATATTTTTGATTCTGCTCACTCACTCATCCATTCTTCTCTGGGTAAAATGACTAGAAGGAGGAATTCATAATAAAAGAAAGAACCAGAGGTAATGTTCTCTGCCTTAGATCTAATTGATATGAATATAAATAAGAGGTCAGAGATAAAATTCAGGATAACAATTCTATAGTTAATATTTGGGCTTGAAAAAAGTATAAAAGACACTAGTGAATCTCTTAATGCAGAAATAAAATCTAATCAGGCCAAAGTTAAAAATGCTATACCTGAGATGCAGTCTATTGGATGCTCTAACGGCTAAGGCGAATGAGAAAAAAAAGAGAGTAAGTGATCTAGAAGACAGGATGATGGGAAGGAAGGGAGTTGAGGAAAAGAGAGGAAAACAACTAATAGCCCATGAAAAAGGTCCTTGAGAAATTAATGATACCATGAAATTGAGGCAGACATAAAGAGATGGAAAAATATCCCATGCTCATGGATTGGAAGAACAAATATTGTTAAAATGTCTGCTACCTGGAGAAATATACTCATTGAATGCAATCCCTATCAAAATACCATCAACTTTTTTTCACAGAGCTAGAACAAACAATCCTAAAGTTTGTGGGGAACTTGAAAAGACCTTGAATAACCAGGGGAATGTTGAAAAGGAAAATCAAAGCTAGGAGTATCACAATGCCTGACTTCAAGCTATATTACAAAACTGTAATTATCAAGACAATATGGCACTGACACAAAATCAGACACATAGATGAATGGAACAGAATAGAGAGCCCAGAAATGGACCCTCAACTCTATGGCCAACTGATTTTCAACAAAGCAAGAAAGAATAGCCAGTGGAAAAAACACAGTCTTTTCAATAAATGGTGTTGAGAAAATTGGGCAGCCACATGCAGAAGAATGAAACTGGACCATTGTCTTACCCCCCACACAATGATAAGCTCAAAATGGATGAAAGACCTAAATGTAAGACAGGAATCCATCAAAGTCACAGGAGAACACAGGAGGAGAACACAGGCAACAACCTCTGTGACCTTGGCTGCAGCAACTTCTTTCTAGACATGTCTCTAAAGGCAAGGAAAAAAAAAAGCAAAAATGAACAATTGACACCTCATTAAGATTAAAAGCTTCTGCACAGCAAAGGAAACAGTCAACAAAATAAAAGGCAACCTATGGAATGGGAGAAGATATTTGCAAATGTCCTGTCAGATAAAGGGCTGGTATTCAAGATCTATAAAGAACTTATCGAACTCAACACCTAAAATACAAACAATCCAGTTAAGAAATGGGCAGAAGACATGAACAGACACTTCTCCAAAGAAGACATACAAATGGTTAACAGGCACATTAAAAATGCTCCACATCACTTGTCATCAGGGAAATACAAATAAAAACCAAAATGAGATACCACCTTACACAACTTAGAATGGCCAAAATTAACAAGACAGGAAAAAGCAAATGTTGGCAAGGATATGGAGAAAGGTGAATTCTCTTACACTGTTGGTGGGAATGCAACCTGCTATAGCCACTCTGGAATACAGTATGGAAGTACTTCAAAAAGTTAAAAATAGAGCTACTCTATTACCCAGTAATTGTACTTCTGGGTATTTACCCCAAAGATACAGATGTACTGAAACAAAGGGGAACCTGCATCCTAATGTTCATAGCAACAATGTCCACAACAGCCAAACTGTGTAAGGACCCAAGATGTCTTTTAACAGACGAATGGATTAAGAAGATGTGATTCATATATAGAATGGAATATTACTCAGCTATCAGAAAGGATGAACACCATTTATGTGGATATAAATGGGACTGGAGGGCACTATGCTAAGAGAAATGTTAGTCAGAGAAAGACAATTATCATATGGTTTCACTAATATATGGAATATAAGGAATAGGGCAGAGTATCATAGGGAAAGAGAGGGGAAATTAAATGGGAAGAAATCAGAGAGGGAAACAAACCATGAAAGACTTGACTCTGGGAAACAAACTTAGGGGGATGGAGTAACTGGGTGATGGGCAGTAAGGAGGGCATGTGATATGGCGGCCACTGGGTGTTATATGCAACTGATGAATCATGAAACACTATCTCTGAAACTAAGGATGTACTACATGTCGGCTAACTGAATTCAAACTAAAAATAAAGGAAAAAATGTCATAAGGAAGAGAAAATACATTTATAGTATTATACTATATTTACATATTTAGAAAGACCAATCATGTATAAATGGACCCAAGTAGTTCAAACCTCTGTTGCTCAAGGTCAACAGTATTGAGTTGTCAGCATTCAATGTCTCTACCACTTGTTATATTTCCTCTTTAGACTATTATTGAAGTGTTAGTCACACTGCTCCTTGACAATGTTTTTATCTATGCGTTCCTTATGGTCAAAATCAATGGTTTCTTCTTTGTTTTCATTTATTCACTCTCAGGAGTATTTGACAGAGTTGGTTACCTTCCTTTCTTGAAATACTTCCTTTTCTTAACTTTAGTTTCACCAAGATATCCTGATTTACCTCAAACAGTATTAGCTACTTCTGCCTACTCTGCCAGCCTCTCTTCTTCATTCTAAACCCTATTTTCTTGAATAGGTCCTTGACCTTTGACCCTCTTCTCTATTTGCATTCACATCTTAAGGGATCCCATGTGATCCCATGGCTTTATTAGACATGCTTATGTTGATGTGTCTCTAAACTGTACCTGTAATACTGGACCCTGAGAGCTTTAGACTCATATATCCATTTTCCCCATTCAACATCTCCACCTAGTATATAACAGGCATTTCATCTTTTACATATTTAAAATGAAATATTTCACTTTGCTTCTCATAATAATTAGTTAGATAACTGGACCAATCTTTAGCCCCACTACCCCCAGATAACTAAAAGAAATAGAGAAGATATATTTTAAAGTCATCTGAAAAGCAACAAAAATCCAACAAGACAGAAAGGAATTATCAGGTCAAAGAGGAGAGAGGTGAGTGAGCATGGTAGCTATTGTGCACTGATCAGAAAAATAATCAAAACTAGGATCCGGGGTGCCTGGGTGGCTTGGTGGTTTAAGCCTCTCTGCCTTCAGCCCAGGTCATGATCTCAGGGTCCAGGGATTGAGCCCCGCATCTGGCTCTCTGCTCAGGGGGGAGCCTGCTTCCTCCTTTCTCTCTGCCTGCCTCTCTGCCTACTTGTGATCTCTCTCTCTCTCTCTCTCTCTCTCTCTCAATCTGTCCAGGAAATAAATAAAATCTTTATAACAAAAACAAAAACAAACTAGGATCCATAAAAATTTGGGAGTTTGACCAGAGAATTTCCCAGTCATGGTCTGAGGACCCAGAGGATTGCATTCCTTTGGCAAAGGCAAAAATAGACAGGAAAAAGCTTTCGCATAGAATTTCAGCATGATTTTGAGTTGACTGGATTATCGAAAGGAAAGTTCTGGTCTTGAATTTAGTTTAAATTGATCCTGAATTGCTAGTATCTCCAGAGGTCTGGCAGTAGGATTCACACAAACCTTCTGGAGGCAGTTGCATTCGTTTTAAGCCTCAAATTACAGGTATCAATATGTTTTTCACTCCATAGTTTACAATAACCAGGAGTACAGGAACTAAGACAACATAAAGTAGAAACACCAAAAAACTATGTAGGCAACAGAAACAAACATAAATACTATAGATCATGGACTTCTCAGAAAGAGATTATAAAATAACTTCACTTACAAAAGAGAAGCTTGAAATTATCTATGGGTAAAACTTTAAAGATTGACAAAGCAAATTCCCAAAAAAGGAATACACAAGGTTACTAGAGATAAATCAAGCAAAAACTGGAGTTAAAATCGCAAAATGAACTTTCAATTGTCTCCTTCCCCTTAAATCCTCCTTTCTGCCCAATCTGCTTCATCTCAGTTAATGATATTACACTTTCCTCAGTTGCTCAGGTGGCATTTCCCTCATCTCCACCATTTGATCCATCAACAATGCTATAGATTATGTCTCCAGAATTACTAATAGTCTGATTTTTTTTCAGTATCTTGATTGTTATAATCCCAACCCAAACTATCTATAATCTATCACCTGAACTATTGTAATATCCTATTAAATGATACCTGATTCTTTGTTCTTTTCTAATTTTTATCTGTATGGCATCCAGTGAGATCTTCGAAAAATTTATAGCAATTCTCTTCCTAAAACCTTTCAATGGCTTCCTATTGCTTAAAAAGGCTTCCAAAGTCCAACATAATCTCCTGATACATTTTCTTATACCCTACTCTCAAGTACCTCTCTTGATCATACAAGCAGAATTTTGCCTCCTATTCCTTACATTTAGTGATGCCACTATCTGGAATATACTCTTCTTTAATACAGGGTTTACCTCAAATGTCATCTTTACATTTAAAACTTAGCTGACTATTCAATCTAATCTGCCACCTTCCAAAAATTCTGTAGTTGGTTTTCCTCTTTTATTTTTGTTATGGCATTCACTACTATCTTAAAATAAAGCATTTATTAATTTACTTACTTTTAAGACCTTATCTATCTGGTTGACTGTTATATTTCCAGAGCCCAGAACAGTGCCTGGTAAATGCCAGTGTCAAAAAAGTATTTTTTGAATGATTAAATGTACTCACATTAGATCTTATAAGCATAACTGACAAATTTATCATAAACACAAATTTCTGTGTAAAGGTTATCATTGGAGAGTCATTTTCAAAAAACTTTCCCCATTGTTTAGCTTGTAGAAATTTTAAATAGAGAGAAGAAAAGTGTTTTAGATTGCTTACGGTGCCCCATAAAACACAAATTTTTACTAAAACTCTAATGAATTTGTGGGGAGACTGTATACCCCACAAGGCTTGAGTTCGTGTCATGATAAAGTTAAAATTATGGAAATATGTAAACCTTGAGTATTGAAAATACAAAGAGTTTTAGGTATATGTTTAAAAATTGGTTTGTTGACCAATAAAGTACCTTCTGATAAAATTTTTTAGATGTGACAGCAATTCTAAAAGGGCTAAACAAGTGACCAAAACAGGAGTTCAGTGAAATACTTGGATTTTAATTAAGATTTCAAGGTGAGCAGAGGGAAGAGAGAGGGCATATGTAATAATAGAGGAATACATTTTACAGGGAAAAGGCATAAAACTTTCTAATTTGGGAGTAGAGGACTCCAATAATATGAAGACTTCCTCATAGGAAGGAGAAACTACAGTAGTATTTAAAAGGCAAGACAAATGCACCCGACAACTATTTCTACTTTAAAGGAAAGTGGGGACACAACTGTCTATGGGCAGCAAAGAAACAAGAGTCACATTAACTGATGATTGCCCGAATGTGCAAGTGTTCTGTGTAAAGCTTGAAGACCTTTCTGGCATTCCCACCTTCCATCTCCATAACAATCCTAGACTTAGGGACTGTTTTTAATCCCCGTTTTACAAATGAGGAAGTAGGAAGCTAGAAAGGTTGAAGAACATGCCAGTAACTGATCGTTGAATAAAGAGAGCAGGATTTTGACCCTAATCCTTCTGATTCTAAAATCCATCCTTACTGAACACTCTCTATAATACTTTCTGTTTGACCTGAATCTAGACTGTGGAAGTCCCCGAGCAAAATACGAGCTTTTCACAGGTCCCTGTTTAAAATTTGCTGTTGCTTTCTTATAGGTGTGAGTCTGTGTATGGGTGTGCATGCACGTGCACATGTACAGTGTTACTATTTGTAATAACACTTTGGATTTACAGGGCCTGAGGTTTCCTTGGCAGGCAGCCATGTATTCTCACCTTCTCAAGCTTGTGGCTACAACAGTTGGCATTCCATTTTCCTGCCTGTTCTTTTTAGATATTTTTTCCATCTGATTAGTCACTTAAAATCTTCCTGCCGTGTTTGTTGATCTTCACCTGTTTGTTGCTTTTCCTGTGTTTAGAGGTTAAAATGTTATGTTGGTGCAAACTTAATAGAGCCTAACAAGAAACGAATCTGCACAACCATTTGAAATAAGCAGATGGCAAAGCATAGTTTGGAAGTTTAATAGCTTAAAGGTATGCCTGTCTTCAAAAAAAGGAAAACAAAGTCAATGGTTTTAATCTAAACAATAAGGATCCAGCACAAAAAGTTAAAGTCCAATCATATTAATTGGTTAATGATTATTTCAAAAAAATATTTTTAATTTGCTAAATGAAATGCAGTGTATAATTTAATTCTACAAGTCTCAGAATAAATTTGGTTATTATGGCTAAC
Source organism: Mustela putorius furo (assembly GCF_011764305.1). NCBI lineage: Eukaryota > Metazoa > Chordata > Mammalia > Carnivora > Mustelidae > Mustela > Mustela putorius. The sequence continues at coordinate 23,391,789 of NW_025422021.1, forward strand.
AGTAGCATATTTTATTTTGCATCATGTATCTCAGAGCCTTGGGAGGGTTGCCTGCTTGTGATTTCTGAATGAATATTGGGATGAGCTAGTCCACCTGGACTCCCAAGTTCTGAGAGTCAATATTATGAGTCAAGAACAGCAGGGACTAAATTTTAGGCTATTCAGCTTAAAAATCACTCACAGGTGATTAGTAAGTTCTCAATATGTATTAGTAATGAAAGAAATGCTCATCCTCTTGAAGTGAAAGTAATCAACAATGACCAAAATAACTTTATTGGATAGAGACAGATTTACTTTAAAAATTATAACCATTTGCTCATTTTAACACTAATTAGTATCCTCTTAGATCACCACTTCTTTTATACAAACTCTTACGCCCATCATCAGACCTTCCTTCTTCCTCTACAGTTTACCAAAATGTGGCTCTAAAACTAAATTATGGCTCCTGTTTCAGCTCTCCTTAGCAGAAGCTTCTCTTTATCCACACCCTGCTTATCTCTGGACAGGAAAGAGGGTCTCTGCTTTCACTATCATTCTCTGATTACAAGTAAGACTACTTCTTATCAATGTCATTTATTTACTTTATTATTGGCTTCCCACAAAATTTGATGACTTTGGTATCATAATCAAGGTTTCCTACCCTTGAGCTTTTCCCAGCATTCTTGGAGACTTCAAAAATGTTAGCAAGGCTACCACTTTTGTGGCACAATTCTAAAACTTTTCAGTTCCAATCCTCTTTTTTTCTTTTTTTATTCTACTTTGGAACCTTGTATCTATAGCCACATCTTAAACCTTTACTTAAAAGAGAACATATTTATTTCTGAAACCTTAACCCCAACCATCTTAGTTCTGTCTCTGATTCCCACTTGTCCCCCATTTTTTCTGTCTTCCTCCTCTCCTCTCCATGTTTTCAACTTTCATTTTTGGGGTATTAATATAAGTTGTCTTTCTACTTTCAGATAAATGTTTTAGTGAAGTGAGCAAAAAAATTTATCTCTTTGCCTTGGAATTTCTGTAGAATATCTGATGTGTTCTCATTTCTCCCAGTTAATTTTTTTGGGGAAATGTAGAAACATTCTATAATTGTATTTTTTTGTCCAGTAAATCAAGTTTCTTTGGAAAAATATATACTATTTTATAATCAGAGAATGGCAAATGCCATATGATTTCACTCATATGTGGAATTTAAGAAATAAAACAAACGAAGAGAGAAAGAGACAAACCAAAAAACAGAGTCCTACCTATAGAGAACAAAGTGGTGGATATCAGGGGAGCTGTGTGGGGAATGGGTGAAATCAGTGATGGAGATTAAGGAATGCACTTGTGATGTGCACCAAGTAATGTACAGAATTGTTGAATCACTATATTGTACACATAAAATTAACATAACATTGTATGTTAATTATAATGGAATTACAATTAAAATTTATATATTCCGGGCGCCTGGGTGGCTCAGTGGGTTAAGCCACTGCTTTCGGCTCAGGTCATGATCTCAGGGTCCTGGGATCGAGTCCCACATCGGGCTCTCTGCTCAGCAGGGGGCCTGCTTCCCTTCCTCTCTCTCTGCCTGCTTCTCTGCCTACTTGTGATCTCTGTCTGTCAAATAAATAAATAAAATCTTTAAAAAAAAAAAATTTATATATTCCCATGCACTTGCACACACACACGATTTTGATCTTCCAACCTCTTGAAAATTTCTATTCACTCTTTGGTGAAGTATAGGCTGATTTTTCTCCTCCAATGAAGCCCTTCTCCCCAAAGTCACCAATAACATAGCTAATGTAGATGTTATGTTATTTGGGCTCTGTCTAGATATTTAAAGGTAGATATTTACATGGATCGATCTTTCTGTCTTGAATGAACCCATCTTAAGTACCAATCTTAATTCACTTTTTATTTGTCCCTTAACTCTTTGTCTTTCCCATCTCCTTTGTCTCTTGTTTCTTGATGCTCTGATTTTATCGATTTTCTTTGTAAATATTTATGTTCCAAGCAGCAGGTCTCTGGCCCTACTTTCTTCTCGCTATGAATTGTTCTTTTTTTTTTCTTTTTCTTTCTTTTTTTTTTTTTTTTAAAGATCTTATTTATTTACTTGACAGAGAGAGAGAGAGATCACAAGCAGGCAGAGCAGCAGGCAGAGAGAAGGGGAAGCTGGCTCCCTGTTGAACAGAGAGCCAGATGCGGGGCTCCATCCCAGGACCCGGAGATCATGACCTGTGGTGAAGGCAGAGGCTTAGCCCACTGGGCCACCCAGGTGCCCCGCTATGCACTGTTCTTATGAGTTTTGTTGTATAGTCCTTCCTTGAAGTGCCATTACCATTTATATAATATTCTTCCAAGTCTTTGACTTCTTTCGTGAAGACCTATCTACTCAAACACCTACTGAATATTTGCACTATATATTCAACCTATAAAACTCCATATTCTTTGTTTTTGTACCCTCATTTCCTCCCTATGATAATCCCTACTCCAGATCCTTTTTCTATATTCCCCAATTTGGAGATTAGTACTATTACATAGATAATTCCCAAGCCAGAATGGGAGGCATCTAGAAAATTTTTCTGCAGGACATCTTATCAACATATGTTCTCATATATATGTTCTCAATATATATTTCTCTCTTGCATATCTTCTCTATATTTCCAATGCCATTGGTTACTTCAAGTCCCCTTATTTTTTTCCTAAATTACTGCAGTTGCTGACTATGCTTGCTAACCTACTCTCTACAGTGATGCAATCTAATTTTGTTACTTCTATGATTAAAATTCTCGAGGGCTTCTCTGTTGAATAAAAACTGTTGAATAAAAACTATATATAATATGTAAAGCCTTTAGTTATCTGTAACTCCCCTCTAACTTCCTTTCATGTTTCACCACACTGATTCTCAAGCCACATCAGCTGCAAACCTTTCCTAATTTGTAATAGATAACTCTCACCACCTTCTCTACCAAGATAACTTTTACTAATCTTTTAAATGTCCATTGGAGTTATGTCTTCTGAATAACCTGTTATTTGCTTCTGTAACACAGTGTATCTCTACATAATTTTTATAATTGTAACTGTCTCTTCTTTTCATGGACCCTTCATGTCAGTCTTATGAATTTCAAATGGTACATAGTAAATAATATGTGCTCAGTTAATTTTTATTAAATATACAGGTAGATAAAATTATAAAAGGCAGGTGAACATTGTAGGTGTCATTTATTCTTGTAAATGTCAGCTTTAGAATTTTGTAATTCCCCAGGGATTTCTGTGCCTATTAAGGAGGAATCCAATAAGAAATTAACTATTTTGCTTTGCATGTACCAATGTCTTCATTTTCCAACGTTCCCACTACATTTAGATATGTTCTTCTTCCATTAATTTTACTGGGGAAAATGTGTAGGAGAAAAGCAGCCATGAATTCCCCATGGATAGAAGACTGTTTTCAGAAATAACCAAAGTTGAATTGAAAATGTTGTAGAAATTAGGCCCTTCAAACTTAAAAAGGAAAAAAATTTGCCTAAATACCTTAATCTAGAGTAGCTTTTCACACCAGTTTCCTTATAACAAATATGGGCAAGTGATTAATCCTACCTACATTTCCTAAAGCGTGTGTCATAATATTTCCTTTTTGAAGCCCTCCTTTCCTTCAACACGGTCAGCAAAGCCTGGTACGGAATGATTGCAGCAAGTACACTGAAATCTTTGAATCTTCTGTATCATAACTATAATTTTAATAGGAGACTTTTAGTGGAAGTGCAGAATTATAAAGGCTTTTATTTGGTGGATGTTCTGTGTCAAGGAGGAGTACAGGCAACCTTTTTCTTTTCTTTCTTTCTTCTTCTTTTTTTTATATTTGTAGAGTGATGTTGACACACATCTGCTCAAATACACTAACATTTCTATCCCAACTGCCTCAATTGGCAGGAACACCCCTTCTCCTCTTTGTGAATATAGAACTAGGGAGGGGGCACTGAATGGGGGGTGGGGAGACATTTAGCAATTTGTCAAGATATGTATTCCAGCACTTACTTTAAAAAAATAAGTACCAGGTCCAAATTGAGCTAATAAGCTAATGACAGCTTATCCTTTAGTATTAAGCTTCAAAGTGGCTCTTAACTAAATGAGCCCATTATTATATCACCATGTATTTTTTATTCCTTCCTATTAAATCATGCATTCAGTGTTATATAGAAGTTTTATGCTTATTAAAAAATAACCAGCATGTATGAGCTTATGAAAGGAAACCTCACTCAGATTTTTAAAAAGCAAATGAAAACCTTCAAATCTAACTGGTGCCATATGGTACACTCAGAAACACTTGTAAAAGGAAAGTTAAACCTTGAATATATTAATGATTTTTCCTGAAAGAGAAAAAATGCTTTTTTCCATCTTTGCATGTGAAAAGACTTCTGAATAGGGCATGACAGAACACTTTTCTATACAAAGAAGTGAATTCAGTAATATGAACCTTGTATTGGTTTTATCATTATGCTTATAAATAGTGCAAGGTTTTGAGCAAGACAAATCATTAACACTGTGCTTTTCTAATACTCCTATGATCTTAAAGACTTGAAGATATCCACAGCTGACTTCCCACTTTTATTTTTTTCACTTTGTCTCAAAAAAACCTCTTTAATCTGACCTTGATGTAAAGACAAAGGCACAACCAACCAGTTATGAGATGTGCTAATGTGCCCTTGGAGGAGTAAGCCTCCTTCCTCTGCCAATCATTTTTTTTTCCCCATGTGAAGTCTCTTACTTTTAATTTATACTAATATGTAAAGCATCTACTGAAGAGGCTGGTTTGTTTTTTCTTTCTTCTCTCAAAATGCAAAAGGGAATGACCAAAAAAGGAATGGAAAACAAAGAATTGTTAGGTTAAGGAGAGCACCTGTACCTCCACAGTCTTTTCTCCCCATCAGATTGTCAATATTAAACTGGCCCAATGTTTAATAAAAGCAAGAATCTTAATTACAAGTGTATGGAAGACTGGGCTTTCTAACTACCTTACATGAGTACTGTATATATAAATATATAAATCTACACAAACTACACACATCTCATTTGTTTAGCTAGAATAATATTTTCCTAGTATAAAGCTAAGGGAAATGTATGGGACTAGATTTTCCCTTTCTTGGCTTACTTTAAGGTGCAAGAGTTTATTTTGCCATGGAATATAGCTTTCTCAGGGGGTTAGAATGAAATACTGACAAAGGGTCTCAACATAAACAGCTGCTCACCATCTCGTCCCATCTCAACCCACTTTATTTGTTTATTTAAGATTTTATTTATGTATCTGAGAAAAAGAGAAGGAGAGAGAGAGCATGAGAGGGGGGAGGGTCAGAGGGAAAAGCAGACTCTCTGCAGATCAGGGATTTGGGACTCAAGGATTATGACCTGAGCCGAAGGCAGTTGCCTAAACAAATGAGCCACCCAGGTACCCTCGGCCCACTTTATTTAATTACCTTTCTGTCTCTCAGAGTGGGGGTCTCTTATTTAAACATATGTGTGGCTTAATGCACCTGAAAATGAAATGGTAACTGGCGATCGAGGAAAGTAAAATGGGAATGAATTTAGTACAGTCAAATAGATAAGGACCATAGAAAATGTAATATTATAACAGTCACTTTGAAAAAAAAAAAACTTGTATTAAAATTATATTTTTAAAATCAGAATATGATTTAGTTATCTAGGGATAGACTGAAATTGAGGTGTATCTACAAAAATAAAAAGAAGTTAATTTTCAGTCATCTGGCAATTCATATACCTCACTCATAAGACCACAAACAAATATATCTATGAGTTAAACCTGCAATCCTGTTAAAGATCTAGAATCCTACTATTTAGAACTGTGATTTAAACTTGGCTTATATTGCAAGATATTCAAAGTAATACATGGCTCTGTAAAGAAGAAGACAATAAAAAGGGATATTTGTAGCAAAAAATATATTAACAATGGCTAAGAACACCAAACTCCCCAGGAAAGTGACTGGCATAAGGTTTTCAGGTTTTACCTGGGGAAATGCTCCAGGAGAAGGGAAGAAGATGGAGGATATAAAGAGTTTATTCCTTATTGAATGTTCTTCAGATTGTCATTCAAATCCTGCCACATTATTACTCAGACATTAAACAGAGAACGAGAGTACGGGTATCTCACAGTATATGGGGAGAGGAAATAACTCTTGAGAGAAGAGACTGGTCAAGCCTTGATGATCACATGAAATTTTTAGTCTGTAAGTTTTCTCAAGCCTTTGAGTAACTTTGTATTATGAATGGGCAAATCAGCAAACTTAGAAATGGAATCTTTCCATAACAGGAATAATGCAAACAAATCCTTGAAGATAGAAATCTTGATTGAATTTTCTGGAAAATTGTTAAGGTCTAAAAGGCACATCTTTCTCATGGTTGTACTAGAAAAATAGCAAATATGGAGGGAAGAAGAAAACTTTTTTTTTTTTTTAAAGATTTTATTTATTTATTTGACAGAGATCAGAAGTAGGCAGAAAGGCAGGCAGAGAGAGAGGAGGAAGCAGGCTCCCTGCTGGGCAGAGAGCCCGATGTGGGGCTTGATCCCAGGACTCTGGGATCATGACCTGAGCCGAAGGCAGAGGCTTTAACCCACTGAGCCACCCAGGCGCCCCAAGAAGAAAACTTTTAAGATAGAAATACATTTTACCAAATGAATGAAAAAAAAATAGGAAGACAAAGAAGACCAATCAGATCATTTCAGTAAGATCAAAGTCATTGAACAGGAGTTTTCTAATGAAAATATTTATGATTATAGAGAAAACCATTCACCATTCCCAAGTAGGATTCCCAGAAATGACATGAGTTTACACTCTTGCCTACACTTTTGCCCACTACCCTTTCTTTATAGTCAAGTTCAAATAGAAATATGTGTATAGAAATCATGTGGTTTTTCAAAATTCTATTTGTTTCTTCTTTTATTTTAATTGAATGTATTTTTAATGTTCAAATTCATAGTAAGTTGAAGCTTCTTTAAAATTCTTCAAAACTATATTTAGAGGTAAATGTGAAGTTGATATTGAAATATCAATGCTGAAATTGATAAAAGCCCAATTTCCTGGATATTAAAAAAAAATAGTGGTGCACACTTTTACCCCGTGATATTTTATGTTTTTCATATTCCAGGTTGCCCAGTGGACAAGATGACTGAAAGTTATCATAATCTTTTATTTCCTAATGAAGCTGTGTGAAACAAAATGTATTTTTTCTAGCATTTTTTCCAAATGTTTTATCACAAACTGAATATTTAATTTTGCATCCTACTTTTTTTATACTTGCTATTAAACCACGAATGTTTCCATGACATTACATATTTTGGTAATATTGATTTTTATGAACTAAACATTAAATTTTGTGAATGTGTCATAATTAACATGTGCCTTATGACTGGATATTTAAATGATTTCAAATTTTTCAAAGCTGAAATATTTCCCTAAGGTATTTGTACACATAATACTTGTTTTTCACTATACTGAAAATAATTAAAATATGTTCTCAGAAATTGAATTATTGGGTGAACATTATGACTTGCAGTTCATTTTTAAATGCTTTTTAAAGTTAAACAGCAATATGTGAAATTCAGAAACAGATAAACAGTATGAAAGTATTTAAAGTGCACATGATGGTCTCCTGTTCTCTGTCCCATGTTCTCTACTCACTGGTAATCTTAATCTGATGTCAATTCTTCCATTTTCAATATTTTTACATGTGCATGTGTACATATGGAGATAGAGGGGTTTAATATATACAAAGAGTTGTATCATATGTATTATTATGCAACTTGCTATACTTATTTCATAGTATGTTTAGCTATATTTCCTTATATATAGTACATTTGTTTTTAGTATATTTTTAAAAATGTTTTTAAGTGTAAAGTATCCAAAATCTCTCTGTCCAAATATTTGTGTTAATTTTATGTACACAAATAATATAACATGATATGTAATACATAATATTAATTGATTAATTAAAATTTCTATAAATTTATAATGCATAAACAGTCCCTTCCAGTCAACATCCCTATCTTATCCCTCTTATCTAAAGTGTCTCAAAACTTTTCTGTGACTCTTTCCAATTAAAAAGCATCAATGTCGGGAGAAGGGGGTGGGATTATGGACATTGGGGAGGGTATGTGCTTTGGTGAGTGCTGTGAAGTGTGTAAACCTGGTGATTCACAGACCTGTACCCCTGGGGATAAAAATATATGTTTATAAAAAATAAAAAATTATATAAAAAAAAAGCATCAATGTCATTTCAACTTATTTTTAATAACTAATTCTCAGCAATGCATTAAGTGAATTTTACTCCATATATCAGCCCAGCTCTTCTTTATCTTACGATTAAGTTACACAATGATAAACCCATCTTAAGTTGAAACTATCATGGCAGAATGCATTTAGTACACCTAAGCTACTAGACAACATAGCTTAGTCTAGGCTACTTAAAGGTGCTCACACATTTACAGTAGCCTACAGCTGGGAAAAATCATTTAACACAAAGCTTATTTTGTAGTAAAGTATTGAATATCTCAAGTGATTTATTGAATACTGCACTGAAAGTGAAATACAGAACGGGTGTGTGGGTGCAGAATGGTGTTAAGGATACCTGTTTTTCCTCCTCTGTGATCCCGTGGCTGACCAGGTGCTATGGCTAGGCAGTTGAACATCGTAAGAGAGGATCATACCACAGATCGATAGTCTGGGAAAATATAAAATTCAACATTCAAAGTATAGCTTCTACTGAATGCATATTATTTTCACACTATCATATAGTAGCAAAATCAGAATTTGAACCATCATAAATCAGAGACCATCTGTGTTTGTTACATAAAACATAAATTGTAACTCTGATGAAGATGTTAGTTTTCTAAGGGGTTTATTAGGGAGGTTTTTTCCCCATTTATGAGATTAGAGTAGGGTTCTAATTATTAATAAGGTCCATTTATTGTGCGGGGAAGCAAGTAACCTAGCTCTCAAGAAAATGACTTGAAGAGAACCCATGAGAGGAAACCTGCCAGTTTATGGAAGGGTTATTCATGCTGAAACCTGCTTGAAAGATTAAACCCATGCAGGATGCCCCTCGTTCTGCCTTCAATTAGATTAAAGGCCATAAAACAGCTTAGAAGTGTGATTTTCACCAGAGTGAATGTAAAGGACAAAGGGCAAAGGGTAATTAGCTCCTGACCTGGAAGAGCTCATAAGAGAAGAAAATTCCAGTGAAACAGCTTTACTTGGGCCATTCTGATAGTGTGCATGTGTGAAGCAGTATGTGCTCATCAGTAATAGAAGTCTATTTTTATTAGAATACTACATGGCAGGTCACACACTCAAATGGCCACATGGGCAGATGGTCACACAAATGAGTGAAGCTGGTTTGAACTGGTAAATGTAAGAACACATACACCATCTAAAGATGCCACTGATTTTTGTCATTGAGTGCAAAGCCAGGATGTGGGCTGAGGGTTGCTATGTTTTATGGGATCCAGAAATAAAAATATTCATGTGTAATCTCCTGTGATGCAGAACATGGTAAGCATGTTAATTTAAAAGCAATATATGGGTCAATCAACATGTGTTTGTGTGACAAACCAAGCCCAAGGTCCTCCAAATTGGGTCTCTGGCTAAGCTACCTAGCACAGCTATACAATGTCAAGTCTTTAAAGCCAGAGTAAAAGGGGTCAATTTAAATGACACAGTACTTACTCATTCTTTCACTCAGCAAGGATTTATTGAGAGAAAGCATATAGTTCACATTCTATAGCAAATGTCAAAATAACAGTGAATTAAACAAGATAAAATACCTTCTATCACTTCTTGTAGTCTGAGTGTAAGCAGTCTAAGACTAATGTGGTGGCTCTGTCTTCCTCCATAAGTAGCTTCCATATTATAACCAAGATGGCTGCTCTAGCTCCTGCCATCAAATTATCACATCAGCCTTCCAGGCAATCGGAAGCAAGAAAGAAGAAATGTACAGTATTCTCATTCCCTTTGAGGATACCATCTGGAAGTTTGATACACTATTCCCATTCACATCCAGTTGGCTAAAACTTAGTTACATGGTCATACCTAGCAACCAGAGATGTTGGAAAATGTAATTTGTGCTTGGCAACCATGTGTCCATCTAACGTTTGATGGATCTATTTTGAAAGGAAAAAGAAACTGGCATTCTCTATCACCACAACCCTACTGTACTAGATGGTGTTATATTAAGGTAGGTTCCAATAAAAATATTTTAGTGTAAATGTGTATTTCATGCTTATAAGTAGCTTCAAATCTAGTAAAGCTTATATTCTTGAAGAAGAACATTATCCAAGAAAAGGAATAGTGTGATCAAAGAAATAAGGACTGAGAATTGTAGTGCTGTGTATGATATTAGAGTTTTAGCTCAGAACTTGTTGGCCTTCTCAACACAATGACAATCACTGTGGGCAAGAGAACATGTTGGAGAAGATATAGCTATCAAAGCTGGGCTCTGATCCTGGAACTTTACTAATTCCAGAGAATAATGCCAGACTGAGAAATTGTGCCTTCATTCTGTGTGAGTCAGCCACTTCATGGATAAGGGACAGCCTGAGGAATTTTTGTCTGTCCATAAAAATAGTGCCTAGTCTCCTCCGGAATCACCCAACTGAATCACCATATTAGGAAATAAAGTTCAAAAAACCAAACCAAATCAAACCCCACATCATAGTGATGGGGAACAGAAGGGTAGCAGAGGACAAAGCAGAAGCTGACACCCTGAAGCCTCCCTCCACCCCCCCCAACACTCCCCTCCTGTATGGGACCTATGTGACATTTTTCCAGGAATCTCCCAACTATCTTCATGTTAATTCTATTAGCATAGGAAAGTTCTTTTGAAACCTCCTTTTTTCCTTACCTGTCTCTCCAACTTGTAGGTGTATAATGGGCCACTCCTCATGACTCTGGGGCAGCTCTTTCTGCCCATGGGTCCTGTCCCCATGCTTTAATAAAATCACCCTTTTGCACCAGAGACATCTTGAGAATTCTGTCTTGGTCTTCAGCTCCGAACCTCACTTACATTCTAAAATGTCATCAATAGCACCAAATTAACTGCAGTATCTGGTACATTAAAAAAGGTTTGATGATAGGGGCGCCTGGGTGGCTCAGTGGGTTAAGCCTCTGCCTTCAGCTCAGGTCATGATCCCAGGGTCCTGGGATCAAGCCCTGCATTGGGCTCCCTGCTCAGCAGGGAGCCTCCCTCCCCCGCCTCTCTGCCTGCCTCTCTGCCTACTTGTGATCTCTGTCTGTCAAATGAATAAATAAAATCTTTAAAAAAAAAAAAAGTTTGATGCTAAAGAACAGACATGGGAACCAACATCCCAGCTTAACAAAGTCTCAAAACACTTCCAGATACACTGCTCTAGTTAATTTAGGAAAGCATAAGTTTCCAGCAGTGACTCAGCCTCACTATTTAGCTCAGGAACATCCATTATGCTACTGTCCACTGCTGAGCCACCAAGGCCAATTCTAACCCATTGAAGACAATTACATAGAAAGTCTTGTAGCTCTTCATATTTTTCTCTCACATACAGATACTTAATCCCAGCCTGTTTTCCCTTGATCCATCTAAGCATTCTTGACTCTCAGATCTTGACTTCAATCTTCAAATCTTGTTTTCCTTTATTTCCTCTTATTATTCAACTTTCTTCCTTTTCATTGCATTTTAGAAATAGGGTTTCTCAAACAGAGCTGTGAGCTTTCTCTTTGCAATCCTGCTCCCAAATCTCTCAAGAGCGTTAAGAGCAACTCCTGTTTTGACTTCGGACTTCAAAATCCAATCCTTACCCTGAACATTCTACCAGAGAGCTCCATCTTTCTTGAAATCCACATTCATCTTACTGGTGTGTGGGGGAGTCTCACTGAAACTGCGATTATGCAAGCTCTGTAATAGTAGTAACATGAGGTATCAAAGACAGCTTGAATTAACATGATGATAGTGGAACCAGAAAGAAGGGGGAAACGTGACAGACACTAATTACAGGTAAAATCAATTGACCTCATGACTGGCTGATTATGGAAAATAGGTTGAAGAAAAATCCAAAAATGGCACTGGAATGTCCAGTGTGGTAGCTGAGAGAATGGTGGTTCATTAATAGAGATAAGAATTCAGGAAGGCAAAGTAAGAAAGAAAGACAGAGACAGAGAGAGAAAGAATGAATAAAGAGAGAGAGAGAAAGAAAGAAAGAACAAATTAAGGAAAGCAACTGGTGGTGAGGCTGTGGCATTTAATTTGTGATATGAAACATTTTATAGTGTTTAAATGTGTAATAAGTATGTCTTTCTATTATAACTTTATGTGTACTGTTAGCATCTCTAAAAATATGCTACTAAATTTCTATTAAGAAAAGCAGAAAACAAATATTATCATGAGATTTTTCTCTCAGAAATGATTCCAAATAAATATTCTGGTTTAAATAATAGTAGTATTAAGTTGAAGAAAAAATCAAGTCTTAGATAGGGAAATATATTATTCGAAAGAATTATTACAACAGGGGAAAGGGACATTTGTGATAGGGGAAGTGGGACTATTAATTGTCATCTGGAGAATGCTCCCATCATTACATCTGTGAGTGTCTCAAAGGTCATGGAGCAAATGGCTTTTTTTTTCACAGGGTGGAGTAAAGAAGCCCAGAAAGAATCTGGTATTAAGGAGTGCAATGAGTCAGGAGCATAACTGATCAGGGAATGTTTTACCTAGAGGTCAGCTGGTTCTCTGGAGGCTCTGCTAAGGGGAGTCTGTTGCACTGTTCCAGTGCTCCACCGTGGGTCAAAGTTCAGAGGCCTGAGGAATAAAGACAAGCTTGGCTAAGGTTTGGCCAAGTAAAGTTAGTAGGCTGTCCAAGTGTGTCAGTAGAAATAAACAAATTAAAATAGGGAAAAGAAATTTGGAGGGTCTCTATCTGGCCTTGTCATAGGTAATATCAGGGGGCCATTCTTGAGCCTTATCTAGGCCCTGTAAGGAAGGGTGGTTCTTTACAGTGAGCCATTTCCTAGGACACAATAGGGTATGGGTGATTTCTTGACCATCACTGTCTAACTTTATCAGTGGCATTTCAACCTGACTATACTCTTCAACAAGGAGTAGCTAATTTAAAGTTTTTTTAATATATTTCAAGTCAATACTTAATTCTGGAGAAACTAGAAAATGTTAGCTTAGCCTGTTTAAGTAATAGAAAGGCCAAAATGAAAATAATTAGATCACTGTGATGATGAAAGAAAATCTGACCTGCATCTATTTTCTCCTTAAATTTATATTTCCCATAAGTTTATTAATTGTTGGCTTTCCTCCTCTCCATCTTCCTCTTTTATGAAGCTTCTTTGGAAAACATTCTGACTCTTCCCTCCTCAGGTATATGCATTTTCTACTGTAGTCCCGAAGAAGCCATTTAATAATGCCAAGAGGACCATTTTCAATGGAATGTTATTGTGATTTACTAGGTCTGTGAACATATTTTTTAGGGGGAGGAAGGGGAGTTTCTCTTGTACATCACACAGAAGTTGGCCCATGCACTCAATAAAAGCTCATTATGGAAAGATTATAAACGTATAACAATACATTTTAAGTGAGATGCAATGATCCATAAAATTGGTGTGGCTAATTAGCAGATCAAATCTCTGTAAGAACTGGGTATCTTTAATATCCTGCAGTTGCTTAATTGTATAGATATTTTACTATCCACAAATGTTTAGTAAAATTAAATAATAGTATAAATGTTCAGTGGGATTAAAGCAAGTGTGAAATGAAACCAAACAAAATGAGTTTATTTTGTTAATAGAATAAAGAGAATCCCAGTGTTAATATAACATTGCACAAAATCTAGAGCAAACATCCTCTGAATCCCAGCCTCATTTCACATGTAATTAACCTTTCTCAATCAAGCTAAGCATCCCTCACACCTCCTCAACTGCCGTGCATCAACGTCTCTTCTTCCATGTGAATAAAAGGCAGGCATGAATTTAGACAAGTAATACTGCCTCACACTATGCTTTCAGAGCGTCATCCCAAGAGTATTTTCAATACTGATCGTTTTCCTCAGTTCAAAAGTGTATTTTACAAATCTTATTTCTTGCAGAAGTAGGAGACTCTTGATGCTAATGGACAACACGTTTTAATAATAAAATCTTCTCAACTATTGTTCGCAACTGAGGTAGACATGTATATGTTTTGGATCCTCTAACAACCTCTGTCTGATTTCTGGTGAATGCTGACAATCTGGGAGCAAGAATCTCTCCTTTGGGTGGATCCCATCCTCTTTCTACAGGGATGGAATGTAGAACCTAAGCTTGGATCACTCAACACGGACAATTCCCTGGCCTCAGTGATTGGTGAGCAGGTAGACTCAAGAGCCCAGTTGCTCCACTCAGGCAGATTATAACGGCAAGTGTGAGAGCTGCTGGGAAGAGAATATCTCTTTTTCTTGGACTTGAACCTGAGCGGATGTGAGCTGTGGCTGCTGTAGCCATTCTGCTACTACACAGATCTGAAAACAATGCCAACAAATGGAGGGGAATTCAGCCAGAAGCCAGGAGAAATCATATCCTTATGATGCTGTTTGAGACTATAGGTAGCTTAAAAATTCCTAACTCCTAGGGTGTCTCAGTGGCTCAGTTAAGTACGGCTCAGGTCATGATCCTGAGGTCCTGGGATCAAGCCTTGCATTGGGCACCCTATTGGGCTCTGCTTTACCCTCTCCCTCTGCCTCTGGCTCCCCCTGCTTATGCGCACATGCTCTCTCTCTCTCTCCCTCTCCCAAATAAATAAATAAATAAACCCTTTTCTAAAAAATGTTCCTGACTTCAGTTTTACCCCAAGACTTCCCAGTTACATAAGTCAATACATCTTTTTCTTTTAGTTTAGACAGTATTTTCTGTCAAAATCCAAAGTTCAAAGTTAGCCATGAGGCCATGGTAGTAATAGCAACATATTTAAGATCATGACTGAAGAATTGTACAGACTTGGATTCTAATTCCAGTACAGCCACTAAGTTCCTGAATTTCCTCTGCCAAAAAAGTTTGAACACAGGACACAGTTCCTTCCAGTGATTAAAATGGTCCATAAACATTTTGTTGTTAAGAATTAAATGAATTGTACAATCAATTATATACAAAAGATGTTAATAATAAGTAGTAGTTTCTATTTTTATAGCATTGATTTTACAGAGATTTTATAAAAGTTGAACTCTATGTAAGTGGTTTTGTTATAACCATACTGTACTTTAGTCTATATACTGATGGTTTACCTATATCCTGATGTTTCTCTAGCTCCAGGAATGTGTTTAGCTCTACAACTCAGAGACTTTTGGGGAGAGTTAGGTGGAAGAAGCAAAATTCTGTTCTGAAAATAAAGTCCTGTGCTTCTAATTGGCATCCATTTTTATTAGTATTGTTTTGGTGCTTAGAGATGAAGTAAAGTGACATGCAGTAAAATCACTCATCACTGGGTAAATCAAAGGGATTTTCCAGAAGTTTGTACAAAAAGAAAGACGTAAATGTTTCTCCACATTGTCCAATGAGGTGATGCTTTTAGGCACATTTCTACTCTCCTCATAATATTAAACAGTAAACTAAAATTAGAGCTTAAAAAAGGTAGCACTGAGGTATACCACTCTAAGAATCAGAAAAGGAACAAAAACATAAAGCCACAGGACTTCTGGGTTACGGACATAGAAGCAAGCAAAATCAGTCACTGTTTGGCACTTGTGGTTCAAAGGAAACTAAGAGTATTCCCCACAAAATGAATACCAAGAGTCAGACTCTATGAAGTCAGTAGCTATTGCGAAACTCCACGGGGTCTCTATTGTAGGAAGCTTGGCCTTGAGAAATGAGAGAACAAAGAGGGTGCCTTGACCAGAAATTGAACAAAGTAGTTCACGAGACTGGTGTGTTGTATACTATCTTCTACACCACAATAGAACAGAAGCTCTATGTGTTGGTTCGGTACTAGGGGCATAGAGGCCAGGTGAGAAAACTTCAAAGACCAGTCACTAGTAAGAGAGATGTGAACTGAGAAAGAAAAGGGAAAAAAATAAACCAAAAATATTATTTTCACAATAGCCTACAATAGTTATAATGTAAGTTGATTCTAAATGAATTTGACATTATGTAGCAGTCTGAAAAAGAATTTGAAATGGAGTTGACTGTGTTCAAAAAATAGTTATAACTTTCATTTTAATAAATCAAAAATTATAAAACAAAAGCAGGTGTTCATGAAACAAAATCAGGTGGATAAGAGAAAGAATAAATTTGAGAACTTGGAATTGATACAAATAGTTATTAAATTCTTAACTTGTCACAATAGACATTATGAACTTTATACTCGATGCAATTAAAAAATAAAGGCACTGAAATATTACACTGAGATGTTTATCTGAATCATAACACAGATAAAAGTAAAAATAAGAAAGAGCAGTTTTAAAAGCACACCAAAAGCTCCAATGTAAGTCCAGTGTTTATTCCAAAATAAATTGTTGAAAATTTTAAAGAAGCAATATTGGAAAAAATAATAGGTATAAGTTTTCACAATTGAAAAAAGTAATCCTAAGACTATTCAAATCCTCAGGAGGATGAATGAAAAAAAAATCATACCCAGTCACATTTGGGTGATACTTCATTATTAAAGATCAAGGGAAAAAAATTTTAATTTTAGAAAATATGTATTACTTAGAAGAAATGAAAATCTCAGTAACAAGTAATACAGTAATATCTTTCAAAAGCTAAGGAAAAAATGTCAACCTACAATTGAATATAAATCTGAAATGTTATTAAAATAATGAAGAATTAAACATGATTATGGGGGGGGAGTCAAGATGGCGGAAAAGTAGCAGGCTGAGACTACATCAGGTAGCAGGAGATCAGCTAGACAGCTTATCTAAACATTGCAAACACCTACAAATCCAACAGGAGGTCTAAGAGAAGAAGAACAGCAATTCTAGAAACAGAAAATTGACCACTTTCTTAAAGGTAGGACTGGTGGAGAAGTGAATCCAAAGCGACGGGAAGATAGACCGTGAGAGGAGGGGACAGGTCCTGGGAAGGGGCGGAGCAATGCAGCACTAAATCAGGACTTTTAAAAGTCTGTTTCCCTGAGGGACATCACTCCAGAGGCTAAACCAGGGTGAAGCCTACGTGGGGTCAGAGTGGCCCCAGGTCCTGCAGGGTCACAGAAGGATCAGAGGTGTCTGATGTTGCAGAGCTTGCAGGTATTAGAATGGGGATGCTGGCTACAGAGACAAAGCTGAGAAGTGAGCTCTCAGCTCGGGGTCACCTTGAACAGGTCGCCGCCGGAGGCCAGGGAGACAGAAGAGATTGGGCACTATTCTCTGAGGGTGCACTGAGGAGTGGGGCCCCGAGCCCTCAGCTCCTCCAGGCCAGAGACTGGGAGGCCACAATTTTCATTCCCATCCTCCGGAACTCTATGGTAAGCATTCAAAGAACAAAAGCTCCCAAAAGCAAAAGCGAGTGGATTACTCAGCCTGCCTCATGGTAAGGGTGGTGCAATTACGCTTGGGGCAAAAACACTCGAGAATCACTTACAACAGGCCCTTCCCTCAGAAGATCAACAAGAAATCCAGCCAGGACCAAGTTCAACTACCAAGGAGTGCAGGTTCAATACCAAGGAGAGCAGCAGAATTCCAGAGGAGGAGAAAGCAAAGCAGGGGACTCATGGCTTTCTCCCTATGATTCTTTAGTTTTGCACTTAATTTAATTTTTTTGTCAATTTTTTTTTCTTCTTCTGCTAATTTTTTTTAACTTTTACCCTTTTCTTTTTAAACTTTTTAAAAACTAGTTTATCTAATATATATATATATATTTCATTTTTATATATTTTCTTTATTTGTTTTCTTTTTTTAATTGTTTCTTTTTTTTTTTCTGAACCTCTTTTTATCCCCTTTATCCCCCCCCCCCCCACGATTTGGGGTCTTTTCTGATTTGGTTAAAGCATATTTTCCTGGGGTCTTTGCCACCCTTTTAGTATTTTACTTGCTCCTTCATATACTCTTATCTGGACAAAATGACAAGGCGGAAAAATTCACCCCCAAAAAAAGAACAAGAGGCAGTACCAAAAGCTGGGAACCTAATCAATACAGACATTGGTAATATGTCAGATCTAGAGTTCAGAATGACGATTCTCAAGTTTCTAGCCAGGCTCGAAAAAGGCATGGAAGATATTAGAGAAACCCTCTCAGGAGATATAAAAGCCCTCTCTGGAGAAATAAAAGAACTAAAATCCAACCAAGTTGAAATAAAAAAAAACTATTAATGAGGTGCAATAAAAAATGGAGGCTCTCACAGCTAGGATAAATGAGGCAGAAGAAAGAATTAGTGATATAGAAGATCAAATGACAGAGAATAAAGAAGCTGAGCAAAAGAGGGACACAGAGCTACTGGACCATGAGGGGAGAGTTCAAGAGATAAGTGACACCATAAGATGAAACAACATTAGAATAATTGGGATTCCAGAATAAGAAGAAAGAGAGAGGGGAGCAGAAGGTATATTGGAGAGAATTATGAAGAGAATTTCCCTAATATGGCAAAGGGAACAAGCATCAAAATCCAAAAGGTGCAGAGAATCCCCCTCAAAATCAACAAGAATAGGTCCATACCCTGTAACCTAATAGTAAAATTTACAAGTCTTAGTGACAAAGAGAAAATCCTGAAAGCAGCCTGGGAAAAGAAGTCTGTAACATACAATGGTAAAAATATTAGATTGGCAGCAGACTTATCCACAGAGACCTGGCAGGCCAGAAAGAACTGGCATGATATATTCAGAGCACTAAATGAGAAAAACACGCAGCCAAGAATAATATATCCAGCTAGGCTATCATTGAAAATAGAAAGAGAGATTAAAAGCTTTCAGGACAAACAAAAACTGAAAGAATTTGCAAACACCAAACCAGCTCTACAGGAAATATTGAAAGGGGTCCTCTAAGCAAAGAGAGATCCTTAAAGTAGTAGAACAGAAAGGAACAGAGACAATATACAGTAACAGTCACCTTACAGGCAATACAATGGCACTAAATTCATATCTCTCAATAGTTACCCTGAATATTAATGGGCTAAATGCCCCAATAGAAAGACACAGGGTATCAGAATGGATTAAAAAAAAAAAAACCATCTATATGTTGCCTACAAGAAACTCATTTTAGACCTGAAGACACAGCAGATTTAAAGTGAGGGGGTGGAAAACAATTTACCATGCTAATGGACATCAAAAGAGAGCTGGGGTGGCAATCCTTATATCAAATCAATTAGAATTTAAGCCAAAGACTATAATAAGAGTTGAGGAAAGACACTATATCATACTCAAAGGGTCTGTCCAACAAGTAGATCTAGCAATTTTAAATATCTATGCCCCTAGCATGGGAGCAGCCAACTGTATAAACCAACTATTAACAAAATAAAAGAAACACATCAACAATAATACAAAGTAGTAGGGGACTTTAATACTCCCATCACTGAAATGGACAGATCATCAAAGCAAAAGATCAACAAGGAAATAAAGGCCTTAAATGACACACTGGACCAGATGGACATCACAGATATATTCAGAACATTTCATCCCAAAGCAACAGAATACACATTCTTCTCTAGTGTACAGGGAACATTCTCCAGAATAGATCACATCTTGGGTACTAAATCAAGTCTCAACCAGTATCAAAAGATTGGGATCATTCCCTGCATATTTTCAGACCACAATGATCAGAAGCTAGAGCTCAATCACAAGAGGAAATTTGGGAAGAACTTAAATTCATGGAGACTAAACAGCATCCTTCTAAAGAATGAATGGGCCAACGAGGAAATTAAAAAATTGAAAAAAATCATGGAAACAAATGATAATTAAAACACAACAGTTCAAAACCTGCGGGACACAAAAAAGGCAGTCATGAGAGGAAAATATATAGCAGTACAAGACTTTCTCAAGAAACAAGAAAGTTCTCAAGTACACAACCTAACCCTACACCTAAAGGAGCTGGAGAAAGTACAAGAAAGAAAGCCTAAACCCAGCAGGAGAAGAGAAATCATAAAGATCAGAGCAGAAATCAATGAAACAGAAACCAAAAAAACAATAGAACAAATAAATGAAACTAGGAGCTGGTTCTTTGAAAGAATTAATAAGATTGACAAATGCCTGGCCAGACTTATCAAAAAGAAGAGAAAGGACCCAAATAAATAAAATCATGAATGAAAGAGGAGAGATCACAACCAATACCAAAGAAATACAAACAATTATAAGAACATACTATGAGCAACTCTACGCAAACAAATTTGACAATCTAGAAGAAATGGACGCATTCCTAGAGACATATAAACTACTACAACTGAACCAGGAAGATATAGAAAACCTGAACAGACCCATAACCAGTAAGGAGATTGAAACAGTCATCAAAAATCTCCAAACAAACAAAAGCCCAGGGCCAGACGGCTTCCCAGGGGAATTCTACCAAACATTTAAAGAAGAATTAATTCTGGGGGAGGAGTCAAGATGGCGGAGAAGTAGCAGGCCGAGACTACTTCAGCTAGCCGGAGATCAGCTAGATAGCTTATCTAAAGATTGCAAACACCTGAAAATCCATCGGCAGATCGAAGAGAAGAAGAACAGCAATTCTGGAAACAGAAAAACAACCACTTTCTGAAAGGTAGGACCGGCGGAGAAGTGAATCCAAAGCGACGGGAAGATAGACCCCGGGGGGAGGGGCCGGCTCCCGGCAAGCGGCAGAGCAACAGCGCACAAAATCAGGACTTTTAAAAGTCTGTTCCGCTGAGGGACATCGCTCCAGAGGCTAAACTGGGGCGAAGCCCACGCGGGGTCAGCGTGGCCTCAGGTCCCGCGGGGTCAGAGAAGGATCGGGGGTGTCTGAGTGTCGCAGAGCTTGCGGGTATTGGAACGGGAAAGCCGGCTACAGAGACAGAGCCGACAGTAAGCTCGCAGCTCTGGGTGACCTTGAACCGGTCGCAGGCTCAGTGAGCTCGGAGCGAGGCCGGAGGTCAGGCAGACGGGAGTAACTGGGCGCGGTTCTCTGAGCGCGCACTGAGGAGTGCGGCCCTGGGCTCTCGGCTCCTCCGGGCTGGAGACCAGGAGGCCGCCATTTGTATTCCCGTCCTCCTGAACTCTAAGGAAAGCGCTCAGGGAACAAAAGCTCCTGAAAGCAAACCCAAGCGGATTACTCACACCGGCCCCGGGTAAGGGCGGTGCAATTCCGCCTGGGGCAAAGGCACTTGAGAATCACTACAACAGGCCCCCTCCCCAGAAGATCAACAAGAAATCCAGCCGAGACCAAGTTCACCTACCAAAGAGTGCGGTTTCAATACCAAGGAGAGCAGCAGAATTCTAGAGGAGGAGAAAGCAAAGCACGGAACTCATGGCTTTTTCCCTGTGATTTTTTTTAGTCTTGTGGTTAATTTAATTTTTTTCTTTTTCATTTTTTGTTTTTTTTCTCTCGCCTTTGGGTAAAATTTTTTTTTAATTGTTACCTTTTTCTTTTTTAACGATTTTTTACTAGTTTATCTAATACATATATTTTTTCTTTTTTATATTTTTCTTAGGTGTTTTCTTTTTTTTTAAATTCTTTTCTTTTTTCTTCTTTTTTTCTTCCTTTTTGAACCTCTTTTTATCCACTTTCTCCCCCCACCCCCACGATTTGGGATCTATACTAATTTGGATAAAGCATATTTTCCTGGCGTTGTTGCCACCCTTTTAGTATTTTACTTGCCCCTTCATATACTCTTCTCTGGACAAAATGACAAGACGGAAAAATTCAACACAAAAAAAAGAACAAGAGGCAGTACCGAAGGCTAGGGACCTAATCAATACAGACATTGGTAATATGTCAGATCTAGAGTTCAGAATGACAATTCTCAACGTTCTAGCCGGGCTCGAAAAAGGCATGGAAGATATTAGAGAAACCCTCTCGAGAGATATAAAAGCCCTTTCTGGGGAAATAAAAGAACTAAAATCTAACCAAGTTGAAATCAAAAAAGCTATTAATGAGGTGCAATCAAAAATGGAGGCTCTCACTGCTAGGATAAATGAGGCAGAAGAAAGAATTAGTGATATAGAAGACCAAATGACAGAGAATAAAGAAGCTGAGCAAAAGAGGGACAAACAGATACTGGACCACGAGGGGAGAATTCGAGAGATAAGTGACACCATAAGACGAAACAACATTAGAATAATTGGGATCCCAGAAGAAGAAGAAAGAGAGAGGGGAGCAGAAGGTATACTAGAGAGAATTATTGGGGAGAGTTTCCCCAATATGGCAAAGGGAACGAGCATCAAAATTCAGGAGGTTCAGAGAACGCCACTCAAAATCAATAAGAATAGGCCCACACCCCATCACCTAATAGTAAAATTTACAAGTCTCAGTGACAAAGAGAAAATCCTGAAAGCAGCCCGGGAAAAGAAGTCTGTAACATACAATGGTAAAAATATTAGATTGGCAGCTGACTTATCCACAGAGACCTGGCAGGCCAGAAAGAGCTGGCATGATATTTTCAGAGCACTAAATGAGAAAAACTTGCAGCCCAGAATACTATATCCAGCTAGGCTATCATTGAAAATAGAAGGAGAGATTAAAAGCTTTCAGGACAAACAACAACTGAAAGAATTTGCAAACACCAAACCTGCTCTACAGGAAATCTTAAAAGTGGTCCTCTAAGCAAAGAGAGAGCCTACAAGTGGTAGATCAGAAAGGAACAGAGACCATATACAGTAATAGTCACCTTACAGGCAATACAATGGCACTAAATTCATATCTCTCAATAGTTACCCTGAATGTTAATGGGCTAAATGCCCCTGTCAAAAGACACAGGGTATCAGAATGGATAAAAAAACAAAACCCATCTATATGTTGCCTCCAAGAAACTCATTTTAAGCCTGAAGACACCTCCAGATTTAAAGTGAGGGGGTGGAAAAGAATTTACCATGCTAATGGACATCAGAAGAAAGCAGGAGTGGCAATCCTTATATCAGATCAATTAGATTTTAAGCCAAAGACTATAATAAGAGATGAGGAAGGACACTATATCATACTCAAAGGGTCTGTCCAACAAGAAGATTTAACAATTTTAAATATCTATGCCCCCAACGTGGGAGCAGCCAACTATATAAACCAATTAATAACAAGATCAAAGAAACACATCAACAATAATACAATAATAGTAGGGGACTTTAACACTCCCCTCACTGAAATGGACAGATCATCCAAGCAAAAGATCAGCAAGGAAATAAAGGCCTTAAACAACACACTGGACCAGATGGACATCACAGATATATTCAGAACATTTCATCCCAAAGCAACAGAATACACATTCTTCTCTAGTGCACATGGAACATTCTCCAGAATAGATCACATCCTCGGTCCTAAATCAGGACTCAACCGGTATCAAAAGATTGGGATCATTCCCTGCATATTTTCAGACCACAATGCTCTAAAGCTAGAACTCAACCACAAAAGGAAGTTTGAAAAGAACCAAAATACATGGAGACTAAACAGCATCCTTCTAAAGAATGAATGGGTCAACCGGGAAATTAAAGAAGAATTGAAAAAAATCATGGAAACAAATGATAATGAAAATACAACGGTTCAAAATCTGTGGGACACAACAAAGGCAGTCCTGAGAGGAAAATATATAGCGGTACAAGCCTTTCTCAAGAAACAAGAAAGGTCTCAGGTACACAATCTAACCCTACACCTAAAGGAGCTGGAGAAAGAACAAGAAAGAAACCCTAAGCCCAGCAGGAGAAGAGAAATCATAAAGATCAGAGCAGAAATCAATGAAATAGAAACCAAAAAGACAATACAACAAATCAACGAAAGTAGGAGCTGGTTCTTTGAAAGAATTAATAAAATTGATAAACCCCTGGCCCGACTTATCAAAAAGAAAAGAGAAAGGACCCAAATAAATAAAATCATGAATGAAAGAGGAGAGATCACAACTAACACCAAAGAAATACAAACTATTATAAGAACATACTATGAGCAACTCTACGCCAATAAATTTGACAATCTGGAAGAAATGGATGCATTCCTAGAAACATATAAACTACCACAACTGAACCAGGAAGAAATAGCCTGAACAGACCCATAACCAGTAAGGAGATTGAAACAGTCATTAAAAATCTCCAAACAAACAAAAGCCCAGGGCCAGATGGCTTCCCGGGGGAATTCTACCAAACATTTAAAGAACTAATTCCTATTCTCCTGAAACTGTTCAAAAAAATAGAAATGGAAGGAAAACTTCCAAACTCATTTTATGAGGCCAGCATCACCTTGATCCCAAAACCAGACAAGGATCCCACCAAAAAAGAGAGCTATAGACAAATATCCTTGATGAACACTGATGCGAAAATACTCAACAAAATACTAGCCAATAGGATTCAACAGTACATTAAAAAGATTATTCACCACGACCAAGTGGGATTTATTCCAGGGCTGCAAGGTTGGTTCAACATCCGCAAATCAGTCAATGTGATACAACACATCAATAAAAGAAAGAACAAGAACCATATGATACTCTCAATAGATGCTGAAAAAGCATTTGACAAAGTACAGCATCCCTTCCTGATCAAAACTCTTCAAAGTGTAGGGATAGAGGGCACATACCTCAATATCATCAAAGCCACCTATGAAAAACCCACCGCAAATATCATTCTCAATGGAGAAAAACTGAAAGCTTTTCCGCTAAGGTCAGGAACACGGCAGGGATGTCCATTATCACCACTGCTGTTCAACATAGTACCAGAGGTCCTAGCCTCAGCAATCAGACAACAAAAGGAAATTAAAGGCATCCAAATCGGCAAAGAAGATGTCAAATTATCACTCTTCTCAGATGATATGATACTATATGTGGAAAACCCAAAAGACTCCACTCCAAAACTGCTAGAACTTATACAGGAATTCAGTAAAGTGTCAGGATATAAAATCAATGCACAGAAATCATTTGCATTTCTCTACACCAACAGCAAGACAGAAGAAAGAGAAATTAAGGAGTCAATCCCATTTACATTTGCACCCAAAACTATAAGATACCTAGGAATAAACCTAACCAAAGAGACACAGAATCTATACTCAGAAAACTATAAAATACTCATGAAAGAAATTGAGGAAGACACAAAGAAATGGAAAAATGTGCCATGCTCCTGGATGGGAAGAATAAATATTGTGAAAATGTCTATGCTACCTAAAGCAATCTACACATTTAATGCAATTCCTATCAAAGTACCATCCATCTTTTTCAAAGAAATGGAACAAATAATTCTAAAATTTATATGGAACCAGAAAAGACCTCGAATCGCCAAAGGGATATTGAAAAAGAAAGCCAACGTTGGTGGCATCACAATTCCGGACTTCAAGCTCTATTACAAAGCTGTCATCATCAAGACAGCATGGTACTGGCACAAAAACAGACACATAGATCAATGGAACAGAATAGAGAGCCCAGAAATAGACCCTCAACTCTATGGTCAACTAATCTTCGACAAAGCAGGAAAGAATGTCCAATGGAAAAAAGATAGCCTCTTCAATCAATGGTGCTGGGAAAATTGGACAGCCACATGCAGAAAAATGAAATTGGACCATTTCCTTACACCACACACAAAAATAGACTCAAAATGGATGAAGGACCTCAATGTGCGAAAGGAATCCATCAAAATCCTTGAGGAGAACACAGGCAGCAACCTCTTCGACCTCTGCCGCAGCAACATCTTCCTAGGAACAACACCAAAGGCAAGGGAATCAAGGGCAAAAATGAACTATTGGGTTTTCATCAAGATCAAAAGCTTTTGCACAGCAAAGGAAACAGTTAACAAAATCAAAAGACAACTGACAGAATGGGAGAAGATATTTGCAAACGACATATCAGATAAAGGACTAGTGTCCAGAATCTATAAAGAACTTAGCAAACTCAACACCCAAAGAACAAATAATCCAATCAAGAAATGGGCAGAGGACATGAACAGACATTTCTGCAAAGAAGACATCCAGATGGCCAACAGACACATGAAAAAGTGCTCCATATCACTCGGCATCAGGGAAATACAAATCAAAACCACAATGAGATATCACCTCACACCAGTCAGAATGGCTAAAATCAACAAGTCAGGAAGTGACAGATGTGGAGAAAGGGGAACACTCCTACACTCTTGGTGGGAATGGAAGCTGGTGCAACCACTCTAGAAAACAGCATGGAGGTTCCTCAAAATCTTGAATATAGAAGTATCCTATGACCCAGCAATTGCACTACTGGGTATTTACCCTAAAGATACAAATGTAGTGATCCAGAGAGGCAAGTGCACACGAATGTTTATAGCAGCAATGTTTACAATAGCTAAACTATGGAAAGAACCTAGATGTCCATCAACAGATGAATGGATCAAGAAGATGTGGTATATACACACAGTGGAACACTATGCAGCCATCAAAAGAAATGGAATCTTGCAATTTGCGATGATGTGGATGGAACTAGAGGGTATCATGCTTAGCAAAATAAGTCAATCAGAGAAAGACAACTATCATATGATCTCCCTGATATGAGGAAGTGGAGATGCAACATGGAGGGGGCTAAGGGGGTAGGAGAAGAATAAATGAAACAAGATGGACGGGAGGGAGACAAACCATAAGTGACTCTTAATCTCACAAAACAAACTGAGGGTTGCTAGGGAGAGGGGGGTTAGGAAAGGGGGGTGGGGCTATGGACATTGGGGAGGGTATGTGCTATGGTGAGTGCTGTGAAGTGTGTAAACCTGGCGATTCACAGATATGTACCCCTGGGATAAAAATACATTATATGTTTATTAAATAAATAAATAAATAAATAATAATTTTAAAAAATTTTAAAAAAGGGAATAAGCATGATTATAGACATTCAGAGAATTAATTCCTTGCATACTTTTACTGAAAGAACTAACACAATTACTCACTTAGGAAAAATAAGGTAACCCCAAAGAGAAAGGGTAAAAAAAATGAAATGTTAAACACACAATTTGATTAATACTATTAATAAATTTAAAACAAATAGTACTATTGTGTTAAAATAAAAATAAAAAGTTCAAATACTGATAAGATTTGGTGGGATTTCCTATCTATAACAAATGTGCTAAATTATTTGTCATGCTTGGAAGACTAGAAAATGAATGACTTTAGACTGTTATTAAGAAAAATATAATTTCATAGACATGTATTTTCCAAAAGTTAATAAAATAATTAAAATAATTAAAAATGTAAAGTGTGTGTGGGAGAAAAATTAAAATGTAAAGTTTTGTAAATGATTGAAGTTAAATTCTTCTCATCTTAAATAGATTGCTATTACTATAAAATATTTTAATAAGCTTATGTTAGCCACAAAGAAAATGCCTACAGAAGACGCACCAAAAATAAAAAAGTGGGGGGGTTTGTGGGTGGCTCAGGCATTAACCATTCATCTTCAACTTGGGTCATGATCCCAGGGTCCTGGGATCAAGTCCCGAATTGGGCTCCCTACTCAGCAGGAAGCCTGTTTGTCCCTCTCTCTCTCCTACTTCCCCCTGCTTGTGTTTCGTCTCTGATTGTGTCTCTCTCTCTATCAAATGAATAAATAAAAATCTCAAAATAAAGAAAAGAAAAAAAAAAAAAAAGAAGGAAGGGAATCAAAAGATGAAAAAACTTAAACAAGAGAGCCCAAGGCCCGTATACTGAAAATTACAATAGACTGCTGACAGGAATTAAAGACACAAACAAATGGAAGGACCTCCCATGTTCATTGCTCAAAAGACTTCATATTGTTAATATATGCATATAACCCAACGTGATCTACAGATTCAATGCAGTCTTTATCAAAATCCAAATGAAAGTTTTCACAAAAGGGGAAAAACTAACTTACAGTTACACAAAGAACCCCAAATAGCCAAAATGGTCTTAATAAAGAACAAAGCTGGAGGTTTCATACTTCCCAACATTAAAAAAAAAAAAAAAATTACAAAGCTATAGTAATATGACAGACCTAAAACATATATATTGTACATCAGTAAATCAGAACAGAGAGCCAGATATAAACTTATGCAAATATACTTAATAATTCATCCAAGAACACTATTTTTAAAAATCTCCATGTTGGGGGTGCTCCTGGAGAGCTCAGATGGTTAAGTGAACAACTCTTGTTTTCAGCCCAGGTCATAATCTCAGGATCAGGGGACTGAGGCCCATGTGGGCCCCACACTTGGTATGGAGTCTGCTCCTCCTCCTCTCATAAACAAACAAACAAACAAATAAATAATTAAAACCTTTAAAAAAATCTCCAGGTTGGTACACACTTTTGAAAATATGGCAAGAAACAGAATTTAATAAACATTACAAATACTTAATAAAATAGTGATGATTAAATAAACCAAACTGAGAATTTTGTTAAATCTAGTGGACTTTAATGGAATGTACTTTGAATCCTACTCTCTGAAGTGTCCATTATAACGATAGCAGAGGAGTAAAGAGGTGAAGAAAAGAGAAGGGGCCATCATAGCAGAAAACAGATATCAACACAATATTAACATCTGGGAAACAGATGCACTAGTGGTAATTAAATTGACAGTGTAGAGTCTTATTTGTGTCTCAGTACCCCAGAAAGTCTCAGGAATTACAGTTTCCTGGCATTGCCATATGGGATAATATGAGACTGAAAACATGAGGACTGTGTGGAAGACTGGGTAAAATCAGGAAGGAACTGAGATTCCTTCCTGCTTGTGTATAATTAGAGGTTTAAATAAAGAAGCCTGAATCAGAACCAGGGACTTCGGGTACCATAGAGTGGGGAAAGGGGAAGCTGGGGAGAGGCCATATGGAATTCCATGGATTCTAGTGAGAGGCCCTGTTCCCCAAGTTTTATCCAAGAACTCTGCCAGTTTTCCTGTGTGGGTGACTGAGCCAAGAAAAAAGATTTCGCCCATTCCCAACAAAATGGTTGTCTCACTCAATCATTCTCTAGTGAAGCTTCTTAGGAAATTTTAGAACTTCTAATCAATGATTAAGTGCTTTGCTCTTAAATATTAATCAACCTCCAAAGATGCCCAGACATTTGCCAAAAACCTATAGCATAAAAACCAAACAAACCAAAAAGCAACTTGGAGAAAACAGGAGGCTGAAAATATATATAAATATGTAAACAGAGAATATTTTAAAAATTTTAAAAATGTATGAAATATATAGTTATGAGCTCTAGAAAGACTTAAAAATCCACGAAAGAAGATTTTACATAAAGTGACATTCAGAAAACATCAAAAAATACCTTAAAAATTAAAAATAATGGGCAATGTTTTGAAGGAAAGAGAAAAGTTGGGAGAGAAGTGGAAAAGATTTCCCCAAAACTGAACTAAAATGAAAGATTCAAAATATGAGAGAACATTACATGGTTTTTTTAGGAGGTTCTATTTGTAGTTAGTGAGTGTTCCAGGAGGTAAAGATAAATAAAATGGAAGAGAACTGCAATGATCAGAGAAATAATAAAATGAAAATTTCCAGGACTGAAGGCCCTGAATTTCAGTACTAAAAAGTCTAATGATGTCTTAACACGAGAAAGGGGAAAAGACCACCTCAGAACATAATATCAAAAAATTTCAAAATGCTAGAAGCTAATTAAAGATACCAGAAGTTTCCAGAGTAGATAAACAGGCCAGAAACTAAAATCAAAGAATTGAGGGGTGCCTGGGTGGCTCAGTGGGTTAAAGCCTCTGCCTTCAGCTCAGGTCATGATCCCAGGGTCCTGGGATAGAGTCCCACATCAGTCTCTCTGCTCAGCAGGGAGCCTGCTTCCTCCTCTTTCTCTCTGCCTGCCTCTCTGCCTACTTGTGGTCTCTGTCTGTCAAATAAATAAATAAAATCTTTAAAAAAAAATCAAGAATTGAAATGGTACCATTCAACAGTCTCACTTGAGGTTGGAAGGCTGTGTAAAATGCTTTTAAAATTCTGAGGTAAAAAATGATGTGCTGAAGTCTAAACCTAGCCAAACTGAAAATTAGTTTTAGACATTAATTATACTAAATATATTTTCACAGATTCAGGTTCTCAAAAACTTACCTGCCATGTACCCTTTCTAAGGAAATTATTTGAGGATGTGTTTCATTAAAAGTGAGGCAATAAGCCAAAATGAATTAAAACCTAGGCCTCTAAAGAAAGCAAACCACACTGGGAGGTGGCAGGGATGATAGAAGATCCTCAGAGGACAGAGGTGACATAGACTAGAGAGCAACTAGTCCAGATGGAGTGGGAGGACTCCCAGGGAGTCAATGAGGAAAAGAAATTTGTGCCACCTGATGCGCATGTCTATTGAGAGTCTGAGGGTACATTAGTGCAGGATACACTGAAAAGCAAACAAACAAACAAAATAACCAAGAAATGATGAACTCCAGGGAATATAAATGTTGCACTCATAAGTAATTTATGGTCCATAACGTGGCTCAGCTGTGAATATGTTTACACAGAGTCTTGTAAACATCGAAGTTCTGGATTAGACCAAGATCATGATACAACTGTATTTGTACATGGAGTACGGGGCAGGAGTTGAAAGGAATAGCAAGAAGGCAGACAGGTGGGGAGGTGGAGCATGTAAGTGAACTGAGTCTTCCTTGTACTCAGTGGGAAGACAGTAAGTAATTCTCTTCATCTTAGCAGTAGCATATCTTTCTGTTTACATGAATTCTGCTTACAGTTTTATCCTCATGGGCAGAAGCAGCCGTACTGCAGGGGCACTCAGATACCACCAATCAGCTAGCACCTCCTCCTCAGAGATCTGAGTCCCAGCCCTATGGGGCCCCTCTTCCATACTTCTAATAACCTTACCCTCTCTCTGGTGTTCCCATAGCCCTAGAGGTGGCAGCTGCTTCGTTTAGTCACTACCTCTTTATTAACTTAGTTTTCCCTTTCGCCTCTACAGTTACCTAGCTAAAAACTCTTTATATCTGACTAACAATTCTTTATATTAAATTCTCTGTGGTGAAAAAATTGATGCTATTTCTGTCTCCTGACTAGACCCAACTGGTAAAGTGTCTAAAAAGTAATGAATAGCAGCACACATCTATTGAATAGGAATATAGAAATAAGTAACAGTTGAAACCACCAGGAGAGTTGTTGGTGTTTGCTACTGGAGATTTTGTTTGTTTTGTGGTTTGGAGCAGAAGACTTCCATCAAAAGAGATCTCACACAAAAATTCTATATTGAAAAAATAGAAGAGGAAATTCTCTGGTGAAAAGGTTGTATCTGGTTGTTAACCAGAGTTTTCGAACTATGGCCTCTCCTTGGAAACCTATGGAGAAATCTGTGGAGAAACCTTTGGAGAACTTACAGAGAAAAGCCAGAAAACATTTATAATATGGTCACAACATAAGGAATATCAGTCCCAAAGTTTCATTCTTTCATTTAGCGGTATAAAATCCTAGGTGTGTGACTTATTAAACAATAGTTTCTCTATTGTTTGTTGATAACAAAATCTATTGGTCCCCAAGTGATTATGACAACATTAAAGTAGGATGAAGTATCCCATTCATATTTAAATGGTAGAAATAAGTAAGAATTCAGAAAAAGCAGCCACTGGGACAGGAGGTGACAGTGAAGGTGACCCTTGCACACTGGAGAGGTGGGAAAGGAATTAGAGTATAGTCACTTAGAAATGGAGTCATAAAATTGGAATCTTTAAACAACCAAATATTCAAGTAAGTCCACCATTTTACAACAGTTAAGACCTGTGAGAAAAATTGTTGGCAGAGCTCAAACATCCATCTTGTCACCTGAGGATAGTTTAGACATACAGTAATTGCATCTTGTTTCCCAGTGTTTGTCTTAGGTTTCTTGTGTCCCACTGATCCATTGATTCTGCCCCACAGGCTCCTGACTTCAGTCTTCAGAGCAGAGCATGCTGGGATAAGGGCTTTGTTTCCTCAACTCTACCAATAGAGTGATGTTGTCCTGGAAAGTCAGATTTCTAGGTACTTCAAGTTTCCTGTGGCAGTGGTTAATTATCCAAAGGAAACTTTTATATTTCTAGGAGAATTACCTCCAAGCCCTAGAGTCCCTGCAAGGCTCTTGTGAATCAGACTTGAAAATAAGCTTTGTCAAACAGCAGGGTCTGTCTGAATGTAGGTCAAAAATAGAAAACCTTTCAAAAGATTAGCAGCAACTGGTGAAAGACAAGACAGTATCAAAATTACTCTCAATCCTTTTCCTTCCCCTTAAAACTCATTGGGAATACCATTGTTGCTGAAATCTACTGGATTTTTAATGGCGTGTATGGCTCAAAAAGTATATCTTTCATTCCAGTTTCCCAACCATCAGAGAAAAACTGTAAGCCCTCTATCCCCAAATTTATCAGAGATCATAAGAAAAATGTAGAGTAGAATAAAGAAAACTTTGTTTTACATGCTTATGTCATATTAGAAACAAATTGATAGGCACAGGCTTCTTTTTAAAGTAATGAACATAAGTTTCCAAGAAGTTTTTAAAAAGACCTTAACATAAAAATCAGGTAACCACATTTGCAGGAGTAGCTTATGTGATTCAGTAATAATTTGTAGGTTCTTAAAGTTTCTTCTTGGTTTGTGTTGTTCTCCCAGACACAGAATCTTTTAAAAGTCATAAGTAAAAGATTTTTAAATTGCAAGAGTCTATTCATATTTTCACCTTTCAGTCCAACTCATTTTAACCTTTCAGTTTAGCTAAGAAATGGGAGTGGTATTTTTTTCTAAATGAGAACAAGCATTTTTAGCTCTTTTACTCATACTTTAAACAAAGCTAGTGTTCAGCAGCTAATTAATATTAGTTTCTAGGTAGCTTCTCATTATTTCCAAATCTTCACAATAATCCTGTGAGATGGTATGATTAACCTTTGAGTATAGAAGTTCAGCTTCAGAAGATTTAACCTCCATGAGCAAAAGGAGGGCCTGGAACTCAACTCAAGGCAGAATCCATGTTCTTTCTCCAATGTCAAGATGCTTTCTTTGGACCTGGGAGGCTCAGTTGGTTAAGGGCCCAACTCTTGGTTTCGGCTCAGGTCATGATCTCAGGGTCAAGTTCTCAGTGTCGTGACATCAAGCCCTCTCCCCCCACCTCCCCATCTCCCACTTCCCACAGTCTCCTTGCTCTGTGGGGAGTCTGCTCAAGATTCTCTCTGAATTCTCTCTGTCTGTCTGAATGTAGGTCAAAAATAGAAATCCTTTCAAAAGATTAGCAGCAACTGGTGAAAGACAAGACAGTATCAAAATTACTCTCAATCCTTTTCCTTCCCCTGACCCTCTGACCGTCTGACCCTCCCCTGCTTCCTCTTGCTCTCTCTCTCAAATAAATAAGTCAGTCTTTAAAAAAAAAATGCTTTCTTTCATAAGGAAAACACAGGTTTACATACACACAGCATAGTTGATAAGGTCCAATGATAGGAAACAGTGAATCATTTGTAGAAGAAGACAGTTCAGAATTCATGTAATCTATTTAGAAGAGACTTCTAAGGCCAGTGAAAACCAAAAGGAAGGAAAACTGATATCTGAGACAAGGAAGTTCAGACTACCCCATAGGGAAAGTGAAATGACTTCTTCGGGGGAAGAAATAGAAATTCGTTGGTCTTTTCCTTACGAAAATTTCCTCTGTCGTGGAATGAATAGCCGCATGACAATTGTTGCAGGTGTTACAATATGTTTTGGTTACAAAGTAAAAGCTAAATTCCCAGTGTTCTTTTTAGGCATATATGTACCTTGTCAATGAGAGCATATATTGGTATAAATTTTCAAAAATAAATTGATTCAGATTTTGTGACATTTCTTATACTTTTAATGTGAAATTTCGCTTCCAGAAATTTTTCCTGAGGAAAAGATTAGAAATATGGATAAAGGATACATATAATTGTGCTACTCAAGCATTATTTTTAATATAAAAAATTGGAATCTTAAAAAAAAATTTAGGGGCCCCTGGGTGGCTCAGTGGGTTAAGCCTCTGCCTTCAGCTCAGGTCATGATCCCAGGGTCTTGGAATCGAGTCCCACATCAGGCTCTCTGCTCAGCGGGGAGCCTGCTTCCTCCTCTCTCTGCCTGTCTCTCTACCTACTTGTGATCTCTCTGTCTGTCAAATAAATAAATAAAATCTTAAAAAAAAATTGGAAACATTTCAAATGTCCAACTGCAGAGAAGTATTGAAATGTATTTTGATACATGGATAAATTGGAATAGTATGGAACAAACACAATACATTTGAAGAATTCTTTATAGCTTGGAGATTTTTTATAATATAACAAACTGAGAAGAGCATCTTAGAAGCAATGCACAGAATATGATCTCAGTTTGAGGGGGGAAAGAGTTTATTTCCAACAAGAAAAAAGGATTGGGAGCAAAATACCAAAATATTAATAACAATTATCTTAGAACAGTGAGATTATGAAAGTTTCTTATTTTCTTCTTTATACTTTTCCTATTTTCCAAATTTCAACAATATACATATGACTTTCCTAATCAGAATATAAACAATATTTATTTAAGAAACACTTTCGAACGTTTCAATCAACATTGTTTTAGACTTGGCACTCAAAAAATTTTTTCGTTTGCTCTTACAGATATCCTTGCCTATCCATCATTATGAATATTACTTGTTCAGATTAATTCAGCATTTACAATGACCTAACAAACATTTGTCAATAAATGTAACCTAATAAATGCGTAACTTGTTAAGGTGATGAATCTTATTTTTATTTAAATTTAGATCTGATTTTAGGAAGCCAATGTTAATTCAGCAACCACTAAGTCTCTTTTAATTTTAATTCTTTTAAATTTATCATTGGTTTGTTTTAATCATTTTCAATGACACATAGATGATCTTTTCTCTCTTATTCTTGGACCTATTGCTTTTTTTCTTTTTTGTAGACCTATTGCTTTCTAAAAACATAAATTTAAGCATGTATACCTTTGTGTTGAAGACTTAATTCAGGAGTTTATACTTGCTTAGTACTTTTTTAGTCAAGATAATAATTTTGTCTTTTAGAGTCTACATTTGCTTTAGAATGTCTAATTGAAATAACTTTTTATCTAATAATGATTTGAAGTTTTCTTTAATAAGTAGATGGATTTGCAATTGGTGAAAAAATAACTTTCATATATGCATAGCTTATATGTCTTACACATTAATAGGATTTGACTAAAAAGCAGTCAAGGTAATATTAACATCAGGACCTCAATACCTATACTCTCCTACCTGTTTCACTGCATTTTCTTTATTCATAGTTTCCAGAGGTCCCAATCCAAGTTAGTGACATAGGAAGACCCTGAACTCACCTCCCCCACCAAATACACAACATAACACCTATTTATAGTACAATAGGAAGATCCAGGAGTGCTAGTTATTTACCTGAGCTCAGGTTATCCTATTCTGGCCTCCTCTTCATGCCCTATTACAACTTCTATCTTAAGAACGCTGGAGAGGCAATTTTGAACTGCTGAATAGAGTTAAAGAATAAGCTGGAGAAGGAGAAATATTTCTTCATTATCCTCAAAATGTGCCAATACCATTATTTTTTATGATTGTAAGACTAAAAAGATCTTAATATAGAGGTATCTAAAACTCTAGAGAAGAAAACAAAGTATTTCCATTATTCCTATCACACATACTCTTTTCAGATATTTTTAAAATACATGTGTTGAATTTATCTTTACAAAAATGGAAATAGTACATTTGCTTTATATACTTAGTAGTAAAAAGCAAATATCTTTCTCTCTCAAAAACTAGTTATATCATTATTTTAATGGCCATGGAGAGTATTCCATTGATCAAGTCCCTTCATTTATTTCATGAAATTTTCATTTTTAAAAAAAATTTTTAGACACACTTTGACATATTTGTTAGTTTTTTCCCCCCTTAAGCTAAATTCATAGATTTAATTAGATTTAATTTCTGGATAAAAGGAGATGCATAATTCTGTTTTTTGTTAAATATTTCGATTAAAAATTCAAAGAACTTCAAAAGGGCTTAGATAATAAAACACATGCTCAAAGAATACATATAAACTTTTTTTCTATCTCAGTTATTTACCGTTCTAATTTGCCACAAGCATATTTGTGTTTTTTTTTTTTAATTGTTTTAACCTTATAATATGTCGAAGTAACTAGCAAATCCTCCATTATCAGTTTTCCTGGCAATTTTCAGTTTATGTTTTTTTTTAGAATGATTTTTGTCAAGTTACCCCCAAGCCATAAATATTAGATTGAAATCATATTTTTTAAGGTAATTTGCTTGTTTTACTGCCCAAGAGTGCTTTTGCTTTATCCAGTTTACCACCTTAATTACCTGATTTTCTGAATAGGCCATCACATGAATAATAAATCATAGCACAACAATAATATTTTTAATGTTTATATCTAATATTATTGCTTTGGACAATTACATTAGGAACAGTTCTAAGGTTGACGTTAAAGAGTGGTGTTAATCATGTATCTTCCTCCTGATTCTATTATGTTTTAAGGATAATGCTGGTTTTTAAATTGAGATCGATTGAGATTTTTATTTATTATTTCATTCTTGTTTTAATGTGGTTTTGTTTTCTTTAAATCAATAATGGTTGTATTTTCATCCATTATGTTTTTGGTATCTGTATAGTGAACAATAAATATTTTTCCTATTGACCCCTTAACATGATGAATTATGGATTTCTTAACACTGATTCATCCTATCATCCTTAGAGTAAATCTTATGTATCCATTTGACGCTGTATTGGTAAATTCGTTTGTAAATATTTATATTTTTGCTAACATTCATAAGTGAAAATGGTCTGCATTGACATTTTTACCTGTTAAATTTCTCAGATTAAATTCTGAATTAAACTGATTCCATAAGATAACTTGAGAAATGTTTCTTTTTCAGTACATGTGCAGGAAACTGTTTAGAAATCCAGTAACTGGGAAGTCTGGGTGGCTCAGGTCATGATTCCAGGGTGGTGGAATCAAGTCCTACATCAGGCTCCTTTCTCAGCTGGGAGCCTGCTTCTCCCTCTGCCTGCTCTGCCTGCTGCTTCCCCTGCTTGCACTCTCTCTCTCTCTCTTTGACAAGTAAATAAATAAAATCTTTAAAAAAAATTAAAAAATAAAAATCTAGTAACTAACCTATTCTTTAATGTAGGATAGACATTATATTTAAACTTTCTCAGTAAAATTCCTTCCTTGAGGGTTGTTCTTTTATAACCTAATTCTAACTGGTTAAATTTCTTTTCAGCTCTAATGTAATTGGTTAAAGTTAACTGTCAGTTATACTAACACATATATTCTTAAAAACTCTTCATTTATGATTTCCAAATTATTGTTATGAAATTCTGTATAATATTCATTTACAAATATTAGATCTTCTGAACACCAGTGCTTATTTTTTTTTTTCTAACTTGTAATATAATAAATTTATAAGGGTGTTCCAGTTGGTTAAGTGTCTGTCTTTAGCTCAGGTCATGATCCCAGAGTCCTGAGATGGAGTCCTATGTTGGGTTCCCTGATCAACAAGAAGTCTGCTTCTCCCTTTGCCTCCCCCAGATTGTTCTCTCTCTCTCTCTTTCTCTCACTCACTCCCTCTCTCAAGTAAATAAATCAAAATCTAAAAAAAAAAATTATAGTTTTTCACTTCCACTGACGGTTCTTATATTTACCACTTTTTAAAATCTCATCAGAGATTCAACCTCAAATATATCAACTAAGGCTTTTTTCTAATTTATTAATCTTTAAATCTCTCTATGTTCAATTTTTCACTGTAATTTAAGGGTAGTGTTCTTTGCATGGCCTTTACACTAAATATTTAGAAATATTATTATGTATATTATAAATTATATATATAAATTATATATACTAGCATATGTTACATAATAATATAATATATAATGCATATTATCTGTATATGATTACATAATTACAATCATTTATATATCTGTTTGTAATTGCTTTATGTTTTATGTT
This sequence comes from Mustela putorius furo, assembly GCF_011764305.1. Lineage (NCBI taxonomy): Eukaryota > Metazoa > Chordata > Mammalia > Carnivora > Mustelidae > Mustela > Mustela putorius. The sequence goes on from NW_025422021.1 coordinate 23,429,740, forward strand.
GTGAATTTTCATGGGACTTTGGATTTGAACACCTTCTATAAATTATGATGCAGCTATTTCAATGATACAAATTTCTAAATGATATGTTATATTGGCTTTAACATTCATTGAAACTTCTAAGTATTATTTTTTAAATATTTTAAATTTCTAAACAATTACATTACATTTTTCCTGCTTTGTTATATTTTAGTTTTATGTGTGAATGTTGAACTTTGCTTTTTCCTTTAAAAAATTAAGATCTAGTAGATTATCAGTTTAAAAAAATATTTCCCATGGGTATTTAGAAAGATAGTATATATTTCAGATATAACGTTCAGATATAGCTATTGATATAGCTAATCAATAAATTGTATTACATTATTAAGATCACATATATGTATATATATATGTGCACATAAACACATTGATCTTTCAAAAATGAATCCAACATATCTGAAGTTTCTACTACTATAGAATTTCTGTAATGTGTTTCTACAGGTGTATCTTTTCTCCCCCTTTATATATGTTAATGAATTGGTAACCGACTACACTGGATAAAGAATACTTGGACCAAAATCTTTTTACCTCAGAACTCTGTATGTCTTTCTATGGCAGTTAGTGTTCCACTGACCAACCTAAGGGGCTCATTTTTTCATTATGTAAATAACACCTTTCATTAAACCTGCATAGTTTCTTAATAGTTAATACAGAAATGTGTATTTCTGTGTCACAATATTTAATACTTCTCTCAGGACTTAGCTAGCCAATGTTACTAATATTTTCTGGTATTAGTGTGCATTTTAAGTCCATTTTCTTCCCATAAATCTTTGAATAACATTTATTTGTCTTGCTCTATGCTAAAGCAAAACAACTGTGTTTATTCTTCAGTGATTTTCTTCCAAATTCTTCAATTCCTCTAAATTCTAATATCTCTTGATTCTGTGCATTACTGCTTATATTTTCAAAACCCATGGCTGCTTGTTTTGTTTGTCTCATTTTGTTTTGTTTTTGTTCATGGGGAAGGGTGTCTTCTTCAATCATCCTTATTAACTTTCTTTATAAATTTCTATTTACATGTCTCTTCCGGTTTCCTCTTCATTTGCCCCTATTGTCTCACCAGGCCTTTCTTATTTTAAGAAATGAATTACTACTGTTTTTTATGGAGATTTTAAAGTAGCTGGGGTTTGAATCTTACTGTTTCCTGAAGAAAGCTACGTTTTACTTGTTATTATGCAGAGAACCCGTTTAAGAACACTATTTACTATTCCTTTCTTTCTTTTTTACTTTTTCTTTCTTCTTCTTCTTCTGTTTTTTTTTTTTTTTTTTTTTTTTTTTTTTTTTTTTTTGCTTATCCATACTTACTTATCTACATAGTAAGACTTTTATCCAGAAAGAGAGAAAATGGCTTTCTCTGGGATCTCCTCCCTCTACAGCCTTAAATTTTGTTAGGACCATTGTATGGCCCATATTTAAATGCTTGTTGCTAGTAGGTGATTCAGCTAAGCACGAGGACACAAAATGGAACTAGAGTCATGGGTAACTCTGGGTGAAGAGCTTCATGCCACTGCTGAATGTGCACACTTGTGCATGTGGGTGTGAAATCACTCTGAGAGGGGCTTGGCTGTGTATAGCCTGTATTTCTTTCATGGCTGAGAAATAGCCTCATTTCTTTGGCCCAATCTCACTTCAATTAAGCTGCTTCACTTAATCGACTGCTTCTCTAGGGTTCTGTCACAATGGGTCTTCAGTGGTCTAGTCTAGTGAGGTGATCCTCCTCTATTTCCATTCCAACATCAGCAGGCAGCTATTAGAGATATTAAAGATAGCCTTGCTACCTGGAGCTAGAACTCCATATCTACTTCACAGCATTTGCTATGTTGACCTGTAGTGTCCTCTAGTTTCTGCTCAGAATCTGGGATTCATGGTCACCATGATTCTTATATAGTATTTTGTCTGTTTGGTTAATTAGGTTTTTGGTTTGTTTTAAACAAACCAAAGTGGTGTCTTTGATAAGAAGAAGGAAAACAGAGATTTACTACGAGATGTGTAAAAGATTATTCAGTTTTTAAATAAATAAGAATATCTTATTAGAGATGTTTTAGAGAATAATCTTTAAATACTTGACCTAAATTTGGCATTCAACTTATGAATTTGCAAATATGGGATGAACCTCTAAAATGTATATTAAAAATATTTTTCATGGATTCTGATGTGTGTGAAACCTACTCTTCCAAGTTTCTGGAAATGTAACATTTGGAGAAAAGCAAGAAATTTGACTATATGTATGAAATTCATTAAATAAAATAGGTGTGATTTTAAAGTAAGTTGATACTAAAATGCAAAACATAAACCTTTAAATAATTATTATTGTTTCTGTTGAATTATTTTCAAGTTTGCAATTGGTTCTTTAAATTTAAGAATTGAAAATCTTCATCTGAGAATGGATTTTTTTTTTTTTAAGCAGATTGAGTCTTTTGGAATTATTTCAGCAGCATGAATGAGTAGGTCTTTGGAAATCTCTTTTCATGTCTGGGATAGTTGAAGAAGGAAAGTGAACACCAACTCTTTCTGAAGTTATTAAAACTGGATTTCAAATATTAGTGTGAAGAGAATTACGCTTGAGTTGATCAAGATGCTTATGATCAGAAGCATATTTCAAAAGAAAAAAGAGTCTCTTATTCTTGACATTTATGTTCACAGTCCTGACACAAACAAGAGATAAGACTTTTTAGTACATGCAAAAAAACCCAAGTATTAAGTCAAATTGTATGTAATAAGTGAGATTGGTATTTAATTACATGACAACTCCAGGTGAATTTTTAAAAAAGCAAGTCCAAAGCCTACTCTTCCAATAATGGACTTCAGATAATTCAACTGTATCCTAGCACCACTCATATGTTTTAGTAGCTTGCATATTAAATTTAAGGATAATGTTAAAGCTAGAAGAATTTAAAACATAATAGATATCAAAAGAAACATAAGGTCTGCATTTATTTTGATTATGTGAGCTTTGGGAAGTTCTTAAGTAACTAAAATTAAAGTTGTAACATATTTCTTTACAAACCACCTGTATTTTTTACTTTATTTTTATCTTTTTAAAAAAGATTTTTATTTATTAATTGAGAGAGAGCACAAGCCAGGGAGTGGAGCAGAGGGAGAGGGAGAAGCAGACTCCCCACTGGGCAGGGAGCCATACAGGGCCCAATCCCAGGACCCTGAGATCAAGACCTGAGCCAAAGATAGATGTTTAACCAATTGAGCCACCCAGGTGCTTCCGACCTCAATTTTTTAAATGATTTTCAGAGCAACTGGGTGATTTAGTTGGTTAAATGTCTGCCTTCTGCTCAGGTCATGATCCTAGAGATTTAGGATGGAGCCCTGCATTGGGCTTCCGGCTCTTCAGAGAGCCTGCTTCTCCCTCTCTCTCTGCTGCTTCTCCCCCTGCTTGTGCACTCATTCTCTCTGTCAAATACTTAAATAAATGTATTTAAAAATTTTTTTCATGTTTCTTTTCCCTATCACAAAGTTGAATTAATTGTATTCAAAGACTGGCCGGATGATAGGACAGACAATATGCTTCCAAAAAGCTTTCTTCCTTGCCTGTAGCTCTCCTCAGCTTTTTAGAGGCAGGATTATTACCCTAAAGATTCTTAAGTCTACTTTTTCATAGCTGGAGAACATCGGTTGATTTGCTTCTTCAAAGTTTAAACCTTGAACATAATTTTTAAACTTTATTCTATCTTTATTTTTATTTTTTATTCTATTTTTATACTTTATACTTTATATAGTTTGAAGTATATATATAGTATATTTTTATACTATTTATAGTATATTTATATACTATACTATAAAATATAAAATATACTATATATAGTATATTTTTATGCTATTTTTATACTTTATTCTATCTAGTTGTGGAAATTTGAGTGTTGGAAACAACACAGACAGGCAGAATTAGGGTAAAACATTACAAAGGATTCATTGAGAACCTCACACCAAGTTTGTTTTCTGTGTTTTTATTCTTGGTAAGATTTAATGATAAAGTATGAAGCATGGTATTGATATGACACATTATATCTCATTATCTAATACATTTATACTAACTGAGAGAAGCAAGGCTGAATTTCCTTGTTAATTTACTAATTCCTTTCTCCCTAAGGCTGCAAGAATAATCCCATGAGAATGTGTAGGTAGATTGACTTTAGGAAAATCTGCTTCTTCCTAATTGGATATCTTTTTCACCTCTAACATTAAAATCGTCTGGAGATTCAGTCCCAGTTTTAGAGGATGGCTAGTGGTACCTTCCAGTGATGTATTGTGTACAGCAGAAATACATTAACCGTGTTTTAGAAATTAAGTCAGCCTCTCATTTTGGAGACAGAATTAGAAAAGGAAGCTGGCGTTATAATCTGAGAGATCATCCACCACCGGGCTCAAAAGGGTGTCATGATGAAGCATGGCTTAGGAACAAAGAATTATCCATTAGGTGACCAGATTTTTTTTTTTTTTCTAATTTGACAGAGAGAGAGATCACAAGTAGGCAGAGAGGCAGGCAGAGAGAGAGAGGGGGGAGGAGGCAGGATCCCTGCAGAGCAGAGAGCCAGACGCAGGGCTTGATCCCAGGACCCTTGGATCATGACCTAAGCCAAAGGCAGAGGCTTTAACCCACTGAGCCACTCAGGCTTCCCTAGGTGACTGGATCTTAAGGCACAGATCAACAGTGTTATTTCTGCAAAAAAAACTTCTTTTAGAATTCCTTCAGTTTTGCTCCAGAATCTGGACTTCTGCTGGATATGAGGGTGCAAGTTTCTAAGTTTTTCAGAACCACGCCTCCAATTTTTGTTCCCTGAGCAAGCTGTATTTTATCTCTCACTTCCCAGTCCCATTCATGAGCCATACACTTTCTGTCTTCAGATAATAGAATGAATATGTCTTATATACAAAAATAGTATTTACAAGGAGTGGGAAGTGGCCATAAGGGTAAAAAATCATTATTTTATTTAGGTATTTACTCACTTATTTAAGGATTTATATAACTTCTAACTTCTTTCATGCTCCAGGAACAAGAATTCAAGACAATTTGTGGCTGACTCAGAGAAAAAGGAATTGAGCCACCATATAAGTTACTAAAGGCACCATCTATGCTGTAGTGGAGTTGTGCTTGGATCCAGTAACCACAAACATAATCTAGTTCATTGCATTTATTTTAATATCAACTGAGTATATGAGCTGATTCTTATAATGTACTTACCTGTGAAGCAGACAATCCTTCTTTTTATTGACATAAAAGACTAAAAGTCTCTTTAACTGACATGAAATAACAAGTTTTCATCAAATTGTTAGAGTATATGAGATAATAGTTTTCTATTATGTTTAAAGGATTTAAAAGTCAGAAGGCATTTATTCTACTATCTTTTGTAAAGTATAGATTATCTACTAGTAATTAAACATACTGAGTTTTACTTTGAGTTATGTTTCTTTTTTTTTTCTAGGGAAAAATTTTCCTCACTTTATCCACGTTCTTTGATCTGTTCTCCAATTTGTTCAACTTCTACAAGTGACTAAAGGCACTCTTTAAAATGTAGATTTCTGGGATTCTTAGGGGGATAGAGAGCGGTCAGACGAAGACCAAATTAAACGTGGTTGAATGGTAGGTACAGAGGTATGAAGCTATGTGATTCACAAACAGCTTTACGATGCCAAAACCTTACCTGCAACCACTCTTAATATTTTCCTGCAGCTTCTTTTTCCACAATTGCTGATCCTGATGTTGAGATGAATTTCTAGCACTCTGGAATTTTAAGAACAAAAAAGCTACAGCTTTTGCTAACACTTACAGCTGGATACTTTTTGAAAGTATTAACTAATATGGTTTTTGTCCCTGAATGGTTGGTCGGCTAAATCATTCCATGCTGGTTAGCTCAGAAAAGGATTAGAAGTGATAAAAAGTTTTGCCAGGTGATTTCCTTCAAAGTTTAGGTCTTTGGAAATATAGAAAGGACTCTGAAGAAGGCTATATGTTTGAAATAATATGCTGATTTACAAGAAGCACTTTTTTGACCCAAGACTAGAAAAGTTTTTGCAGGTTAGAAGGGAGGAGTGGAATGAGAGGGAGGAGTGAAGCTTATTCTTCTAGACAAGATCAGATAGCTAAGAAATGCCGGAGCAGAACTCATACTCTGGCTCTCCTGCTATTTCCACTGTAACTACAGTAACCATATAATTCCTCATCTGACTCAGGGAAATTTCGAGAGTAAAATGAGAGCTATTAATTGTGCCAGGATGGTAGTCCTAAGGGTCTGGCTTAGGGTTACTCCAACTATAACCAAAGATTACATTGATTTTGATCTGTTATACTATGTCTTCTGCTAAGCTCAGTTTGATCCTGAATCTTTGTCTTTATCATTAAGTTCTGATTGCTGTAGCAGGCCTCCAGTACATTATGTGGAGGCTTCCTGTGGCTGATATTCTTACACACACTGTTCTTTGAAGAGACTGTACCACCAACCAGTTGCATGGGTTTGGCCAAGTTACATAACCTCTCTGAGCCTTGGGCTAAATTTGCATTGTATGAAATATTTCTTCTATGACTCAGTTCTACCCCCATTGTTCTGACCTTATTCTTTGTCCTTGACACTATTGTTGATGGTGCTTTTCTATATCTCTGGACACTGACTCAGCAAAGACTGAGTCTTTTTTTCAGTTAAACTCTGCTATCCTTCAGACCTTAAGCCTCACCTACTATGAAATGTTAACACTGATGCTTATTTATCAGATTATTAGCTTCTTGGCATATTGTTAGACTTGCTTAAAATACAGGCATTTCTATATAAATGGAAATGCTTTAACACTTTATCCTTTTTAATAATCAAGCCAAAGAAACTGCAGCCATCAAACTCTGGTGCAATCTCTTTTATTGAATGTGATAACATTACTGGGTAGCACTCAGTGTTCTTGTGGGGATTAATGCATGAAAATGCCATTTTGCATAACAATAATGTCAAAAGCATAACTCTGAAAAGGTCCATCTTAGTTATAAAACTCAAGCAGAGGATTGATACATTATCTTTAGAGAATTCCAAAATGCTTTGTGATTCTGCATTGTATAATATCTCTGACAAGATAGAAGAAGAAAGTATTCCATTTAAGTACACAAGTGCAGATCTGATCCCAGAGCTCTGTTTCTGAAGTCGTGTTTGTTTTAGGTAAAGGTCACCAAGAAATGCTCCTTTTGAAACTTCAGATATTAGAAGAAAATATGGCAATATTGGGGTGAATGACCTTTGTGTTGATCACTCTGTCAAGAATCTATAAATGTGGGCACATGAGAAGAGACTTGGCTTATATTCACAGATTTTGAGAACGAAACTCAATATTTGGAATTATTGTCAACTGTTTTTTATTTGACTAATGCAGGCTTTGCAGCATCAATATTTAAAACTCTTAATAACACTGTCTTTTGATTGTAATTCTGTAAGGAAAAATACTGCCCTCTCTTCTTTTTAGTACTGAGTAGAGCTGAAACACATAATAGTAAATGGTTCCATATACGTGTGGGGTTGTTACTCGGACTTCCTTGCTCCTTGTGGTCTTTTATTGTGTGCTGCTGTTTATCAAGAAACACCATGTGAAAGTTAATAATAACATAATTTAGAGCAATAATTACATTTTTATTCAATAGCTGTGGGAAAACACTGGGTTGAATAATGAGATAAAAATGAGTGTCTCAGGCCTAACAGGACATTAATCAACATATTAACTGTGTGGGCAAACTGATTTGAGACTGTTATGGCTTAATTTGTCTCAAAATCATTATTTTTAGTGTATTGCATAATGTACTTTAAAATATGTGCTGAGCTGATCACAAGTAAGCATTAGATTTCCACAGAATAGATGCTACTCCTTATTCTGTCATGAATTATCCTTTTTATAGTGCACAGTATAAAATCGATATTCCTGAAACTCTGACATTTCACAGCTATGTTCAGATGCTAAATTAGTTCTATAACCTCTCTACCTACATCTGGTTATAATGACCTAGTCTATATATTTTCATAGTCCTAATTGACAAAATATGCTTATTATTCATTGTTGCTTTAAAGGATTTTCACAAAAATATTTAAAATTCATAGCAGTTTAATAAATAATAGCAATTCTCCCAACTTGGGAATTTTTGACTAGTTTCACACGACAGAAATTCAGTTCTTAACCTTGAGTCTTCACTTAACCTGAATTTGAAACTTTGGAGGCCTCAGCCACGTCCAAGGATTCAGCTGTCACTGACAGTCTCCTCCTCATCCCTGGGGAGTCACTTTCAACAACTTTCCTTAAGGGAAGCACAGCTTGGCTCCTCCTCCTTCACTGACCTGGGCACAGAGACTCATTCTTTACCCAAGTCCCTGCGTACTCTTTGACATTTCTTTGGCACTTATTACACAAAAGTGTGATTATTTGTTTATATGTCAGAATTCATTTATTTGGCTTTTTGTTCCTTATGGAGAAGGACATGGTTATCTAACTTTAATGTGCCATAATATGTGGATTAATAAAGAGGAAAAAATGCTTATATATGAGATATAAATATGTATATGTCATATATATCATATATATGAGATTCAGATAGAGATAAAATAGTTCATTTAAAAGTTGACTACAGCTGGAGTAATTCACATAAAAGAGAAGTAAAGTAGAATTCCACTTAGGGTGAGAATTGCTCTTATTTTTTTTAAGAAGAATACAGTAATGGTCTTCTGTGCCAAAAAATATTGAAGAGCATCATTCCTAGGCAAAGATAGCCTGGATGAAAAATTTTTAAGTAAGGGGAATTAAATTGTACTGAAAAAGAAGAAGGGAAGGGGAGGGAAAAAAAAAGAGTGGAGGGAGAAAAGGAGGAAAACAGAGAAGGAAAAGAGGAGAGAGAACAGGAATTTTGAGTTTTTCCTGTGAGTGGGGTAGGTAAGAATTTGGGAACTCTGAAATTTACAGAAGATTTGGAGAAGGTCAAGAAGATGTCAGCAAACCAAGGCCTAGAGGGAAGGACAAAGTAGGGAGAAATTTCTTGGAAAATGATTACTATATGATTAAGACATTGACATCCCATGTTTGACTGTAAGTTGTTTTGTGTTCTACATAGGCTGAGTTTTCTCTTACCAGCACCATCACTGAACCAGCCTCAGAATTACTAACACAGCTCTTAATATAGCATCCATCTGTTCATGGTGATACTTCCCCACCAGCTGGGTGAGCTCGGAGATTTGCTGGAGGGTCAGATTCTGTAGGCCCTTATAGGACTTTGCAAGAATTTGGTTTCCACTCTGAGTGAAATGGGAACTATTGATGGGATTTAGGCAGAGTTGCAATGGGATCTTACTGTCCAAGAAGATGTGTGGGGGGAAAAAAGCGTTTCAAAGTGAAGTTGCAATAGGGGTCCCTGGGGGGCTCAGTCGTTAAGCATCTGCCTTCAGTTCAGGTCATGATCCCAGGCTCCTGGGATAGAGCACATTGGGCTCCCTTCTGAGCAAGAAGCCTGCTTCTCCCTTTCCCACTCTCCCAGCTTGCATTCCCTCTCTCACTGTGTCTCTCTCTGTCAAATAAATAAATAAAATCTTTTAAAAAATAAAAAATAAAAAATAACTATGTTGAATGCTGCTGAAGATAGATATTTGATAGATATTTGATCATTAGAATAACCATTAATAATGGTATGGGAGAGTGATGTAGACAAGTCTTGATTAAAGGAGGCTTAAGCAAAAACAGGAAGAGGAGAATTAGGGATAGTGTGCATACTGATTTGAAGAGTTTTTCCATGAGGGGAGGCCAAGAAATGGGATTATAGATGAAGACAGGTCATTAAAATCAAGAGAAGATTTTTTCAAGACAAGAGAAATAAAATCCTATTTCTTATGGACAGAATCCAACAGAGAGGAGGAAATAAATGAAATAGGAGAGAAAAAAGAAGACTCATTGGGGGTGGTATCTTGAAGTCGTAGACAAGATCCAGGGCAGAACTGAGGTAGTGGCCTAACACGGACAGTTCATCTACCGGGGGGGCCGGGGGTGGGGGTGTAGAGTATATAGATACAGATGCCATAGGTGGGCAGTTGTGGTAGTATGAGTTTGTATAAACTCATGCTTAAATAAAATAGGGTTATCAGGAGAGAATGAGGATAACTAAAAAGGTACTCCAGATTCAAAGAAAAAAGATTTGAAATGAAACTGGGAAAGTTAAGAGACCAGGGAAAGCCAGTATAATTGCCAGGAAACATTAAAGAGCAGACCATTACATTGGATAAGGGCAAGAATTTTGCCAAGTACGCTATGCTGAAGAAAGAACTGATGTTTTATTTTATTGTCTCTATCTGTAGTTTTAGTAAAACCTAAAATCCTGTCAGTCAGAGCTTACCTGACCTGCAGGAGACTGGGGAGTGAGTGAAAAATAAACTTTATTTTTGTTGACCTACTGAAATTTGGAGGGTTCTTTGTCTTATTAGCTAATGTTAAGTGAGTTAATACACGCTTTAAAATCTTGTCTGTTTCCTTACCCAGGGTAAGCAATGATATGAAAAATAAAATCAATGTAATAAAGGGATTTCTAGTTCCATATTCTTTTCAAATTTCTGTGCGTCTTTTCTTGCAATTTATACTATTAACTTCCGGTTTTAAAAATTCTTTGCATTTTTTTAGCATTTTTTCCATAAATACTTGAGTAAATGGATGAATAAGAATAAATGTCTGTGAAGATTTAATTAAATGATTATATTCTGTTCTTTAATTCTTCTTTTTTTTTTTTTCCAAAAAGAAGTGGTAGATGAAAGGCATGATATTCTGTTTCATAATGAAATGTATGCATGTACTGAGAGGCTTCTGACAGGCATGCTTCATACACGATGAAATAAAACAATCCTTACTCAGACTTGAATGCTGAATTTTTCCTGGCAGTCCACGCTGCCATATTTCTTCAATGGCTGTGTCTCTAAGCAGTGCATACTTTTGTTGGAGGCCTTTGGGTTATGACATTTGCCTTTGCCCAAATATGCCGCTGAGAACACAGCGTAATGTATTCAAAAAGAAATCCTGTTTTCCCATCTGCAGGAAATATACACATTCACTGGGAAGTGCATCGACAATGCAGATGCAATTAACTAGTGCAATAATTCACTTGAGTTTTTTCCTATGAGCAAGTTACTATTTCAGAGGGTGATTAAGATATAATTGTATTTATTAGGGATATTCTTGTGTTACTAAAGATGGAAAAGTCAAGATCTCAAACTATATAAGTGATTAGAATATCTATACCTTCTTTCCACCTGCCATAATTTTCCTTAAGAATAGTGCAGATAGAATCACAAAAAATCCATTTCACATAAATGGAAAAGATATTGAAAGGGTATCTAGTTCATCCTCTTTTACCTCAAGGTCAGATTGTACCTAAACTTTATATTTCCCAAGAACCCTCCACGGTTGAGGAAAATTACCATGGTAGAGCACACGTCCCAAGTCAAGAGCTGACCATTACCATGGAATTTGGATTTCTTTCTTGCCTTCCTTCCATCCCTGATTTCCAAGCACGTTATTTATGTTTGGAAGTGAGCACAGATCCATCTCTCCCTCCCTTCCTCCCTCTTTCCCTTCCCTTTTTCCTCTTCCTCTCCTTCTTTCTTTTTTATTAAGCGCTGACAGTGACATCACGATCTCCCAGGTTTAGGTTTCATACTTTTGTCTCTACAATTCAAAAAGGAAAACCTCCCATTTCAAATCTTTTCTTCCAATCTTTGAAATAAATTTTTCCTTATATGACTGCCATCATCCTCCCGAAACACAAGGGCCCACACAAAGGAGCCCCCTTCCCTAGGCCTTGACACTCACACTTACGTTATACAGACCACTCTCTTACCGAACTGCGGGCTGTCACTGTTGGTCAATCATATTTCACCAGTCTTGCCAGAACCTTCCCCAGTAAGCTCTACTGCTCTTATCCTTAAAGCTCGCAGCCTTCAGAGTTACTTGGTGTACACACAGGTCTATGGACATAGATTCTAGACAAACAAATCTCACTGTGTAGTACATATTTTAAAATCCTTCCTTTTTACCTTCTATTCTGTAGCGTTAGATTGTAGTCTTCTCTCTCCTTTGTAAATTCCCTCTGTATATAGTATTTTCTTCATATCACACTGTTAGATGCCTTCATTTGAGAACAGATCCAATCCTAGCCCTTTTCTTCAGACAAAAATTGAACAGACTCAGCCTAAGTATCAATAAATTTTGCTTCTAAAGATTCAGAGAAGTCCCATATCTCTCTATTCAACTACTTCAATATTTAGCAACTTTTACTTCTCATGATTTATTTGCGTTAGGTGTATGTATTTAGAAGTAGTTCATTTATACAGCTAAACAATGTTTTTTTATACTTTATATTCTATAAAATATTTGTTACTGCTTTCTCTTAAAAAAATGACTGCCAGTGTCATGAATGATGTGCAGTATCTGAATTGGTAGCACTTAGCAATTAGGTACTTAGCAATGCTAATGTCAGATGCCAGACAAACTGTGTATCAAACAAAGACTCGCTTGACTTCACCTTTGGTATGTGCTGCAAAGCTGGCTATGGTTATACATTTCAGAACACAAAAGGAAATAATGTTCAGAAGTTGGCAGAGCAACTTTGGGTATGACAAGCTGGAAAGAGGAGTTAAAATACCTGGTATTTGAATCAGAAGTTTGGAAGAGGGAACACTTCTTAGAAAGCAAATAGCCTTGTAAAATTTGTGTTCGTTAGGTTTTACATTTTCTTTCTTGTTGAAGTATGCAAATACATATATTAAAATCCCAGGATAACAAAAAGTTCATTGTATTTATTTTGATTTCATCAGTTCAGATGTCTGTAAATCACATTTAGCAATATATCACATACTTTGATTAAGGTTTATAGTATCTCTCATATTATATTTCTCATTTCTGGCATTTTATTTGCCTTTTATTTACAGTTTCTATCTCTCCCCAAACCCTTCATCTTTTCAAGCATGTGTCCACTTTTTCCAGTAAGTTCCTTAACATATTAGTACAGATGAAAAATTCCTAATACCTGAGCCATCCCCAGGTGAGGTTTTATTTTATCTTTTGATGTACCGTTATTTTCTCTTGCTTTTTTGGTGTGTGTTTTATAATTTTTGAATTGATGTCAGATATTGTGTATAAAAATAAACAACACGTGAGACCAAGGTAAATAATGCTGCAGCTTGAAAATAGGTGTGGCTCTTCTTCTATCCAGCCATTAGTTTGAAAGTTTGAATCCATTGTCTTAAAATTCTTCCAGTGGTGGACAGCTGCTAACAAGCTGAGAATGAATTCAATGCCTACAATTTTTCTTAGAACTTATGCTCCACCTTAGACTTTCAGCATTTGCCAAAAAGCAGCAGTTGGCCTGTGCCAAAGAGGTGAATCTCTCTTACGCTATTCTTTTTGGGAACTAATTCCAAAGCTCATGATGGAGGGAAGGGGAAAATTCAGTTCTATTGCTCCAGACTTGGGTAGGTGCTGGGCACCTTCTCCTTGGGGATGAAACTTCTCAACATCCATGCCCCTCACCCCACAGCAAGCAGCCCCTGACTCCTACTCAGTGCTGGATTAGAATGCACATAATTTTCCTTCCCCTCCCCTGCCAACTCTGTCTTGTTTCAGAGAGGATTTTCAGTAATAAGTGACTTTTCCAAATTTTCCCCAGTAGAAATGGCTTTCACCTAGTCTTGGCGCAGATTAAGTGTTAGGTTTCCTACTTTCTTCTTTTGAGGCAGCTTCTCTTTTTCTAGCTATTATCAGGACAATGATTGGGGAATGGTAGTGGGGCATGAGAGAATCCCCTTGCTTTCTTCTTTTGACGGGTATCTTTTGCTTTATATTAAAGAGGAATCTAGAATATTGTTGATTTTCATGCCTGTTCCTACCCAAAAACAACAAAAAATATCATATGGTACTTCTTTAGGAACCCGACTCCAGACTTTTTTTTTTTATATCCTGCCCACCCTTAGACCTAAGCCAACTCTACATGTCCGTGCTACTGAGAAGAGCTCCATCCGGTCTCTTCCTGGGCAGTTTTCTTCATTAACATATAGTGTAGGCCCATGGAAAAGATCAGGCCAGAACATATATTCCCCTTATGTCTAGCCTTCTGGCATCCTAAACTATCATGTCACCCATATTTACCTTTAAGGGTTTATTACAATTTCAGGGCTCCTGGGTTGCTCAGTCAGTTAAGCATCAGCCTCTAGGATTCTGCTCAGGTCATGACTGGATTCCACTAATTGTGGAGAAGGGGTGGAATGGGCTACAAAATCAGAAGTACCTGACACTGGGAAATGGATAACGGGTTTTCCATTCCTCTTTGACATTTGGGGCCACCCAGTGCTTTGTATCTCTTCAGCTCATGTTCCTATTCAGTGTTATGATTAAAGTACATACCTCCTAAAATAAAAGTTGGAGTGAAGAGAAGGGGTGATCTGAGTAGCTGCTACAAATTTAATGCATTCACAAATACTATGCATATTTGTTTCAAGGATGTGGTTTCTCATACTTTCTGTAACTCCCACATCCAATTATTAAGCCCTGCAGAGTTTCTCCCAAATGTTTGAACAGTTTTTTAACTATGCATATTTTAGACAATACATTACTTTATGGATCCGATCCCATCTACATTTCACCCTTATAAGTTGATCATAATTTTTAGTTCACTAAAGTCATCCTTTTATTCTTTGTCCATGTAGGTTTTTTTTTTTTTCATGTCATTTCCAGGGATTTGTTAGTTAGAAGGGAATGTATGTATACTGAGAGGTTTTTGTTTGTTTTTCCCCTCAAACCAACAAATTCTCTGATACCAACTGGGTGTCCTACACTAGAGTTAGCCTCAGAATCCACAGAATTAAGGGCTCACTTCTGAAAATCTGCTCTCACTTTATTTTTTAAAAATTTTTAAATATTTTTATTTTTAAGTAATCTCTACATCCAACATGGGGCTTAAATTCACAACCTCAAAATCAAAAGTCATATGCTCTACCAACCAAGCCAGCTCATGCCCCAGTCTGCTGTTACTTTAGAGATCCCCAGACTTTCTATAATCCTGTCTGACTTGGCTATGAAGTCAGGGGTTCCAACAAACTACCCTTTCCATTACAGTTCAGTAATTTGCCAGAATGACCCAAATAACTCAAGAAAATATTATACTAACTATTACAATATTATAAGGCGTACAAATGGATGGCAAGAGGTAGATAGGGTGAGATCTGGAAGGGTCCCCAAATATGGGAGCCCTGTGTTCAGTAGTGGGGAACACCATTCTGGATTTTATTATCTTGCAAATCTTGCTTTGAAAGTCATTAAAATAATCTTAGTTTGTTTCATTAATACGTTTGCTCCAAAAGAAACTGTGAAAAGTAATTCTGTACTTGGAATATATGTAGAATTTTTCTCATCCTAAACTAGGCTAAATTTATAGGCTACAAAGATTCTAATTTTTAATATATTTGTCAATGAATATATAATAAGTATCAATGAAGCTTCAGCCCTGAGTAGAAGCTACATGATGTGATTTGATTCACATCAGCCTTCTGATCTTCTTTTGCAGATTCTAGAACATCAGCTGGGTATTTGTTCTATGAGTAACACATGAAAATTGAAAAGGCAACAGTGAAATATGATACTCACCTTCACAAAATGATAAGTAAAAATCACCATACCTAACCTTCTTTAACATTTCCTAGGGTCTTCTGCTAGAATTTTACCACAAAATCAGTGCTTAGTTGCAAGAGAGGCTGACGATTGGTGAAAAGGCAGAAAATAAAGAAAGAAATGCACACACACACACACACACACACACAGAGAGTCTATCAGAGGAAAAACAAAAGGCAAAAGGAATTTGGAATAAATCTTAAGAGAGTCAGCCAAGGGTATCTTTCAGAGGCTGTCAACAGTATCTTTACCTAACTGGAGCACAAAAAAGAAGGAGGTGTACAAGGGGTTTCAACAATTAGGAACACAGGGAGAGAAGATTAGAATTAATATTCTAGAACAGTTTCCTGTGTGTTTTACCTGAAACCTTTGGTTTCACAAAATTCTTTATGACAAAAGAAAAAGTTGAAACTTATTTGTAAAATGCGGAATTTCTATGTGATTTTCCTCTAGACATTAACATATGAAAGAGTCCAAGAAGTTTTTCATAAAATAAATGCTCAAATGTTTTAAAGATTTTATTTATTTATTTAGTTGAGAGAAAGAGAGACCTAAACAAGCACACAAAGGGAGAGGAAGAGGAAGAAGCAGACTCCTCACTGAGCACGAGCCCAACACGGCGCTGGGTCCCAGGACCCCGGGATCATGATCTGAACAGAAGACAGATGCTTAACCATCTGAGCCACCAGGTGCCCCTAAATGCTTAAAGTTTCTTAACCTGTCTTTTCTTTTCTAAATATTTAGACTGTAGAACAGTCTGTGCGTGTGCGTGTGCATGTGTGCGCGTACATGTGCGCCTTTATGGGTGAGAGATAACTGCTATCAAACCAGAGATGCATTTCTAGAAATGTTATGCTAGAAATCAGGGATCTTATACTGGTTCCTGAATTGAAGAGTAACATAAAACACAAAGCATTCTCTTGTCAACACTAATCTGGCAATAGCATGCAGAATTAATTTAGGTGGATTGTGCAATGTTGCTAAGGCTGGAAGGGATGACTACATTGGAGAGAACTGACTTAAAGAAGGATTGTCATGGAAGGTCCAGAACTAAGATTATAGCAGTAGCAATTAACTTGAGAGGAGCTAGTCAAAAACTATTTCATTACAAAAACTATAAGATGTTAGAACTCAAATGGCCCTTAGAGATCAGCTAATTCAAAATTTCATACCATGAAATATGATAGATTGTTATTAGTAGAATAGATGAGGATAGGGAACAGTAGAAGAAAAGAAGGACACAAAGATGACTAGATTTTGAGTATATAAAACCGCAAGAATTATGACACCATTATCATGAATGACAATGTACTTCTTAATGAATTCCATTCAGGACATGGTGAGTGTGAGGGACAGTTCAGGATAGAAATGGAGATGTCCGACAGCCATTTAAAAGTTTGAAATTGGAGTCTGGACAAATATTATGGGCCTTAAGAAATATTTTTATTATAACTGAAGTCATTACAGAACATTCTTTCTCACAGAAATAAAGATATAGTAAGAATTAGAAAAAATAGTCTAGCAAATCCCCATCATTTCTAATCTCCCTCCTTTTATTTATACATTGATCACATACTTAAATATTGCCATTTAGCAAACATAAAACAAAACAAAAAACCAACCTAACAGCTACCAAAACACTTCACTTTTACAAAGTGCTAAGTTCTTGAAATTGTGAATCCCTTTGTTCTATTAAAATCACAACTTTCAAAATGGTACCTCTACAAGTTTGAAAAACCCAAGATATAACGTGTATAACTAAAGGGCTGTTGGAACCCAGAATCTGCAATTGGAATTCTACCTCCAGTTATAACTCTTACATTTATACTTTATTTAAATATTAAAATTGTATCATTATATATCTACCATTAAGCTCCAATTTCTGGCTTATTCTCTTCCTATGCCTTACTCACTAGGACTATAATACTATGGGCCTAAATTCTTCATTAGACATTGAAGTATGCAAATTTCCACTATGTGCATTCACAAAAAATTGATTCACTGAAAGTAAAATATCAGAAAGTAATCTTAATTTGCAACTGTGCTGTGATTTTATGTCTTCTTTTTAGAGCTAACATAGACAATACACAGGAGAGACTATCTAGAGATACAATGTCTAGTAAAGGGGATTCTCTGAATCACCAAGTAGTCTGAACAAACTTTTTGTTTTGTTTTGTTTGGGTTTTTACTTTTCTTTCTTTCTTTCTTTCTTTCTTTCTTTCTTTCATGTTCTGTTTTTGTGGGGTTTTTTGTTTTTGGTTTGGTTTGGTTGTAGAAACCGATTTTAAATGTATATGGAAGTACAAAAGACCTAGAGCAGCTGTGATGGTTTTGGTATATCAACTTGGTATATCAACTTGACTGGGTTACAGCCCTCAGGTATTCAATCAAACACTAATCTAGATGTTTCTGTGAAGGTATTTTGTAGATGTGATTGTAGCCCATAATCACTTGACCTTAAGTAAAGGAGATTATCCTAGATAATCTGTGCAAGCTTGATCCAATCAGTCAAAAGATCTTAAAAGTAGAGCTGTGGTTTCTCTAAACCAATTTTTCTTTGTTGTGGACAGCAGCTTCCACTGGTGCCTGAGTTTAAGCTTGCCTTTCCTGGTAGAGTGACCTACAGATTTCAGAACTGCCTAGGCAGCCCCTGCAATCACATAAGCCAATTCTTTGTAATAAATCTCTTGATATTTATCTCTCACTGGTTTTGCTCATCTGGTTGAACCTTAACTGGAAAGCAATCCCAGATACTTTTTAAAAAAAGAAGAACAAAGTTGAAGGACATATACTACTTGACTTAGGAATGGGCTATAAAGCTATAGTAATCAAGTCGTGGTATTGAATCAGAATTGAGAGATCAATGGAACAGATCTGAGAGTCTGGAAATGAAATGAGTTTTCAAAACATGCCAAGGCAAATCAACTGGGCAAAGGACAGTCTTTTTAACAAGTAGTACCGGGACAATTAGATAGCCATATGTAAAAAAAAATGAGCTTAGACCCATCCTACATGCTATATACAAAACTTAACTCAAAATGGATCAAAGATCTAAATGTAAGGGCCAAAAATATAAAATAAAAACAAACATAGGATAAAATCTTTATGACCTTGGGTTAGACAGAGTTCTTAGACATGACACCAAAAGCACAAATTATAATAAAAGAAAATGATCAATTTAGTTTCATTAAAATTAATCTTTTGTACTTCAAAAGACCCTTTAAAAAAATGAAAAGAAAACCAAAAGACTGGAAGAAAATATTTGCAAATCATCTACTGCATAAAGATCTTATATCCAGAATATATAAAGAACTTCTCCTACTCAGAATAGAAACATGAACAACCCAATCAAAAAAATGGGTAAAACTAGTATAGATATTTCACCAAAAAAGATAGAAAAGTAGCTGAGAAACAATGATAAGTTCCTTAATATTATTAGGCATTAAGGATATGTGCATAAAAATCACTACAAAGGGACACCTGGTGACTTAGATGGTTAAGTGTCTACCTTCAGCTCAGGTCATGATCTCCAGGTCTTGGGATGAAGCCCGAGGTCAGGCTCCCTGCTCAGTGGGGAGCCTGCTTCTCTGTCTCCCTCTGCCTCTCCCCTGCTTGTGCTTTCTCTGTCTCTCTCTTTCTCTCAAATGAATAAATAAAATCTTTAAAAAAAATCACATATGGACTGCATACCCACTAGCTGGCCTATCATAAAATAAACAGACAATAACAAGTGTTGGTGAGGATGTGGAAAAACAAAAACCCTCCCATGTTGCTAAAGGGACTGCATAATGGTACAGCCACTTTGAAAAACAGTTTGGCAGTTTCTTAAAAAGTTAAACATAAATTGCCATATGTCCCAGGAATTCTAGGAATCCTAAGAAAAATGAAAACATAAATCCACACAAATAATTATACACAAATATTCAGAGCAGCATTATTCATAAGACTGAAAAATTGGAAGCAATCCAAATGTCTATTACCTGGTGAATGGATAAACAAAATATAAGGGACTTCAACATAGAGTACTATTCAATACTAAAAGGGAATGAAATACTGAGTCATATAACAGCATTGGTTATCTCAAAATAAGACTAAGTGAAAGAAGCCAGATGCAAAATATTTGATTTTGTGTGATTTTGCATATATGAAATGTCCAGAAAAGCAAATTTATAGAGATAGAAAGCAGATCAGTGATTTTCTGGAACTGGGGGTGGGAGTGGGATTGACTGTAAATGGGCTCAAGGAATTTAAGGAATAAAGCAAGTATTCTAAAATTGGATTATGGGGATAATTGCACAATTCTACAACAATTCAGAAATCACAAGCTATATATTTACAATAGGTGAGTTTCATGATATGTAAACCCACACATAAATAAATAAAACTATAAAAGTTATACATGCATTATGATAATATTATATAAATTTGAAAATATTTAAAGAACTTGTATTATTTAAAAGGAAATACTTTAAAATATAAGAACTTATATGCAAAAATAAACATCAAATTCAAGATCAGATTTCCTCAGGGTAAAGAAGGAGGCCAAAGGGGAAGTGGCTTAAATTCTACCTATATTTTTACTGAAAAAATATAAAACAAACAGAGAAAAAAGTTACGTATTTTAAGCAATCTTACCATAACACTGTTAACAATCTATTATATATATATCTATTTGGTTTTAAAAACTTATCACAAAGATAGATTTTACTATATAAATTTATTGACCTAAATAAGTTTCTCAAATAATAATATTTGCTTAATTTGGATCATTTATAAAATAATACATTCTGCTTTATTCTATTCCCAGTATTATATATAAGGAGTGTTTTTTCATATTTTTCATATTTTTAACTTCCTACCAAAGCATCATTATTATTGATAATATAATTTTCTACCATATAGGTATACCATAATTTAACCATTCCTGTCAGTGATATGAGTTTCTTACAGAAAGCAAAAGTTTGAAGCAGCACTTTCTGTGTTTATTTATTATTTAATTCTAACTCATGAAAATAAATCTAAGATAAGGCTGTAACTTGATGTTTTTTAACTAATTATTTTTTAAGGCATCATTTATTGACTATTTCACTTTGTCTACTCATTTAAATGCTACCTCATGCATAACAAATAATAGATTAAACCATATGAAATTTCTAATTTTGTAGATCTAGATAAAAAACAACTAAATGTCAGTAATTTAATATAGTTCAATCTATAGTTAATATAACAGGACTGTCTATTCTGGTCTTTAGATTTTTTAAGTTCTCCTTTATTATGAAATTATGCTAATTACATGATAAGTGAGTCCATTCATTTCCTCCTTTTTTCCCTTAAATTAATGACTATTTTTCCAACATGTTCTTTCATATATATATATATATATATATTCTTTCTAATATATATATTAGATGTACTCTGTCAGATTCCCCCAAATATTCCTTTATTTCAATTTAGGAATTGTGACAGGACTTTAGGTCAATTTGGGGGAAAACTACATGTTTACATTTGCTGAGTATTTCTCTTTATTTGTCTGAAAAGAGTCTTCTAAATTTTTTCCATGTCCCACGCATTTCATGTTGTGTTTCTTTCTCAGTATTTTATAATTTTTTTCCTTTGAATGAGTATTCATTATATTTTCTAATGATTTATTACTTGATAACATAACAATGGCTAATATTTATTGTGTACATTCTACTTGCTGGCTACCATTTTAACTAGTTTTCATGAAATCTCTATTGCAATCAGAACATGTGAGGCAATACTAGCATTAGCTCCATCTTTAGGAAGGAGAAAACTGAGGCATTGAAAGACAAAATGACTGATCCATGATACAACAGCTGGTAAGAAATTATTTAAATGTAAAGAGTTAAATTACAAGGTCCCAATTTTAACCCACTTATTTAATTTATACCCATTTATTATATATCATGTTACATAATCAAATTCTTTACTTAAAGATTTTTATTTATTTACTTATTTATTTGAGTGAAAGGGAGAGAGCATAAGAGAGTGTGCACCAACTGGGGTGGGGGGGCTGGGGGGAGTAGGAACCTGATACTGGGCTTGATCCCAGGACCCTGAGCCAAAGGTAGCTAGATGCTTGACTGACTGAACCACCCAGGCTCTCCCATAATTGAATTATTTTATTAGTTACAACAGTATTTTAGGTGTAGTTGCAGCTTCCCTGAATTCTTCAGTTATATCTTGAACTATAGAATTGAACTTTCATTTGTTCCTGTCATTTTTCTCCACTGCACAAAGATTCTTTTGCTTGCCCTAGATCAGGGATGTCTTTATCTCTGAAGAAGGGGGGGGATTTTATATATATATATATATATAAAATCCAACTATGGATATATTGGATATATATCCATATATATATATATATATATATATATATATATATGTATGTATATATACCATTTTAATCCAACTATGAAGTTCTTGAGTCCATTGTTATTGAGACACAATCAATCTATACTTTGAACTGCCTAATAAATGTATACTGTTCTGTTTCATGCCACAGTGTCTCTTAATCTGAAACACACAGGCAATGTGTTGAGTAGTAAATAAAAGTTTTTGTTCATATGTATATATTAGCCAACAAACAGTAAATAAAAGTTTTTGTTCATATGTATGTATTAGCCAAAAACCTTTAAAATTTCATGGTTCTGAAAAGGTCCATAGAAGAAAGAAAACACATAGACAGCCTTTACTTACAAACCCCATGTGTTAACTTACATATATTTAATAGTCAAAAAGCAAGAAAACAGTCTACACACAAACATCTATGCATGAGAACCTAATTACTATAAAATTTTACTAACAGGCTTATAAAACTTCTTTTTACAAATATTCTAACTTGAGGTTGCAATAAATAGTTCTACATAGCCATTAGGTGGGTTTTTGCAACTTACTCTTTTAAGTAGTTCAGATGGTAATGGGGAGAAATTCAGCTTATGTGATTTTGATGTGTGACAAATCCAAGAATTGACAGAACCATGTAAATCATGTGTATTATCATGCCTCATCTGAATGTCTCTACAACGTACACAAGTTGAAGGATTAAGTGTGAGAAGAGCTTTCAGAGCTGAATCGGTGCTGGGGGTTGTCTTGACACTGATTAAGACACTGACAGAGTGCACAAAAAAACCATTTGTTGGCATGACATGTCAGATGGATGAAGAATCAGTCTTTGTCTATTGAGCTCAGTTTTCTTTCAAACTGACTTACAGATCAGCTGCAGTATTTTCAAGGCAAAATAGTACATTGATTTTTAATATGGGCATTATGCAAAATACGTAGTAATGAAAACTTTTTAAAGAGGCTTTTCTATATAGCATTAGTAAGCACAATGAACAATTGTGCACTAATTGAACAGTGTTTCCTTCCATCTTCTACTTCTAAGAGCCACTCTAAAACAGTGGCTTCCATTAAAAGGCTAATTCTCTTTCTGCCCATGAATAAACTGTGTGGTGAGGTTTACTTTTGTTTGGCACTGAAAAATAAATGATGGAAAATTGGAGCTAACAATATGTTCTGATTATTCCTATGGTATACAATATTCTCCGAATGTGACAAACCATGTTTATCTCACTAGAGAGAACAAGTGAGGGAGGGAGAGATTCCCTGTTTTATCGGCATGTGTAGTGCTGTTAAATAGCCATTTTATTTTTCTGCCTTGACAATGGCATATTTTATTTCACTTCTAAGAATTATAATTTTCATATGCAAAATCTTACCTAAATGTTTATTGACTATGAGAAATAGAAGTTATTTGGAGCAGTAGTTAAGATCATTGGGTCCACCAAATTTTATGTTTCCCTTGTTACTATTCTAAATCATATAGTTTTTCTATTGTTTCTGGGTGTTTCAACATCTAAGATGTTGAAAGTGGCCTATTTCCCACATTGCTACATTGAAAAAACATTGTAGCACAGAGCAGAATATGATTCTAGCAAGCCAAATTTTCCAGTTAAGAAATATTACAAGATTATCTCCATATGCATCCTTATTTCTACTATAATTCCAGATTAAGACTGATTTAATATACAGCTGTACCACCTAATATATCCCACTATAAAAAAGGGCATATTCCAAGGAATCATTGTATTAATATCTCCTTAGTGATGATTTGCATATGTCCATGGAAGATTTTTTTTTAAAGATATCAATGTTGTTGTTTTAATTTTTTAAGCTATTTATTTATTTACTTATTTATTTATTTGTAACCCAACATAGGGCTTGAACTCACAACCCCAAGCTGCATGCTCTAAAGACTAAGCCAGTCACGTAAAAAAAAATGTTCTGAAAGATGTGACAACCAAAAGACCACAAATATTTTCTTACACAATCTTACATGAGGTCAAAAAACAAAACAAAATAAAACAAAAAAGTCCTAAGAATTGGAAAGAAAGGCATGCCTGGGTCTCAGTTGTTAAGTGTCTACCTTCGGCTCAGGTCCTGCCTGATCCCAGGGTCCTGGGATCAAGCCCTGCA
The DNA here is from genome assembly GCF_011764305.1 of Mustela putorius furo. NCBI lineage: Eukaryota > Metazoa > Chordata > Mammalia > Carnivora > Mustelidae > Mustela > Mustela putorius. The sequence continues at coordinate 23,453,935 of NW_025422021.1, forward strand.
TCAGGCTCCCTGCTCTGCAGAAAGCCGGCTTCTCCCTCTCCCATTCCCCCTGCTTGTTTACCCTCTCTCACTGTCTCTCTCTCTCTCTCTGTCAAGTAAATAAATAAAATCTTTAAAATAAAAAAATAAAAAAACATTGGAAAGAAAGAAAATTGTCTCCACTTGCAGATGGCATGATTTTATTTATAGAAAACCCTAAAGGCTAAGCCAAAAATTTCTTAGGCCTAATCAATGAATCCAGTAGGATAGAAAATTAACATACAAAAATGGGTAGCATTTCTATACCTAGCAATGAGTTTACTGAAAGAGAAATAAAGAAATTGATCCCATTTACAATAGTATCAAAAATAATAAGATACTAAAACAAAACAAAACAAAAAGAAACACAAGATACTTAGGCATAAATTTAACTAAGGAGGTGAAAGGTCTTTACTCTGAAAACCACAAGACTTTGGTTAAAGAAATAGAAAGCACAACTAAATGGAAAGATATCCTCTCTCATGGATTGGAAGAATTTGTATTGTTAAAATGTCAATACTACCAAAGCCATCTATAGAATCAATGCAATCCCTATCAGGATTCCAGTGATTTTTTTTTTAACAGAAATAGGAAAAAACACTTCTAATATTTATATGGAACCACAAAAGACTCCCAAATGCCAAATAAACCTTAAGGAAGAAGAACAAAGCAGGAAGCATCACATTCCATGATTTCAAACTATACTATGTAACCACAGTAATCAAAAGAGTATAGCACTGGTGTAAAAACAGTTAAACCAACTAATAGAATAGAATCAAAAGCCCACAAATAAACCAAAGTGTATATGGTCAACTAATATTTGACAAGGGAGTCAAAAATACTCAGTGGAGAAGAGACAGTCTTTTCATTAATGGTGTTGGAAAAACTGGATATTCACATAGAAAAGACTGAAATTGGATCCATATCTTTCACTGCTCACAAAACTTAACTCAAAATCGATTGAAGACTCAAATGTAAGACCAGAAACTATAAATTTTCCAGAAACTAAACATTTTCCTGACAGAAAAAGTAGGGATAAGGTTCCTTACAAATCATTTTGGTAATGATTCTTTTGGGATATGACACTTAAAGTACAAGCAATAAGATTAAAAATAAACAGTGGGACTACTTTGAACTAAAAAAAACTTGTGTGCAACAAAAGACACCATCAACAAAGTGAAAAGACAGCCAATGGAATGGGAAATAAATTTACACATCATATATTTGGTAAAGAGTTGATGCCCACAATGTTAAAACAAACAAACAAAAAACCTCTTTTAACTCAATGGCAAAAACAAATAACCCATTTTTTTTTAAATGGGCAAAGGACTGAATAGATATTTCTCCAAAGAAAATGCATGAAAAACCAACAAGTACATGAAAAAAGTGCTCCACATCAGTCATCATTAGGGAAATACAAATTAAAACTGCTGTGCAATATCATCTCATGACTGTTAGAATGACCATGACCAATAGGAAAAGAGATAACAAATGCTAGTGTGGATGTGAAGAAATGGTAACACTTGTGACTGTGGGACGGTTAATTGGTACAGCCACAATGGAAAACAGGATGGAGGGTCCTCAAAAAATTAAAAATAGAATTCTCATATGATCCAGCAATTCCACTTTTGGGACTATAGCCAAAGGAAACAAAAATGGCTCAGTGAGTTAGGCATTTGCCTCCAACTCAGGTCATGAGCCCAGGGTCCTGGGAGAGAGCCCCACATTGGGCTTCCTGCTTAGCAGGGAGTCTGCTTCTCCTTCTCCCTCTGCTCTTCCCCCCTGCTTGTACTTTCTCATGTGCTCTCTTTCTCTCAAATAAATAAATTAAATCTTAAAAAAAAGAAAAAAAGTAGGTTCGGTGCTTGATGTGGGCCTTGAACTCACAAGACATAAGTTCAAGAGTCAGATGCTCAACTGAGTGAGCCACTCAGGTGCCCCTATATTAAACTTTTATATGTGAAATCCTATGCTGCCTGGGAATTGCTTCAAAATATCTAGCAAACAGAGGAGGAAGTTGCTGGGGTATAAAACAATATTGGTTAGGAGATGATAATTACTAAAGCTATGTGATGAGTACACTGAGGATCTTTACATTATTTTGTCTATATGTATGAAAGTTTCCAGAAAAAAAAAACATTTTTAAAAGATAAGCGGAAGAATGTGGTTTTAAAATTTTGGTCCCTTATCTGGAAGATTTTTTGGTATTTCTTATATTTGAGGTTTTCTGCCTTATTGGTATTCTTTGTATTTGTCTATTGCAAATTAATATATTTGCTTTTGACTATTCCCCTGATTGCCAAGGTCATATAGATTTTATTTCATCTGAAGAAAAAGCTGTCCCAAGAATAACTTGGGGTTATTCTTTGTAGTTCTTGACATAGCATATATATCAATACTGCAAAATAACTCTTATTCTAAGAAAGAAATATCTTGACTCCAATTCTGAATTCAGGTTTTTTGCTTGTTCATGATGGAAGACACAGCAACCCTATTGGGGTTAGTTCGATGATTTAGATGATTTTTATGTAGTTTCTACTCTATCTTATATATACTACAATAGCACTGTAAGTAATTAGAAATTAATAAACATCATCATATCAAGACTAGGATTACTCATTTTTATTATGCTAATTGATTTATAAGTCATTTTGTAATCTTTCATCAATTAAAGTGGAAGTGTAGGTATGGGACATTTCTGAGCTTAATACACAATGCAACATGGAGAAACTGCCAGAAACGAAGAAGCAATAAAACTGAAACAAGATGGGATTGGGAGGGAGACAAACCATAAGTGACTCTTAATCTCACAAAACAATCTGAGGGTTGCTGGGGGGAGGGGGTTTGGGAGAAGGGGGTGGGATTATGGACATTGGGGAGGGTATGTGCTTGGGTGAGGGCTGTGAAGTGTGTAAACCTGGTGATTCACAGACCTGTACCCCTGGGGATAAAAATATATGTTTATAAAAAATAAAATATTAATAAAAAAAAACTACCTTTTAGGTTTTATAGAAATGTTAAAATCATTCAAATTATACTTCTACCTATTATATACCCAACAACTACTTATGTATAATTGGAAGCATTTGAATTTTTTATTTATGATATATGAAATTTCATTCTTAATTTCAAATAAATTACTTATAAGAAAGTATCACATATCTTGCTAAAAGATAATACTTTCTTTAGACTGCTAACTTCTTTGCTCAATCTCCAGAAAATACTGTTGGTTTGGTAGATACTGTGCTAATTATTATCATTGTCACACAACTGTTCTTTACTGAGTCTTAACCACATTGCAAGCACTTTGTATCTATTCATTAATTTTTTAATATTCAAAATATCCCTGTAGTGATGGCCTTACTCCCATTGCACATTAGAAAACTGAGACTTAGAGAGGGCAATTAATATGCCTAAGTTTTTAATCTTAAATGAAGACTAGGTTTCAAGCTGAGATCTAAGTCCCTAGAGCCCACATTTCTTTTCAGCATACAGCACTCTGTAGAATAACTGAGGCCATGTGTCAGAAGCCTATTATAATTATAAAGACACCATCCCTCCAGCCTAATGTCAAATACACTGTTCTTCACTCCAAGCGAATATCATGCACTTACATATTGCTGGCAAGCAAGGGACCCAAGATAGAGAAAACAGAAATGATACCAACCCTTTGGAATGTGCATTCCACTGAAAATGTTAAGATGATATTCTCAGTAAAAAAGGGTCAGTTTGAGGTGACCTAGTATGTGATTTCAAAATACAAGAAAACTAAATTAATCTGATTCCAGAAAATGTAACATACGAGAAAAATAAAGTCAAGAATAATGCACCATCTAAATATTAGAAAAAATATTTTACAGAGAGATTTTGTTTACTCTGAGGGTAAGAACTTCTTCATTTATATAATATGTCTCTGAACACTAAAGTTATCTTATAGTGTCGTATCTTTAACATTTTGATACGTAGATTCACCCACATAAAAAGTATTTGGAGGATAGGCAGATATATACATTTATTTACATCGATAGTCTATGAAATAATCCTAGGACTTAAAATTCTGCCCAAGAGGGGTGCCTGGGTGTCTCAATGGGTTAAGCAGCTGCCTAAGGCTCAGGTCATGATCCCAGGGTTCTATGATTGAGCCCCGCGTTGGACTCCTTGCTCAGCAGGGAGTCTGCCTCTCTCTCTTCCTCTGTGCCTGCTCTCTCTCTCTCTCTCTCTCTCTCTCAGGTAAATAAATAAAATCTATAAAACAAAATTTGAAAAAATAAGATTCTGCCCAAGATTTTCTTCTCCTAGAAAATGATTTTAGCGAGTTCTGCCTTATCTCTTAAAAATCACAAATTTCCTGTAATCACAATTTAGATGACTTGCAACTGGCCAGGGCGAACTTACACATTTAGCAGGCATTAATTCTACAAGAGGTCATGCAGTCCTTCTCAGTGTCTGGCTACACAGTGTTCTCTTACTTTATCTATTCAGTGCATACTGAATTTGTGAAACCTCACTTACTTATAGCTCTTGTGTTCACTCTGGGTTCTAGGTAACACAAGTTGTTCTCCCTGCCTAAAACGCACTTCCATCCCCTCTTGCTGGACCAACTCCTCCTGTCCTTCAGGGCTCCATGTAGACTTCTCTCCTTCCATTTGTCTGTAGCACATACAGGGATTTCTATTCAAAAGCATGAACCTTCCAATATGGCAATGGTTGGGTCTTCATCGGATATTTGACCAATTCTCTCTCCTCTGAGGCATGCATGGGACTTAATGTTTCTACCTTGTAAGTTTGCTAAAACAAAATCCCAGCTATTTGGCAACAAAAGACAAGGGAAAGTTGTTGGTTTTATATGGAAGTAAAGTGATTTTTAAAACAGGAACACTCTACATTAGGAAAACATAATGCAGCTGTAGGCTAAGTAGACAACTATGAGTCGTTGTGTACACTCTTTTTCCCATCACCATTGGACAGTGCAGTGGGACTGACATCTAATTTCCAGAGGGCATCCAAAGAAGAGGAAATCAGAAGCTTGTCCTCTGCTGCTAATATGACATTTGTATTGACAATCCCAATCCCAGTTTGTCCAACCTGTTTCTTTGAGGCAGTCAATTTTATTTTTTCTATAGAACTTGAAGGTTTCCATTCAAAATGTTTCTTGGCTGTCACTTACTGGACATCTACATGTAATACAATTGCTGCACCAATGTTAGTATCCAAGATGGTGAAATTGAACGGGGATAGGTAGGTTCTTGTCTCACAGAGTCGAAGAATGACTCTCACAGACAAAGGACAATGAGTAAAGTGAGGAAAGAATTTTACTGAGCAAAGATACAGAAAAAAACTCTCATGATTGAGAGGGACCCCCAACAGGGTTACCAACATGGGCTTTTAGGATGGGTCTTTTATGGAAGGCTGACCAGGGTTCTTAAATCTTGTTGACTTCTCTACTGGCCACACCATGATTCAAGGATTAGTTACAACATCTTTAAGCTTACTAATTACTTAATTACTAAGTTTACTTCTTTTTAGGGTCTGGTTATTCTTTTTTGGTCACAGGTGACTGTTATAAAAAAAGACACCCCCCGCCCCGGGACATAGGGCAGGGTGGTCTGTTTTTTTCCTGTATCTCTGGTTTCCTTACACCTCAGCATTTTGGGGATTTCTGTGAACCTGATCACATAGTCCCCATACCTCTCTACCCCTGCCGAGACCCACCTGTCCCTTGATCAGAATCAGTTATATGCTTGACTTCAAATATCTGGAAATCTGGTACTAGCTGCTATAATAATGTCCTAGGTTAAAACTCTGCCAGGAATAGGGAGTTTTTAAGGAATGGAAGAAGTAGGGCTTCCAAAATTTGGCAAAAATCTGTGGAAATGATAAATATCTGTTCAGTTTGTCAAGGACATCTTCTGCTATCCCTTTAGAACAAGAGCCAGCTCTATTTCTCTAGTTAACAAAAGCCTTCTTAGTAGAAAAATATAGCTCCGTGGGTATGCCATCTTAGGTGTTTAAGATGGAAAATACCTAACTTGTGTTTTTGAGTGCAAGCATGTGGGCCTTCTAACAGCATTTGAAACTTGCCTTGCATGATGCTGCACATTCAAAATCAGATGACATGCTCCCTTTATATGCTCTTATTGCCTCTTGTACTTGTATCGCTATAGCACTTACCACACTGCATTGCATTGCTAAGCTAAACTCGATGAAGGAAGGAAGAAGATTGCCATTCATTTTTGTGTCTATGGTGACTAAAACAGTCCCAGACACAGTCAGTACTCAGTATTCTGAGTGAGTGTCATATCAATTAGAAATGACAGAATAGAACATGGGTGTACTTTATACCACTGTCAACATACTCACATAGATTCTTTATGTATACTTCTGTGTATCCCAAATATCATTAATGCAAGTAGAAACACAACAACTTAGAGATTGTATGGCTCCCACTCTCATCATAAAGCCAAAGTCCAGTTGATCTTACTGCTCTGTTTATCCATCAACAAAATACACAGGAAGATGAGAGAAGTCCAAGAACACTTTGCATTTGTGTATTTTCAGGTGGTTGAAATCAGCAGCAAAAAGATACTTTTTCAATTAATTTTAAGTGAAAAGACAAGCCGAACAGAGAATTCCACAGCAGAGGCCATAGTCAGAATGTCCTGGCATCAAGTGTCTCAAGATTCTATCAAGGGCAGAATAAATGCCCTGCTGAGTCATAACTCAGTGACACATCATATTACATTTTCCTCCAAGAGCATTTTTGAATAGAATGTTACTGTACAGAGTCCAGTTTTAGAAGTAAAAGATTGAAAGGTCATTCTGAAGTAACCTGAAAGTTTTCTCTTTACAATACAACATGTAGTATTTTCTCTAGTTTAGTTTTTAAATATTAAATGTTTTGCTCAAATTTCCTCTGAAACTAATTTCCGTGAGTCTGACTCTCCATTCCTCTTAGTTTAAGGGTCAAAGAACTCGGTGCTTTGGACCCAACACAACCTGCCCCTTCCTTTCCCATCCCCCATTACATCTCTAAGCTTTTCCAGTGCCTTTCATTTTGATCACCCTTTTCTATTCTCTCTGTTTTTCATTGAATATGCCTGAGGGCTCCAACCTCAAGGCCTTTGCCCTTGCTATTCACTCTGGCTGGAGCAGCATTCCCTTTGGTATCAACATAGATTCATCACTCTCTTGTTAATTCCAGGCTTTTGCTCTAGTGTCATCTCTCAGTGAGGTCGTTCTTCTCTGCCTGTTTTGGAACCTTGCCCCAGCACCCCTCATTTGTCTTATTCAGATACACATCTTCCAAAGTACATACCACTTTCTAACATAGTATATAAATTACTGTTATCTTTAGTGTGAGCTTTTCCCCTTTAGAGTGTAAGCTCTTTGCAGGAAGATGTCTCTCTCTCTCTCTCTCTCTCTCTCTCTCTCTCTCTAGCACCTGGAACAATCAGTGCCTGGCATGTGTTAAGAAATATTCATTGAACAAATAAATGCAATAGTTTTGTACTAAAAATAAAGTGTGCAGTTTTCCAAAGGGTTTAATGAAGATGAACAACTTACTTTAAAAGGACAGAATTTTATACATAGTTCATTACAAGTATGTAAAAATAAATTTTAAAAGCAAGTAAATAAAATCACATGCATGGTGATTTTAAGAAAAAGGGAGATGAAGAGAAGAAGAGGAGTATATACACAGTAAAATTCACAAAAAACTGAAATTATATGATGAAACTTAGAGTCAATTTTCCCTTGCTTTTAATTTTTTTAAACATCTAAATCTTTAAAGAAGCATTATTTTAACATTAAAAAAAGTAAACATTAGAAAAAAGCTGACTAAAATATATCAGATAGCTTTATATATTCTCTCTGAAGAACACAGGGATTTTTCAATAGTTTTTATGACCAATCCCTAAAGAGAATCTAAATTTAGGACATTTGTTTCAATCTTTCTTGAAACGTTTTAGTAAGATGGAATTGAGTAGTTTAACTTTGTCTTAAAACCCATGTGGAGAATATCAGTATCTTCAGGTTCTTCGTCCTAAAGCCGGCTGGTTTTATTTTGTTCACCTCTTCCTTCTGCATATTTTAACAGGAAGATCTAATTAGAATGAAGAAATTACTTAAACCACATTCAGTTGTAGAAAAACCTCCCGGCTTTCAGGAAACAGAGTTTCAAACTAAATAGAAACAACTCTGTTACTTACAAAATCAAACTATATTCTATAAAAGCAAATACTACCCAATTTAATTTCACAATACTCTTAGAATAAACAAATGCTTTGACATCAATGAAAGTTAGGTGTTGCTGTATTTTAGCCAATGCACCCCTATTTATCATAAGCAATTTACATTCACTTGAATTCTTACTTCTATTTTTTATTTTTTAAAAAGTCTAACAAATAAAATAATAGAGAAATTTTTAAATTAAAAAAAAAAAAAAGCCTTCAACTCCACCCCTTTCAAACTAAAATCCCACCTTCCATATAGGCACCCCTTTGAATTCAATGAATCCATTATCTCTTTGAATTGTCTATTCAATTCATACACACTAACTCCCTCCTTTTTCTCTTTCCTCAGTATGTGTAAATTTTGAATCTTATATTGGCTAAATATCTAAACTTAACTGAAATGTTTCAACCTGTATTTCTTGTTCCATACACTTTCAGAAATACGTGTGATTTTTATGAAAAATTCCAAGATATTCACTTTTTACTTTTTGCATCAATTAAAAAAAAGTGTATTTGAATACCACCTACTTCCTTCCAATCATATTGTTTTTCTTTTTAAGATTTTATTTTTAAGTAAACTCTACATCCAACATGGGTCTCAAACTCACAATTCAGATAACTAGAGTTACACTGTACTGACTGAGCCAATTAAGCACCCCACTTCCTAATATATTCTTAAATTTTTTTTAAAGATTTTATTTATTTATTTGAGAGAGAGAGCGAGAACACGTGGTGTGGAGCAGAAGGAGAGAGAGAGAGAGAGAGAGAGAGATTGAGAGAAGCAGACTCCCTGCTGAGCAGGAAGCCAGGTTCAGAGCTTGATTCCAGGACCCAGAGATCATGACCTCAGTGGAAGGCAGACGCTTAACCTACTGGGCCAACCAGCTGTCCCTATATTGGGACATAATATAGGGACATAAGTATAATGGCTGATTATATACTTGGGAGTTGGGGGAGGTAAGGAAAGGGAGGATTTTGTTGTTTATTTGTTTGTTTAAGACTTTGTTTGTCAGAAAGAGAGAGAGCACAAGCAGGGAGAGCTGCAGATAGAGGGAGAAGCAGACTCCCAGCAGGAGCCCAATATATGATGGATCCCAGGACCATGACTTGAACCAAAGGCAGATGTGTCTAACTGACTGAGCCACTTAGACATCACAAAAAGGGAGGGAGGTCTTCAAAAACACTTTCATACGCTAAAGAGGACCTACAAGATACTGGAGGCCTTGCCATTGTCAAGTTAAGGTTGTATTTCCCACCAGCAAGGTATTAACATTAAGACTGTTGGGAACTTCTGGAGAAATGTCACATGTATCCCATGGGTGGGGGGTGGTTTGCAGGGTGTTAGCCCTGTTCATTGTCCTTAGCTAGCTTTCTGCTCCCTCACCACCCCCAGTTATTTTTGTCTGAATTTCTTCAGTTGACTACACATTGTCTGGGCAGTATGGTCCGTGTTGGAAGTATATTACTCCCGTCCTGTAGAGTAATTATAAATATTTCAAATCCAGATACTTGAGCTAGTGGGAGAAGCTTGCCCCAGACCTCAGATGCAAGGTGAATCTCTGTCTCCCTTTTCTTGGAAATCCATTTCAATTTATACAGGCCTTAGTCTCAGCCCATGATTGTTACAGCTCTAGTCAGCTTACTCTCCAGTTTGGAGAGTGTCCCTGATCTCAAGCATGTCCAAGTAACCTTGAACAGAGAAATGGTAGAAATCCATCTTCTTGAAGAGCTATGAATATTGTGACAAATTACCACAAACTGTGTTATAAAACAACAAAAGTTTATTATGTCATAATTCTTGCAGTCAATAGTCTAAAATCAGTGTCAGCAGGTCTCGGTTCTGTTGGGAGGTTCTAATGGAGAATTTAGTTCCTTGACCCTTCCAACCTCGGAAGGCCACCTGAATTCCTGACCCTTATATCCTTCTTCAAGGGCCAACAGTGTAGCATCTTTAAAATTTTCCTGTGAACTCTAACCACTCTGCTAACCTCTTATAAGGGAATACCTCTTGTGTTTACATAGAATCATGAGCTAATGCGGGATAATCATCATATCTCAATATTCGTAACTTAATCACATTTGCTAATAATGCTTTGTTATGTAAGGTTAAATATTCATAGATTTGGAGGATTAAATATGGACATCTTTGGGGGGGATTTGTTATTCTGCCTATTCAGGAAAGAAGTGATTGTGGCAACTTGGTGATTAGATCACTCTCACCACAGCTGAGATCAAGGGGAACTAGACTTTTCCAGGGGGGTTATGGACAGCAGGTCATGGACTCATATTGTCAAAAATTATTATATGGCTTGAATAGAGGAGTTATTTGAAAACTTTAACTTGTACTGGTTTGGTGTGAGGTCTGATGTGTCACTTTCAAAAATATCACTTCATTCGCCACTTTATCTGATAAAGACATCAGCTCCTCTTTACTTTTTCTCTTACTTTCCATATCCTACCTTCTTCCCATTGCTCTTCCATTTTTACCTTGTTAATATTATTAACATGAACACCATTCTACTAGCAAAGCTGTCATCCAAACGCCAGCCAGATTGACTTTACAAATTGGAAAAACTATAAAGCATTACATCATTATGACTATGTAAAGATTTTTCACTGCTGAGCCATTTAGTGTTCTAGAAATAAAATTCTTCCTCTCTTACTCAACTCTTCTGACCTCTGGATGACTTGAGAGAAAACGTTCCTAACTTCAACAACAACAACAGAGATGGATCTATTTTCTCATGCTACATTTATGGATTTAAGGTAATCCTATCATCATGATTTTCTTGAAAATATTTTCTTCCTAAAGCTTATTTCCTTCTTAAAAAAATATTACCTGTCTTTTTTGTAGCCACAGTGTTTTTCAGGTTCTTCATTTATTGAGTCTAGGTTTCTCCATGGAAGCTTTTCTCAGAAACTTCTAGCCTCAGGCCGCAGTCTTGACTGGTTATTGGTGGACTTGAATGCACTTGTCATCCCTCCTACTCTGCTCAGTAGAGTTGAACCACATATTCTTGGATCAATCCCATTTCTTCCTCATTCGCAGTGGGTAGAAGATACCCTTGCTTTTCTGCCATCTATCTTTAAGTAACATCCTTTGGAGAGTCTGTAGGAAAAGTAAAATTTATAAATTCTTGCAGGTATAGAAGTGTCTTTATATTGTCCTCCTATAATAAAAGTTTAATTGGTTGTAGAACTGTATCTTTTTTTTTTAAAGATTTTTCATTTATTTACTTGACAAAGATCACAAGTAGGCAGAAAGGCAGAGAGAGAGGGAAGCGGGCTCGCTGCTGAGCAGAGAGCCGGATGTGGGACTCCATCCCAGGGCCCTGAGATCATGACCTGAGCCGAAGGTAGAGGCTTAAGCCACTGAGCCACCCAGGCGCCCCAGTAAAACTGTATCTTGAATACATATGTGTATATATATTTTTTATAGAAAAATGAGGACCATATAGTATTCTAGAATCCACTTAGATACTTCATATTTCTTCTGTTTTTCCCTCTGGAAGATGTTAGGATCTTCAATTTGTTTCCTAAAATTTGAAAGTTACATGTTCACCTGTGGATTGGATTTCTAAAATTCATTTCACTGGACAGTAAGGTATACTTTTAATCAGAAAACTTAATCTTTTCCCATTGTTAGAAAATTCTCCTCTATTTTATTTTTGATAATCTCCCTGTTCCTACCTTCACTATTCTTTCTCTCTGTTTTGTTTTGTTTTAATTAATACTTACCAGTGGATGCTGAATTTCCTGGGTTGTTGGTTTCTTTCTTATTTGTTTTCTGTAATTTTTATCTCTTTGCCTTTCTATTTGGGATTATCTTTGGTTTGCTTTTCTTTGATTGGTTCTTTTTAATTGAGACATAATTGACATGCAACATTATATTAATTTCAGGTATACAATATAATAACTTGGTATTTGTGGATGTTGCAAAACAATCACCACAATTAGTCTAATTAACATCCAGTATATACATACAGAATATTTTTTGTGATGAGAGTTTTCAAGATTAATTCTCTTAACAGCTTTCAAATATGCAATACCGTATATTACTAGCTATAGTCACCATGTACATTACATCCCCATGAGTCATTTATTTTATAACCTAAAGTTTGTCCTTTTAGACTCCCTTCCCTCCATTTTGCCAACCCTCCACTCCCTTTGACAACCACACATCTGTTCCCTGTATCTGTGAACTTTTTTTTTGTTATTTTCTTTTTAAGTTTCCCCATCTAAGTGAGATCACATGATAATTATCTTTCTCTGTCTGACTTATTTCACTTAGCACAATAGCCTCAAGAACCATCCATATAACTGCAAATGTCAAGATGTCATTCTTTTTAATGGCTAATACTCCTGTGTGTGTGTGTGTGTGTGTGTGTGTGTGTACACCACATTTTTTATACATTCATTTGTTGATGGACATTTAGATTGTCTCCACATTTGAGTAGCAATGCATCAGTGTATATTAAATTCCTTGCTGTTCTTCGGATAATTTCTTTCCTGCTGTATTCATTTTTCTGTTTGTTTACCTCAGTCTCTCTCTTGGTGTCACTGGTATCTATCTTCCTAGTAATAACTTACAGATGAGACTGAAGAAATCAGTAGCTACTATGGGTTACCTGTGTCAGACGTCCACAGGGTTAATTTCCTGCTAGTCTCACCTCTGAGGGAGAATTCCATCTGAGAGTCCTGTGTGGAAGAGCAAAGAAGACTATCTCAGGGAGAGCCTTAACTCTTTTCGGAATGTCTTGAGTTCAGGAATGAGAAGAGATCCAGTGTCCCAAAGACTTAGTTTCCAACAGACATTTAAGGCCATATCTTTAGAGAAGACCTATGTGTTTTCTACGTGGAGGTAAATGTTGGCTACCTATAGAACCGTACATGCATTAGGCCTTATAAAGGATTTTAATTTATTCTTTTTTCATCCCTGAATCTCAGACCAGGCCTCTCCATATGGGGCTAACTCTGGACCCAGGTTTTCCCAGTAATGCCATTGGCAGAAAAGAGGTTTCAGACTTCACTGCAGGTTCCGTTGTCATGTGTCTTAGCTGCAGCTTTCCCTTTTCATCCATTCACTCATGCTCATCTGTTTTCTGTCCTTCTGAAATCTGCTGAAACCACTTGTTTATTTTGGACTCACCTCACAAATCTCTTTGCATTTGGAGATTATTTCTTTTTGTACTTCTCTGCTTTATTCAGGTAGGAAGAGGGTCTTGGGAAGGACTGGAGGAAACATGTATGTCTAGTAAGTCATAGTCACCTGGGGAAGTCTATTAATATGACTTAGGCAAATAATGAAAGAAACCAAACATGATAAATACCCTTGGTGACAATTTAATACTATGTAGCTCCATCAATCAACCATGTCTCTAGTCTAACAAAAATGTAGTCTTTGATCTGTAGAAAGGTATAACTGGCTGTATATAAGAATAATTTGATTTTGTTTTGTTTTGTTGTTTTTTTTTAAAGATTTTATTTATTTATTTCACAAAGAGAGAGAGAGAGAAAGATCACAAGGAGGCAGGCAGAGGGTGGGGGGGAGCAGGCTTCCTGCAAAGCAGAGAGCCCAATGTGGGGCTCGATCCCAGGACTCTGAGATCATGATCTGAGCCAAAGGCAGAGGCTTAACCCACTGAGCCACCCAGGCACCCCAGATTTGATGTTTTTTCAATAGTGATAATGGTTGTGAAAATCTAGCAGAGCTCTCTCCCTTATCCTCCTGATTAGACACACTGATTTTCTGAGTCAACTGGAGTGTCTCAATATAAAAGGAGTAAAGTGATCTACGAGATCATGAGAGAAGGAACTACTTCCTTTGTTGTGACTGCTCTCAGAGTCACTACTAAACTCATGTAATGAGCTTAATTAGATTAAGTAAGAAAATGTGTCTTTTTTCCCCCATACAAACTATTTTCTGTATTAGCCTGTTTTCAAGCATATTAACATAACTGTAAAGACCAGTGAATTTTGAATAAAGCAAATTTGTGTTGAAATCCTTTCACCAGGTCCCATAGGTAGAATCTTGGACAAATTACATAACACCAGTGAGTCTCAGTTTCCTCATCTGACACATGGAATTTCTATAGAACCCATTTCACAGGATTCTTGGGAAGGGTTATTCAATAATCTCTTTTACATAATTTGCCATAAATACTGTTTAATATTTTAAAAATATTTTATTTATTTATTAGACAGAGAGACAGAGATCACAAGTAGGCAGAGAGGCAGGCAGAGTGAGGAGGAAGCAGGCTCTCCACCGAGCAGAGAGCCCAATGTGGGGCTCGATCCCAGGACCCTGAGATCATGACCTGAGCCAAGGGCAGAGGCTTAACCCACTGAGTCACCCAGGTGCCCCTGTTTAATACTTTCAATAAGAAATTATTTTCAGTATTTCAAAAGTGGCCAAATGACTGAAATGGGATGAAATGGGATTATTCCTTTTCTATATCTATAGCTAAGTTTTCTGTTCAAATGCACATATCATTCCAAGCACATATGTGCACAATTGCACATATCATTCCACATATCACTTTTACACAGACACAGAACACTGTTTACACAGTAGCTTGGCTTTCAACATTTTACAGCGTATTTTTTTTTTGAAATGTATGAAAATGTGTGTGTGGGGGTATTTGTGCTATCTTTTGAATTTTAATTCCAACACAGTTAACATACACTGCTCTATTAGTTTCAGGTGTACAATACAGTGACTCAGCACTTCCATACATTACCCTGTGCACCTCCAAATAAGTGTACTCCTTCAGCCCCATCGCCTATTTCATCCCCCCTGTCCATCCACCTCCTCTCTGCCAATCATTGGCTTCTTCTCTGTAGTTAAGAGTCTGTATCCTGGGTTGTCTCTCTCTTTTTCTTCACTCATGTTTTGTTTCTTAAATCCTGCATATGCACGAAGTCATATGGTATTTGTCTTTCTTTAACTGATGTATGTCACTTAGCATTATACTCTCTAGCTCCATCCATGTTGCAAATGGCAAGATTTCATACCTTTTTTATGACTGAATGGTATTCCATTGTGTGTGTGTGTACTCATCTTCTTTATCCATTCATCCATCAATGGATACTTGGGTTGCTTCCCTAATTTGGCTATTGTAAATAATGCTGCAGTAAATATAGGGTTGCCTTTAAGTTAATATTTTTTATATTTTGAGGAGGGGGAATAAATATCCAGGAATGCAATTACTTCATTATAGGGTAGTTCTATTTTTAAGATTTTTAGGAATCTCTATAGTATTTCCCAGAGTGGCTGTACCTGTTTGCATTCCCATGAACAGTGCATTAGGGTTCCTTATTCACCCCCACATCCTTGCCAACACCTGCTGTTTCTTGTGTTTTTTATCTTAGCCATTCTGGCAGGTGTGAGGTGATAGTTCATTACAGTTTTGATTGCATGAAAAGTAAATTTGAAAGAAGGTGCAACTGAGGCTCTTTTTGAAAACCCACGGGGTAATGAATTTTTTGATTAGCAGAGAGTAGTTAGTATGAAAAATAGACAAATTTTCTTATTTAATTTAGTTATTCTTAACATATTTCTACTTAGTTCAATAGTAAGCTCAGAAGACAATGACAACAAAAAATACAGTTACACATGTATACACATTTGTGAATTTGTGAATTCAAGTAATTTGTGAATTCAGTCATGTGTATATACATGTATAATACATGCAAATTTCATATGTACATATGTTTCTGAGCTCACAAATTTATACAACACAGTATGGAAAATACAGGGAGCTCATTCTATCCATTATAACACCCTAAAAAAAGTAGACAAAAATAGACATTTCCAGACTTGTAGGTATCTGACCAGGAAAGGATTCCTTATAAGGACTACACACACCCAGCTACTTTAACTTTGCTTTTCCTAGTTTTCTTCTAGATAAAATCTATTCCTCAGGGTGGGAATGTGTCTGGATAACATACCTCTTTTGTTCAGGGTACTGGACCTGCTGCCTACTCAAATATCCCCCTCAGCCACCATTTATAACTCATTTGTTTCCCTTCAGGAAATTTCATTGGCCATTGTGGTCACTGATCTTGAGGTTGCTTTTCCCTCCCAAACACAGTCCTCCCTCTCCCTCTTCTATCTCCAACACAGTTACCTCAGACTAATCCTTTGCCCTTTAGCAATTCCTTCTATTTGTGAATACAGAGAGAAACAATGGTCTCAATTATGGCTCATAAGCATTCACGATACACCTGTAATAAAGAGTGAGGGAGAGTCTCCAATTGTGAAGTGAAATTAGACACAGTTGCAAGTCAGCACTGGGCACCACAAGAACCCTCCAGTAGGCCCAGGAGACCCCTTCAGAGTTTCCACAAGGGTCTCCATCTACATCCTCGCCCTCCTCTAATTAAACCTGCCTTCCTTAAGCACCGGCATTTCCAAAATAGTCCTTTTCAATTTTGTTATTTTCCTGTGTTGTTTGATTACTGGTATGAAAGCATCCATCATTTTTATAGATTTTCTCTGAAAATGTAAAATGGTGTTTCAACAACATTGTACGTTCGGAGAAGGAGGGAGGTTGGCCTAAGCTCCTAATCACCATTATGATATCGTTACTGTGAGAAAATGCATTCTGAGTTCCACACAAGTGACTTACAAATGAACTTCCAGAATATAACCCATACTGAATGAGAGGACTGCCTATATACATTGTTTGGAAAACCACTGCAGCTCCATTCCATTAAGCATCAAAAAATCTGCAGCTCTGCATGTAAATAAATCAAATTAATCTCCAGCCTAAACAATTTTGCAAGTATCTGCTCATTTTTGGAAGTTCATTTATTTTCGTTCACCTGGCATAAATTGTTATTCAAACTGGTCACTGAAACTACAAGACTAAATTAATACTAATAAAAATAGTGAGAAGCCACACAGAGAATGCGGAATAGCCAATGTTAAGAAGGACTATAACCAAAAATAAGCTCATATATAAAAAACTGAGCAACTTATGAGATGTTCAAAGACATTTCAAAAGTCAGGAAATGAAAGCAATTCTAAGAAATCAGAAAAAAAAATTCCAAAATATTAATAAAACATCATGTCTTACTAATAAAGTTTTCTTGAGAGAACTCTGGGACAGTAACGACTAATGACATCTCATTACCTCTTGTTTTTCCAGCCAGGATTTAGATGTACCAAAAAAATTGTTTTTAAAGATGAAAATAATATTTTTCAGATATTTGCCACAAATATAAGTACTCCTATGAACCAAATGATTACATTACAGGAGCAATACCTATTTGAATAATTTTGGATTCATTTTGATCCAGAAAAAAAAAAAAAGCTGGGAATGATTATTATTTATACTTGAGCATCATATTGGAAAATGTCACTTGAATGTTGCTTGAATTATATTTCCTATGCGAAAATGAAACGGCCACACGAGTTATTCTTAATCTACAGTGTGTGTCTATGTCAGCACTCACAGAGAGAGGAAAAATTTGTTTCTCTTTCCCTATGTAAAAAGCAACAACCTTGCTGACTTTTTTTTCTTGTTTTATCATGGAAGAAATGACATCCTCTTTCCACCTCCCATACACACACATAAAATTATGTTGCTGGCCTCAAAGGTCAATGAACACATTCATGCAGAAAGACATGGATGGCTATTTCTTACCGTAATAAGGGCTTGCATATTTTGGCCAGGAGAAATTTGCACAAGGACATATTCTTCTACAGGTAATAGTAAGCAAATTCCTTAGGTTCAAAGGGGAATTCAGTGAAAATATGGTCTAACAGAACAATGCCATCTAGCAAGGCTTACCTGGGTAGGGCTGTTTGTGTTTGGTGGCAGACCTACACAATTGCTTTTGCCACCTATGTGCCCCTCAAATACTGCCACTCGAAGATTAGTTTCCTTTGCTTCCGGTATGAATCCTGCAGAGGCTGATAGATACAACGTGGTGAGGTGTCACTGGATGTGGGAGAGAGAAATGTCAGTTTGGTTGTGACAGAAGAGGGATGTTAATGGATAGCTTTATTTGTCACTTTGAAGCGTGCTGATATTGCAGGAGTTGAAAAAGTGGAAAACTTTGTTTTTGCCTCATGGAATGGGGTTCCTTATGAAATGTGCTTCTATTAAGGTACTGTCGCAGTTTGAAATCTGTCTAAATATGAACAGGAAGCCCCAAGTTTCATTTAATTTTTAAACTGTTTTTCTAGACAGTTTCAAGCTTTACATGCAATTTGGAGTCTCTGGGGGCCTCGCTTTCCACTCCCTTTGCTTTTGAGGCAGGTCGAGAAATAAATTATATTGACCTCAAATATGAGAAAAAGTAAAAGAGCACAAAAATTAAAAAAATGAGAACCCTGGGTTTGCGTACCCTTACATGGCCACATTAACTTTCTGATCTCCCTATTCCTCATCTGCCAAGTAGAGGTAATAATAGAGCCTTACTTACCTCACTGGGTTTTCGCAAAGATAAAAGAAGATGATTTATACAAAAGCCATTTATAAACTTTTAGCACTAATAGAATTAACTGACCTTTCCAAATTGATTGCAAAAAAGCTCAAAATAGTTTCTCTGAGTTTTTATGTAGAGCAATGTTGAGTGAGTGAGTGAGTGAGTCAAGCATTTTTACAAATGAATCCTATGAGGAAAATGTGATCTAAACATTACACTCTAATTCCCTTCAAATCCTACTTTGACAATAAAGATAACATACACATAACGATCCAGGCATTCCCAAATGCCAGAAGGAAAAGAAGAAAAATCAGTTTAAAATGCAGGTGTGAGCTACCTCTCCAACTTCAGCACTGAAATTGTTTATTTTACTATTAGATTATTCTCTTGTAGAAACTCATTGCTCCTTACTGGTGGTTCATTTAGTGAGAA
The DNA here is from genome assembly GCF_011764305.1 of Mustela putorius furo. Lineage (NCBI taxonomy): Eukaryota > Metazoa > Chordata > Mammalia > Carnivora > Mustelidae > Mustela > Mustela putorius. The sequence goes on from NW_025422021.1 coordinate 23,473,053, forward strand.
TTAGTCGAATAAAAAAGAATGGAACAGGAGGTTCACCCTCCTTTCATAAAGGAAATTTTATCTCAAACCGTTGAAAGGAAGATGAAGAATGTGCTTTATCCTGGTCCTTAAGAGAACTGTGACCACTCAGCAAACTGGTACCTTTCTCCAAATATATTTAGCCCAGAAGCTAGCAAAGGTGGTATATTTGGGACTGGCAGGAATGGTGATTCATTTCACAGTCAGGGAGGGGAAAAGGCAATGAATTAATTTCTAACCTGCTTCAATACACCTGCATGTGTACTGGATATTCGGAAACTCCAGAGTTATCCCTTTTAAAAAAATCCCATCCCCAGGAACCTGCCAGAGAAGGACTCTAACTTGAAAACAAGAGCAGAAAGAGATGGAGGGCCAGCCTGAAATTAGTATTATTTAAAGAGTGGCACTGGCACCCACGACATGAGTACAACTAATTAGTTTAACATTGTGTCTCCTCCTGACAGTTTTCTTTTCCTTTTTTGGAGGTCATCAAGCCCATTTCCTTCACTGTCCTAACTCATCACAGGCTTCATTAGAACCGCAAAGCTCGGGCTGCTGGGACGTGTTCTCCGCGGCTGCAGCTCCCTATTCATGACTTCCGTCCGCCCGCAGGTGCCCGCGCAGAGAAGCGCCCGGAGCTCCGAAAGAGCGAGCGCCTGCTCGGTTTGTTCCGGTTCTGAGTCCTACATGATTCCAAGTGCGTTGCAGATGGCCCGAAGCTGTCAGGGATAAATAAGGAGGGTTAAAGAAACCGTTAGTCCCCGGGACTGGACAACGGAGACACCGAGTCCAAAGCTTCTTTGTTAGCATCTCCCTTAAGCTCCTTTCCTCTGGATTGCAGGTGCGTCTCGCTCCCAGGGCCATAGGTGAACTCTTTCCCTGTGTTTGGTGCTCTTTTAGTTTGTGGCATTTGTCCTCAGAGGGAAAATGTCTGTGTCCTGAAGAAACGCTTTCACCTGCGAGTGAGGTAAACACATTGTGCACTGTTTTGCCAAAAGAGGGCAATGTTGCTGTTCCGAATCTCCTCCTTCTGTTCCCGGGGACCTGGTCTCTGGAACGGTAAATAATCGCGCTGTCTCTTCCCTTTCACCACAGACAAGTTTCCACATGTCTCTGCGCTCTGTAGTTAATCAGGACTTTGTAACTATCTGTCCTACCTATTAACTGCATCCACTCCCAAATTGTTTAAAGGTTAACACATTTCACTCCATGCATGACTGGCACACACACAAGCAAAGGGCTGTCTCTGAAATTCGAAATTCTTCCTTCCCATTTGCCAGTGATGGGCGGGAGGGGGAAACAACCTGCTTTAGGATATTGTGGAAAGTATTCTTCCTGGCGTCCCTAGTCTCAAATAGTCAGTCGGTGAGTGATCGAGTTATGGGTTTCATCCGTAACCAAACTGAACGTAAAAGGGAGGAAAAAAAAATACATATTCATTTTCAGCGAATTTACTTCAAAATTAGCCATCATCTTCTTAGTCGAAACATGATTCAAAATTAACACCAGGATGTTGACAATAATCCTGATAACTGGTACTCAATTTCTTCTGTGGGGAGTGCGGGAGTGCATTTTGCATGCTATGATTTTAAATTATTTAACCCCACTGTGAATGCAGGCTTTTATATAAGAGTGGCTTTCTTTAGGACACTCTAAATTAGTAATATTCCTTTTCAGTAATAAGATGTTGATTATTTTTTCTTCCCTTGGCAGCTTATTAGACTTTAATAGGTTATTTCCACCTATTTTTCATTCTTTTAAAAATTCAGTTGTTTTCTGGAAGCACAATTTAGATTTTCAATGGAAGGTTTGTTTGAGTAGCAGAATTCCTGGAATATTTCTGTCAAAGAAACACTCTCAGTCTATACCAACACGCTTGTTTGTGCTTTTGCTCTCTGAAGCAATTGGCAGTGAAGCTGGGGTACCTTAGAATGCTACCAGAGCAAGCTGCTCTTGCATTTATTAAATCCACTCGTGAATTTTCTTACAGATATATCTGTGTCTATGTGTGCATATACTGTGTACACACACACATGCATGCACATGCACGTGCTTCTGTTTCTGCCTTTGTTTTTTTTTTTTTTTTTTTTTTTTTTTTTTTCTTCCTTAGTTCGGAGTCCTATTTAAAATTCATTAGAGGGAAATAATTGTCCACATTTTTCTTGAGCATTAAACATTACTGATCTCATTTCCTAGAAACTGCAACTAGGTGTTTTATCAGAGCCAACACTCTGAAAATATGAAAATTATAGCCACTAAAATTAAAAATACATTAAGGGAAAGAAGAATTGGGTGTGGAGTGGCAGGTTCTTAGAGCAAGGGACAGTCTTAGATGGGCCTCTTGGTTTGTCCCATCTCCAAAGTGCCCCATGTTTCCATATTTAATTGAGCTTGTAAGACTTCAGGAGAGTCTCTTACCTCAGGAACATCAATAAAACCCCTGAGAAAGCTGTGTCTGCTAGAGGCGGTTCCAGGAAACTCTGATTTAACATTGACTTAGTTTACCGTGGCTCGGATTTTTTATTTCTTCTGCGTTCAAGCCCGTCACCTCACGTGTGCTTCCTTCTCCCGCACCTGTCAGCATATGTACATGAGAGAGTCTACATTATTAAAAGAATAATAACCGTATTGCAGGTTTCCGAGCCCAAGATTGTATTTTCTTCCTCAAATATTCATTAAAAAATATAGATTGTGTTTTATTGAAAGTGCTCTTTAACGAATGGTATTCCTGTTTGCGTACAAGAGGAGCTTCCAGAGCAATTCCGTGACAGTAATTGTGGTCTGAATTGAGAACATACAGGAACGGAGTGCGGTTAATGGCCACCCTGTGGATTGAGTGCTCCACTTTTGTCATATCTGGTGACTTTTTAAAATGCAGAAATTAGTTAGGCCAGTAAAGAGTTAATTATGTTCTTGTGTCAGGAAACCCTCAATAAGCAGTCAGAGGGACGAATTCTTTGTCTTTAATGCAAAACAGAAATTTCAAAGACCATGGCAGATGATAATGTATAAATAGTAAGTGAGCATCTATTGTGTGTGTGTGTGTGTGTGTGTGCACGCGCACTCCGTGTGTTAACGCGAGAACAAGTGAAAAGCCACCAGTAAGTCAGCCCACAAACAGTAAGGAGAACTAAATGAGTCAGTGGCAGCGTTTCATTTCCATATAGCTCAAATAAATAAACAAGACAAAACTCCTTTCCAGCCAAATTTCATCTTTCTACTTCTTTACTTTGATTTCATTTCCTATCACCTGATGTTTACTTACATATAAAATAGCATGCCCAACTTAAGAAACGGGTCCTTTGTGTAAATATGGTCTTCTCCATCATGTCCAGTCAAAACAGACATGTCCATAAATGGGTTAAGATGAAAGAGATGAGGTTTGCAAAGATGAAATAGATGTTGGTATTTTTTAAGATGTAGGAAATAAGAAGCTATAATACTAAAATAATTAAATCTTCTGATTTGCTAGAACTTGAGGGAAAGGGTAATTTAAAAATATGTGTGTGTGTGTAACACACACACACACACACACACACACAACCACACACATTTAGAATGATCTGGATTATAACTTTGCCACAGGGAATTCTCTCCGAAAAGCAAAAAGCTAACACAGACAAGAACGGATATTTCTTAAACCTAGCCAGGCTTTTGTGAAAGGGAAGCTAATACGTCCTTCTCAAAGCCTTTTCTGGAAGGGAGGAAAATCCTTTAAAGGTGGAACATTTGACAAAATTCCTCAGTTAATATTTTGGGTCCCACACCAAGGAGGAGCAGTGCATCACCCAACCAGCATTACAACCTGCCCCCTTGACCTCTCCAGAGGCACACCACTAGCCAGAGCTCTGCTTCCCGAGACTGTCCACATCTTGTTTGGTGATCAGGGATTTACCACCTCTTTTGAGGTGCTAGTTTTTATAAAACAATGGTGCTTAATAGTATATTTTGAAAAATCAGAAACTGAGGTTTTATCGAGAACCCTGTCATTATAATCATAAGAAAAATCCAGTAAAAAAAAAAAACAATTATTTTTAAATACTTGTGCAAATAGTTAGTTGATTCATTTTTGCTTTCAACTGATTTGTTTTCATTTTTGAACTGACTACTTTGGCTGCAGAGAGTCTGAGTTTCCATGTTCAATTCAGGAGCTGACCTTAGCAATAGCATACTCTTCCTCTGTCTGCAGCATAGATAAACCTCAAATCCATGTTTGAACTAGCACATGAGCAATTTCATTATGATTCAAAGCATTTTGTCTAACATTTCAAATCTTTTTCAAGCATTTTTTTTTCTTTCTGCCTTACTGTGAAATTTTATTTTGGATAAATGAGTTTAATAAGTTGATCAGCTGATGTTCTTTAAAACACACTTACCATGGTAAAGTATAAAACAAATTGTATTCTCATGCATCGTATGGATATTGTCCGATTATATTCTGATCCTCCCAATCCACAATGTTGAGGGTGAAGCAGATAAAATGCCACATCATAATGTTGATGTCCATTGGGCTGAAAACCTGGGAAATCTCACTTAGATCTTTCACTGAATCAAGTGTGACACATAAATATTGCTTGTATTAGAAAGGTATATGAAATGGCTCACAAGGGCTACAAATTTGCCATATGATGGTCAAGTTAGTGGCTCCCAAATTCAGAGTAGTACATAGCACCAAAGTAGATTTCAATATTATCTACACTTTTTTAGAAAGTATTAGTTGTAATGCTAGTGTTAAGTGATATATGAACTCTTTAAAAATGTAATTGTGATGAGTTTCAAATGCTTCGGAGTAGGGTCTGTTGAAAGCCAACATTGCCATCTTTGATCCATGGTGTAGATGTTTGCATGTTTTGGAATTCATCTGAGGCAATGGTGTTTTTAAGATTGCAACATGGACATTCAGACATTTTGGTATATTAGCTAATTGAGAAGAAATGATAATGAATAAAAGGGAATATTCCATTTTAAAAATCAATATAACTTATGACTTTCCAGAGTTCATAACAAGTCACAGCCTAAAGATGTGCTGTACTTCAGTATGATTTAGAAGACAAAATCTCAAAAAGATGATGTAATACAAGGGGAAAATATATGTATGCAATAAAAGTATACATATATGGACAATTTTGTTTTAGTTCAGTTTAGTTTCATAGAATCAGCAGTACTTATGTTTGAAGTTGTTTTAAATTTATATATACTTACAATAACTTCCTCTTCTTGATGACAGATTTAACACAGAGTATTTCAAAGTAGTGTAACTGAAAGAGGGATTTGCTTATAGAGAGCAGAAAAGGATTATTGTGTTGACTTTGGGATCCCCAGACTCTTCTCTAAGTATTTCAAAGTAACAATCTAACATTACCCTCACCCAACCACATGAGTTAGTGCAGTCCACTTCTATTCCTGGCAAATAACTGTCAGTGACGTCAATCAGTCGATTATAAGTCGTTGTTATTGCGCCATTTTCTTTTATTTGAAGTGTATAATGATATAAAAGTAGAAATGTACAAGTGAATGTTGAATGCTTGTAATTTTTTATATTCACTTATGAAGGCAGAGCAACCATTGACTATCAACAGAATACATCTACGCTTGGTAATAAAACATGCCAGTGGTCTATTATAAATTCATACGTGGCATGGCATGGCATGGCATGGGAGGACATAATGTAACATCTCTTAGCCAGTTACAAACCTATTGGTCTCTGCTCCAGACTCTGTTGATGTTGTGATGCGAGAGTCCTTCTGGCCAGAATATTTGCATCACAAGCCATAATAATATTTTAGCAGCCAGAGCCAATGATACCATTTTCCTGAAGTCACCTTCCTGAGATATAAATTCCAAATATTGCCTTATTTCCATGTTCATGGTTACCTAGAAATTCACTCTTTTGAATTCTGAACACATATCCCAAAGAAATAGTTGGGCATTTGGACATTAAAAATCATTGCTAAAAATCAGAATGACACTTAAACATATGTGTTCTCAGAATATGAGTACACTAATATCTGGTATTACAGAATTAAGTGATGAAATTATAACTAAAAGTATGTAAACTTGTGATTATCTTTATTACCATCCACATATTAATGAGCATGATAGCATGGTTTCCATTTGCCAAATCTGCTAGCTCATGTGATATTTTTCTGGCTCAACATGGAGCTATGCTAAAGAATTTATAAACTGAAAATTGAGTCCTGAGTTCCTCCATTGGGCTATTATTTAAGGATAAATACAATATTCTAAAATGTTTAGTAGGAGGAGGAGTGCTCAAGAGATTTGAATACATAACTGAGAGGTAGGGCTGCTATGTCCTCAGTTTTTCCCATGGCTGCCTTGCTGTGTGATTTCGGGTGGCTTCCTTGACTTTTCTGTTCTTTTATATTCCTTTTATATTCATAAAAGAAGCTTAATAATGCTTGGAGGTAAAAACACTGCAACATCTTTGAATAAAAGGTGCAAAAGTTACCATATATGCCCTCCTCAGCAAAATACAAATGTGCACTGACAATTCCATAAAAATAATAATAACAACCAGAGGACTACTCTAGTTGGAATAGAAATCAATTCCTAAAATGACATCTTGGATAATATTGAACCTAAAATACAGACTTCTATAAAATAACTGAATTCTCAGTCAGTGTGCTGATAGCACAGGGATTATTAACCATGCTGAATAGGAATATATTTATACAGTGCTTTATACTTTCCAAAATCTCTTCATTTACATCATCTCAACTCTATCCATATCTCAGCATCACATAAATTATCCCTTAAAACTTACCCGTCTTGGCAGCCTAAACCACCTCCGTTGTTTCCTCAGCTTTTGAAACGGATTCCACAAGCCACAGTGAAAATCCATTTTATAATTTTACAGGCTCAGCTCATATATACGCTTATGGTGGGGATTTATTTCTGAGGAAATGTGTTTCCCTAACAGTTAGGCAGGAAGGAAATCAAGTCCTCCGGCAGCCACCCACAGGAGTGAGGACTCTACTGTGTTCCGTGAGCCCCGGGTTGTTAGCAGTAGGAAGAAGGGCAGGGGAGGCTCTGTCCCTGCAGTCAGTCTGGACTTGATTATCCTTCAGGAATATTGGCTGCACGGTTATAAAGCCTCCCACATTCCTTGTATGAGGAATCAAACATGCGAATTTGCATTTCATCTAAACACATAAGCTGCCCTATGTACTTCTTACCATGAAGGTACACCAATAGTTCCATCCAAACATTCATCTTCTGTGGTACCTGGGAGAGAAATCCCTCTTTTCCCCTCAAGCTGAGCTCTGTCAGTGCCAGGTGGGACAGCCAGAGATGCTCATGGAAACAGATGTCTATGTGACACGATTGTTAGGTCTAGGTATTACTCACTGTAGGGATACTGGTTTCTGTTTGTTTGGTTGGTTGGTTTTTGTTTTTATTTTGTTGTTGTTGTTTTTTTATGTGACATAATCGTGTCACATAGACATCTGTTTCCATGAGCAGGAAAACCTGCTGACCTCTTATATTCCGAAGCAGACCCTGGGGAATGCTCCAGTGTTTTTAAAGAGAGATTAACCAGGTGACACAAAAATAAGCCAATTTCTTTCCTTTCCCCACAATTTCTTTTACTCACCCTGTTTTGCTTCTCTTTTTTAAAAATAATAGTATGTATACCATAAAGTTGTGACATGGATTACATTAGTTGATATAAATCACTGAGAATAGTTACTGACATATAGTAAATGCCTGAAAATATTAGCTGGCATTATTAAAAAAATCTATATGAGTTTCCTAAGGCTGCATTAGCAAACACAACAAACTGGGTGGCTTCAAAAGGCAGACATTTATTGTCTCATTATTGTAGAGGTTAGAAGTCTGCAATCAAGGTGTTGGCAGGGCCATGCCCCCTCTGAGGGCTCTAGGAGAGAATCCGTATTTGCCACTTCTGGCTTCTGGTGGTCCATAGCAATCCCAGTAGTTCCGAGGAGGAAGGAACAATGTAAATGAATTGCTCCTGTGCTCTGTGTTCATATGGTGTTGTCTTTGGGCCCTGTGTTCACACGGCATTCTTCTCAAATGGACACCAGTGATACCGGATTAGGAGTCCTCCCTACTCTAAGATGACTTCAACTTAACTTTAGTTACATCTGCAATGATCCTATTTCCCAATAAGGTCACATTCTGAAGTCCTGGGGGTTAGGACTTCAATATCTTTGGGGATGTGGGGCGGAGGACATAATTCAACCTATCACAATAATCTATGTGCAAACTAGCACTCCTGCTGCAAGGGACCAAAATTGAACTTCTCTGCTCCCACAGTCAGTCGGATGCTACTCAATCACTCCAGTCCCAGAAGATGGCACAGTCCTCATTTCATTGCCCAGGTCAGAAGCTAGTGTTGTTCTTTTATTCCTTCCTGTTCTAAGTCTAGGTATTAGACCTATCAAATCCTAGAAACACTAGATTATAGATTAGATTATAGTAGATTATAGATTTCTGGAGAACAGGGCCCAAGAATTATACATAATTGTAATAATTGTATTGACGCATTCCCAAGATTAGCACATGTATTCATCCATTCAACAATTACTTATTTCAAATCCTATAACGCTTCCTCATTTCTGTCTCTTTGTTAGGTCTCTCTTTGCATGTCCATGGAGAGCACCTTTCTTCTGAACTATTCAGGTTTCCTAGCTGATGATCCAACTGTGCCCTTCTTAAGTGTCTCCAAGATACAGTCAATGACCTCTCCAAAGAGCAAATTGGATCGTATCAAGACCTTGCTTACAATTCTTACTGGCTTTTAATTGCCCTCAAGATCAAGTTCTAAGTGTATATCCATTTTTATCTTCTTGGATCTGGTCATTATTCTAACTCTTTCTCCCCATTGAGCCCCTCCAAGCCCCAGCCATTCTTGACTATTTGCAGTTCCTCTACCATGTACTGTTCTCTCTTTGTTCCTGGTGTTTGTAGCCTACACTTTTTTCTCTTCCCCCTCATTTTCTCAGGCAATCACTTGCTCCTTCAAAAACTGGCTTAGATATCAAATCCTCACCTAAATCTTTCCTAACTAATCTTCCTTAACCCCTGCCAAGGCTGAATGAAGTAGATGCTACTCCTATGAACTCTATAACACCCCATAGCCTTTACCTAAGACCACATGTTTCACAATGCATTGTGTTTTTCCATTACCTGTCTGTTTCCCATACTAGATTTTAGATTTCTGGAGGACAGGGCCCAAGAATTATACATAATTGTAATAATTGTATTGACGCATTCCCAAGATTAGCACATGTATTCATCCATTCAATAATTACTTATTCAATGCCTACTCTGTGCCAATAACTGTCCTATACTTTGAGAATGCAAATGATGAACAAAGCGGACGTTTTCCTTGTACTACAAAACTTTAAGTATAGTGAGAAAAATATTAAATTCAGTAAGTACCTAAAATACAACCTAGTAAGTGCCTTGATAAGGGTAGTACAGATTTCTCTGATCTCAGAGTCCACATGGAGACCTGTAGCATGAACTGAGTTGTCAAGGTAGGGAATGGCAGGCGTAGACTGACAAGAGAGGGATTGCATATGTGGACACCCCAGTGAGAAGCACAACAGTGGGCAAGAGGCAGGTAGCACAAGGTGAAACAGATCTTGAAGGCATTTCAACTTATGCTAAAATGTTTTTAATGTAGTCTAAGGAAATTGAGAAAATATCAGAGGATGTCCCATATTAGAATGAGTTGTGGATCTATATTTCAGAAATGTCACTGAAGTGATTACATGGATAGATAACTGATTGAATTGGGACACATTTGCTGGTTACTCCTATTCAGGTGATGGGAAATGGAGGCCTGGCCTAGAGCAGTGACAATATGACAGGGGAGAAGTGAGGCAGCCTGGATCAATAATTACGAAGTACAAAAAGAGAATTTGGTGACTGTGGTAAGAAAGACTCAAGAGATTTCTGGACTGGGTATTTGGATAGCATTCACTGAAAAAAAGAATATTATACAAAGTACATTTTAAGAACATGTACGCCATCTAAGATGAGATTTCAAACGTGAAGTAGATACTTTGCAATGTCAGGAAGGGTATGGGCAGGTAGACATATCCAGGAAGCAGCTGTGTTTAGGCCTAGGGCTCAAGGAAACAACTGTGACTGAAGGTATCGATGTGTCTAGAATGTATTCATTAGAATACTGGTTCTCAACACTGGTTGTGTATTAAAACCACCAAGGGATCATTTAAAAAAAAAATAAAAACAAAACTATGCCTGGTCCTCATTGCCAAAGATTCCAATGTAATTGGTCCTGGGCATTAGTATTTCTTAAAAGCTCCTCAGAGAATTCTAAAATTGAGCCTGTGTTTCAAACTAACGCTCTGTAGTAAAAACAAACAAACAAAATCCTTACTATGGACCAAAAAAGGGTCTTGTGCAAATCAATGCCAGGGTTCTTTTTCAGGCTCTTCCCTTGCCACTTCACACATTCTTATACCTTTTGTCAGGAACACTGGTCTCCTCCTTCTCCAAATCAGCCAAGGATTGACATACTCCTTTGCCTTTACCTGTATTCCTTCCCTGCTTAAACCCACTCCCTGGCCACTTCCCTGAGTTCCTATTCACTCTTCGAGGTCCAATTCATACGTCACCTCTTCTCTGAAGCCTTACCCAACCCCCATCTGGATACAGAATTAATCTCCCTCATTTATCACATCATATCATAATTATTTGATTGCATTTTAACTGGATCATTAGAAAGACAGTATTGTGCATTCCTGGAAATGTCAATGAAAAAGGAAAAATAAAGAGCATAATTACAAGGTTGTTTTCTTCACTGAAAAAAAAAAGGCAACTTACATTTGCATAGCATTTTCATAGACATTTTATTTAATCCCACAGCAACCTTGTGGATTAGCAGGGAAAGTATAACTTCTCTCATCAATATTAGGGATTCTTCCCTCTACTTTCTTAAAGTTTTTTAAAAAGTTTTTTAAAACGACCTCTTTCAATAGGTTTGCTACATTTATTTTCCCCATAATTTCCCTATAATAAAAAATCTAAGTACTGCTAGAAATCCTAATGTTCAAAACTCTTATAAATAACTTTTAAGTTGAAAGCAAACTGTTTAGACTCTGTGCTGAATCTTTTTACTTGTGCCCACCAGTCAACTCTCAAGTATAATCCCTCTGTTCTCCAGAAGAAGAGCTGCCCTATCTCAACAGTATCACCAAACATCCTCACCCTTTGACTTGGCCTCATAGGAACACAATTGGATGATCAGAGGCATGGAAGAGGGGTGTAGGGTTGCCAAAGGTGACTTTATCCTTTGACTGAAGGCCATGGGTCCCCTTCAAGATAGCCCTCACCCCACAACCATCCCTGCAACTGCCTTTCCCCCTTGCTCCTCAGGCCTGCAGTGGTATTGCAAGTGTTCTTACTAGTAAAGTATACAAGTCACTACATGGGACACTATATGATCTTTTGTGGTTTTTCTAAGCCCTAGGCACACTTTTCTCAATAGTTCCTTGAGGTTTATCTGAGGCGCGATTATTGCTAATTGAAACTTTTTAAATTATCCTACTTTGTGCCATTTGCTTCCTGCTGGAACATTGATGTTAATTCCAAACTTATACTGGTTTAAACCAATGCTTTTTCAGAAAGATAGTATGATTTTCCTTGGTTTCAGTGGGAATAAACCTTCAGATATATTATCTCCCATCATAACATAAGTTTTATGATATTTGAGAAGGCTTTATCTTTTAATAGTTGGATCTTTCTTAACAAATTTCAAAGGATTAAATAAAGGATATCAATTGATACTAAAAAATATCATTGCTGTTTCACAACAATTTTCTCTCACCTTAGAAAGACAAGCCCATTTCCAGGAAATATTTATATCATACTGGAAAAATCTTCTCATTCTTTGACTGATTCATTTACTCTTCAACAAATCTTTCTTGAACCAAGCTCTCTGCTAGGCATAAGGAGATGCAATTGTCAGCTAAAATAGACACAATCCATGACTTCATAGATCATTGAGTATAGCGTAAGAGTTGTACATTGTGCTGAATTTTTAAGGGTCATTGGAACAAGTTTTTGCCATGCAAATGGCATATATTATTTGTGTGCTATAAAAGAAAGCTCAACAAAGGGATAATCAAAGCCTATCAAAGACAAGTAAGTAATTGAGCTAACAAGAGATTTCTTCAACCTATAAAACCCGATTTTATACCTAGATAGTGAGAACATTTAAAAAATTGAATCAATGTGTGAATAGTCCAAACAAAGTTAACATTTATGACAAAAATGTGTAGCTGAATGGTTAAAGGCTCAGGCTTGGAATTGGAGTATCTGATGCCAAATCTTGCTTCTTTTTGTGGTGGTTCTGACTACAACCAGATAGTCGACACCATAAACCTCTTTTCCCCTCTATACTTTTCAATTCTAGTCCATTCTAACCTCATTTATCCCATTTCATTTTTTGAATGGTGCTATCACCCAGGAAGCTGATTTAATTCCCCAACAATGAATAGTGACCTATAGTTTAGAAAATACTATCCAAGAGGACTATCTTTCATGGATTCTTCCTCTCTATATATCCTTTATACCTATGTTCCATATCCTCAGTACTATTTGTTTTGACCTATAGGATATTTCATCCAATATGAAAATTCTAGAATTTGACTTATTATTGCTACCTGTGGTAGATTATATTCTAGTTGTTTAACAAATATTCTTTCTTTTTCCTCCCAACCTACCTCCAGAGACAGAGTATATTTCTCTGTCCAGCTGCCTTTGGGCTTGCTCATATGACCTGCTTTGGCCAAGGGTGTGTTAGAAAATATAATGTCCTCAGAGACTTCAATTATCTTGCATAATTGAGTTTGCCCTCTGGAGTCCATACATTTTGCCATGAGAAGAATATGCCTCAGTTGCCTCCCAAGGAGAATGAAGGACACGTGGAACAAAGCTACATTAAACTCACAGCTTAAAGCTAAGCTTAATGTTGGTCCACCAATCGAAACCCTCTCTGTCTCTCTCACACACCCACATACACATGTGTGTGTGTGTGTGTGCACTGAAATGCCACTTTTGAGACTAGAGGAAGATGTTTCCAAAAGAACTATGGGCATGGCCTTTTAATACTGGGGTTTGACTGGAATGAAATATAGAGAAAACCAATGAGGATTCTGAGGTAAAACCCTGGCAAGAGTGTTACCAACAGGGACTGGATAAAAAGAAATTTGGCCAGGGCGCCTGGGTGGCTCAGTGGGTTAAAGCCGCTGCCTTCGGCTCGGGTCATGGTCTCAGTCCCACATTGGGACTCTCTGCTCAGCAGGGAGCCTACTTCCTCCTCTCTCTCTCTCTCTTTCTGCCTGCCTCTCCATCTACTTGTGATCTCTCTCTGTCAAATAAATAAATAATCTTAAAAAAAAAAAAAAAGAAATTTGGCCAATAGGATGTTGGCTGGCATGAAGCCAAAAGTATGCTTATATAGTCAGGCCTTTCCTCTTGTGTTCCACCTTTTGCCAGGAGAAGAATAGTTGGTCCCCCAAAAGAGGAGAGTTTTGTGAAACCGACATATACCCAGTCCAAAGCTTTAAATCAAGCTCAGTTGAAACCAGCCAAGATCAGCTGAGCTCAAGACAACAGGCAGACAAATGAGTGAAAAAGAGCTGGTGGTGGTGGTGGTGGTGGTGGTGGTGGTGGTAGTGGTTGTTTTACACCACTGGATTTTGGTCTGGTCTGTTCCATGGGATTATGGTAACTCGCACCTGAAAAATATACTATCCTGACCCTTAACTTCACTTTCAGCACACCAACATCCACGTTTCTGACTTTTTCAATACTCTGGAATGTTAGACTTTGGAGTCAGACACATAATAATTTAAACCACAACTTGGTCATTTTCTAGTGGCATGCCTTTCAGAAGTTTCATAAGTTTCCTTATCTAGAAAATAAGTACTTTTATGCTCATTCATATAATAGTTGTGAGGATTAAATGAAATTCACAAAGTCCATGAATAAATAATTATTATACCTCTACTATATATTATATAGGCATTTCTCATTTTATTGTGCTTTGTATTCCTGCACTTGGCAGACCTGCATTTTTTATACAGATTCAAGGTTTGTGGTAACCCTGTATTGAACAAATCTATTGGTGCCATTTTTCTGACAGTTCTTCCCACTTTGTGTCTCTGTGTCAAATTTTAGTAATTCTTTCAATATTTTAAACTTTTTCATTATTATGATATTAGTTATTGTGATCTGTGAACAATAATTATGACTTGTGGAAATAATGGGTACCATTTTGAATACAGTATTTTTAATTGAAGTATCTACTTTTTAAAACATAATGCTATTGCACACTTAACAGATGACAGTATAGTGTAAATGTAACATTTATAGGCAGTGGGAGACCAAAAAATTCAGTTGACTCACTTTACTGCAATATTTGTTTTATTGCAGTGGTCTGGAGCTGAACCCACTATATTGCTGAAGTATATCTCTGTATCATGTGAGGCTTTGGATATAAAGAATTCTGCTCTCACATAGATTGAAGACTAGCAAAGAATTCAGACATAAACCCATTTCCAAAAACAAATTAAGAGACATATATTGGTCTCTACCAAGTTTAGAGTCTAGCAAAGAAGTCAGATTTGAACTCATGAGAAAAAGAGAACAAGAGTCCAAGCAGTTCACCTCACACCATATACTGGCTGGAATCAAACCTCATATAGCACGCATTACAGAAAAATTGGAGACAGGGTCAGTCATAAGGATGTGGGCCTCATTTTCCATTCATTCCATAGCAGCACAGATAAATGGAATCCAGACTATCATCAGACTCCCAGGAAAGGCAAACTCTTTTGGGGTTTTTAAGCTGCGTGGTTAGGATAGAACCATTTCCGGTTTGAGCACAAAGGCATGATCAAGAATATAACATGATAGAACCCTGATATAGGCCTTATCTTGCACAGCTTGTGTTTTTATTTGGAATAACACAAGCTCCTCTTTTGCTGTGATCAAGTTTGTGTTTCAAGGTTTACAGTTCCTACTGAATGAAGCAAGCCAGAAGAAGGATTTTCCACACTGATAATCATGGCTGGGGCTGAGATCTAAGCCATGGAGTTGACCAAGATTGATAGTCTTAAGCAGTGGGCCTTGCCAGTTTCCATGAAGTTTTACAGGAAGCCTTCTTTCATGGCAGCATACAGAGATCAGTCCTGTATAAGTTTGTCTTACCTCTCACTCCATGCCCTGATCTCATTATCAAGCCACCCTGTCAACAACAACAATCCCCATTTCAACCTATAATATCTGAGGTGCTGGCCCCTGATATTCCCATAAGAAACACTCGAGGACAGTAGGAATTCTAGGTGACCATATCCAGTGTGTATGAGTCAAAGACATCAGAAGCAGGCAAGAGAAAGGTATTTGTAACATTAGCCTGGGAAGCACGTATTGTTCAGCCCATTAAGTTTAACAACATTGGTGTCTGGGTTGTAGTCCTAAAGTCTAGGAAATATTACTAGGATATATAACATTGCTCCCAAGTCCATTTCAGTGACTGAGGAATTTATCTATATTTTTTCCCTGAAGCAAAAACTACACCCCATGGCTTGCTCAGCCTTAGGTGCTATGATCCATGATTGACAGTCTCCAATTCCGAACTAAATCTTATATCAAAACTCTAGTCCTAGGGAATGTCCTGACCAGCAAAATCAGTCACAGTCCTGGGTAGCTGCTGCCCCTTTTCTTAGCCATCAAGAAGTGACACTGGCTCTAATCTCCTGCTTCATATGGGATAATCCCCATTTGATCATGAGAGTCTAATTCCCAGGAATTCTGACTTGGGTCTACAAGCAAAGTCCTCACTTACTCATTATATGTATGTATGTTTCTGGTTCACAGAGATGTTCATCTTGTTCTTGTAATTGGCTGTTTCTTTTTGGAAATATCTATCATTGCTCAATGTTTGGAGGGGTGTGTATTGGGATATGTTCGTTTAGTATTTTTTTAACACATGAATTCCCAAGACAGCTGCATTGCAATCTCTTTTTATTACTTTTTATACTCAAGCCAAACCAGGGGCTTCTTTACTTCTCATGTGTCCTTATTTTTCTGTCTCAGTGCCCAAGCTCTTCATTTTTCGAAATGGTTCTTTCCTGTTCTGCCATTCTGTTCAAGTTCTGTTAGTTTTTGCCTATTCAATTTTCAAGTCACTTTCAGAAAGCTTTCCTTATTCCTACCAGCCAGAAGTAATAATCCCAGCTCTGACTTAATAGGACACATTAGCTGTCTATCTCTTTGAGAGCCCTTTAAATATCCATTCCACAAATGTTTCGGAGCCTGTACTGTGTCAATGCATGTACTTGGTTCTGACATTAATAGAGGTGTAACTCATCTTTGATGTCTTGTAGACTGTGTCTATTTAAGCACATGGTTTCTTTCCCTTATTGAAATACAAGTTCCTTGAAAACCAAAAAGTCTATTTTATTCTATTTGTTCTATCTGGGCCTCTTGTGCAAAAGTGATACTCACTGAATTAATGTAAATTGGATCAAGGAATAAATTCATGAATAAATCAGATTATATATTCTCAGCCCCATGCAATTGTACTTACCAAGAGTGACCATGTTTTCTACATTTTGGGCCCTCAGGGTCTAGAAAAGTAGTCTGTTATATAGTTATATTCAACAAGTGATTGTGGAGAATGATAAGGGTGATATTCCAGTTCGCATTTTAGTCAGCTGAGATGTGCAAAATCTCAACACAATGTAAAGTATATTTTTAAATTATGTTATTATTAATATTCTATATTCAAAGTTATAGGTTAGTAAGATTTTTTTTTTCTATTTGTGTCTCAATACTGAGTTACAACAACTTTGTTCCTTTCCTTCATTTTGAAATTAAGTTTTGTTGTGTAAAATGTTGTCCTCCTTCCGGATTTAATCAATCTCTCTTTCCCTCATTGTGCTAAATCATTTATTTTATCTTTACCTTTAGGTAAAGTCCTCCAGAAAATTATTTGAAGACTCTGTTATGATTTCTCATTTTCCAATTGGATTTTCCAGTTCTGGTGAAGCAAATGCAGGTGTCTTTCTTCTAAATTCTCATATTTCTTCCTTTAATGTTCTCCATGTAGTTTCCTCTCATTCCTCTGCCTTGGGATTATTGGAAAGGCAACTGTTAGTTCTAAACAATACCCATTTAAACCCCAGAAAAATAAGGTTTGGAATGAGAATCATATTCTTCTTAAGACATTTAAGGATACTATTTCTCTTGCTTGTCATAGTTTTCTGGAAAAAACTATTTTATATTTTAATGTCCTTGACTTCTTTATACTATCTACAGATTTAAAAAGTGACACCCATAAGGGCAACATTAAGAATTCTTAGAAATTATCAGTTTCAAGAGTTCTGATTAAACACTTTCCAGAAGACAGGAGTTTTACAGGGTGAGGGGAATATGTGGGTAAGATAATTGAATGTAGTTACCTTAATCTTTATAACACACTGCTTCCAACTTCATTGCCTTTTATTCCTGCAGCTTCCCTGACACTAAAGCACCTTCCATTTGTTCAGTGAAAATTTAATAAAAGGAGAAAACTGCTATGTTATTTTCCCAAATGTTTACTGTGTGCATTTCTCATTTGCCAGTGTTTTGATTGGCAGCTTTATATGACCCTGGATTTTAATTTTATATGAAATTTGATGGGAAGTATATTTTAGAAGTCATAATCAAAACTGACTGCAATTCACCCTGAATGTGTCTTTCTAAGGAAGCTTTGTTTCCCTAAGTGGAAATTGATACTCCTGAGAAGCAAAGAGAATGATACATAGTAACAGGCCTAGATCTCTGGTTGTTTGTGGAAATAAACAAATGATAGCCATCGCAAATCCACTGATTTCCATCAGTTGGTGAACATAATTTAGTACATATTTGTTACCTTTTTGTAAATTTCTTTAAATCTCCAGGATGGCTTTCATTTTGGGTGTTTTGTTTTTTGGGGGGTATGGCAGTGGAGGAGGATCTTTGAATGCCTTCTGACTCAACAGAGCATAGAGCAAAGGGGGCAATGGCCGTACAATGAAGGAGCTACTTTCATGGTTGCCTTTGAGTATCATCCTCAAGATTATCTGTTCTATGTTCTCTCATCTCCAACTATGGTACGTGCAAGTGTGGCCCATGGACCAGAGCACTGGCAGCCTTTGACAACTTGTTACAAATTCAGAGTCTCAGGTCTCAACTGCAGACGTACCCAGTAAGAATCCGTGTATTAAAAGAGACCTCAGGTGGGGATGCCTGGTTGGCTCAGTGGATTAAGTGACTGCCTTTGGCTCAGGTCATGACCTCAGGTCATGATCTCAGGGTCCTGGAATGGAGCTCTGCTCCAGGCTCCCTGCTCAGTGGGGAGTCTGCTTTTCTCTCTGCCTCTCCCCCACAGCTCCTGTGTTCTCTCTCTCTCTCAAATAAATAATTTTTTTTTTAAAAAAGTAAAAAATATGAAATAAAAGAAACCTCAGGTAATACCCCTTTTCAAATTTTGAGAAGACTGCTCAAGATAAATCCGTTGTATATCTTTCGATCATTCCCACACTTTTTTTAATCAGCAGATTTTAAATGTTTCTCGTGTCCCAACTTAGTTTCCAGTTCATATGGTCCAGTCATGTGTCAGAGAAGGGATTTATGGTTACAGTGGCGGGGAAGAACACCACAAATTTCCAGCTAACATGAAGCTATCTCTTCTTGCAGCATTGCTTCTTTAACCATTGGAATGGAAAAACTGTCCAAACTCTACAACGTATATCCTAATCTCTGAAAATAGGGTGAACTAAACATAATATAATCTTTTCTTAATAAATACTGGTTATTATCATGAACTTCAACAACAGCACTGCTAGAAACAAAAAAAAGCTTAAAAGTTAGTGAGTATCATGCTTAGCGAAATAAGTCAAGCAGAGAAAGACAACTATCATATGATCTCCCTGATATGAGGAAGTGGTGATGCAACATGGAGGCTTAAGTGGGTAGAAGAAGAATAAATGAAACAAGATGGGATTGGGAGGGAGACAAACCATAAGTGACTCTTAATCTCACAAAACAAACTGAGGGTTGCTGGGGGGAGGGGGTTTGGGAGAAGGGGGTGGGATTATGGACATTGGGGAGGGTATGTGATTTGGTGAGTGCTGTGAAGTGTGTAAACCTGGTGATTCACAGACCTGTACCCCTGGGGATAAAAATATATGTTTATAAAAAATAAAAAATTAAAAAAAAAAGTTAGTGAGTAATTCTGGCATTAATAAATCTTATAGGACTTTCCACAGACTACTATGCTGTTTGAATTTATTTCTTTCTTAATTTAATTAATTTCTTTCTCCTCCTTCCCCTTCATAGTAAGTCACTTTTTCATTAAGTTTTGCCATTCTGAGCGGGATTCCTTCTTCCCACTCATGTTATGACTTCTGCTTACTCACACAGCTCTCTGCCTTATTGTGGCAGGCTGTTCGTGCTTGTTTTACTGTGTTTATTTTTGCTGTTGTCTAGAATTTTTCTTTTCCTTGTTTCTGCTTTTTCTTTCTGCTACATATTATCCCATCTGACAATTTTACACTTTTATATTGCAATATTTAGTCCATTTACATTCAAAGTACATAATGATACATTTAAGTTTATATTTACTATCTATATAACTATACTAGCTCTATATCCATATACTTCCATTGAACCACCTGTTTTATGCTCCTTTGTTCTTGCTTAATTTTGTATCAATAAAATTGCTTTATTATTTGCCCCCTACAACTTAATAATTTAAAAACTGAATATTATCACAGTGGTTACCTAGATTATAACATACATCTTAATTTGTTGAAGTCTTATAAAAATTAACAATTTTACCACTTTCCAAATAATGTTGAAATTTTGAAATATTTTCACCCCATTTATCTTTTAAAATTATATTTTATTACTGTCATGCATTTTAATCTTAATTTATATACTTTTTAAGTTCTATACATATATATTTGAAACTCTCAAACATGTTATTATTGTTTTCACAGCGTTATGTCTATACATTATTATATTATGTCCAGTCAATATCCATTTGTATTTACCTACCTATTTACACTTTTTTGTTGTCCATTTCTTTGTGCAATTTTGTGTATATGTATTCTTGGATTGTAATTTTCTTTTAGCACTTCCCAATGTCATTTTATTGTCTTTTGCTTTTGTCATTTCTGTTGCTTGGTCAGCTGTCTCTTCATTGTTGCTCTGTTGAAGGCAATATTCTTCTCTGGTTACTTTTATGCTTTTTTTCCCTCTGGTTTTCAGTTATCTGATTCTATGGGTCAAAGTGTGTTTCTCCTTATATTTGACCTGTTTGGGCTTATAGAATGTCTTGAGTCTGTGGGTTCGGGTATATTGTTTGGGACAATTCTTCGTATCATATCTACAAATATTGATCCTACCTCATTTTTTGTTTTCATTATTTTTGAGACTCCAGTAACATATACAAGAGACATTTTTCTTTTGTCACAGAAGTACAGAATTGCAGAAGGAGCATCTGCTTCTGAATGGGTTCAAATAATCCACAAAGGAAGTTGCTGAGGCAATGAAATCAGAGGAACTAATACAAGAAAACAGAACCTCAGAAGAATGAGATAATATGGGCCACTCCTTTTACTCGGTATTTCAGGTTCTTGATGGAGGAAAAAGACTGGGAATCCAGAGTCCAAATTATCCACTTGCCACACATTTCACATTGCTAAATCAAAAAAAGAGACTATTTATTTGTTTGTTTGTTTGCTTATTTGTTTATTTATTTTAGGAGCATGGTCAGATTTCAAATCCTGTTTTCTCATGCCCTGTGGTAGAACAATGTAATGCACATAGATTTGGCTCTAAATTTAAATAAATCTGCATCTGAATCCAGGCTCCACTATTAAGTATATGACCTAGGATACATTAGATAATCCCTCAGAAAATGTTTAGACATTATTTAAAATGGGAATAATAATAATAAAAATATTTTGGGCAACTGAAATAAATGCATTCGATACAAAGTAGGCATTCAAAATAGCAACTACTTCTAGTGAAGAATGCCTAAATTATCATTGTTGACCTTTACATGATTGATGAATTAGTATTAGGTGCTTTAAAAATAGTTTGTGCTATTCTTTGTGCTGAATCAGAAGACTCTGACTGAAACCTTGCAGTAATGACTCAGATGTGAACTAAGACAGGACTGATACAGTCTGTTTTCTACATGACCAAATTCGTCAGCTATTGATGCTCTTATCTGTAGATCTGGGTGTGATTCTGTAGGAATGTGAGTTCTCAGACCTGTCATAGTCTTCATTTTACCTTACCAGCATTTCTTGATCCTATGTTCACTCATGTTAGAGACTCTCAGACAAAGAACTCTATTGGAAATGGGGAAAAATTGTTTCCATAGGTTCATGTATCATACATTGGTCATATTTGTGATGTTTGGAATGTGTACATGTTTAACATTTATTAAGCACTTCCTGGGTGCCAGACACTAGTCCAATTATTTTACATCTATTAATATGCTTTACTCCTCCTAACAATGTTGTGAGGTAGGTACTATTGCAACCTTTATTTTGCAGATGAGAAAACCAAATTGATATTTTAAATAATTTTTCCAACATTTCATGGAGGGATGTCATAAAGCTAGGATAACCCTGGTGGTCTAGTTGTTAATCACTATGAAGAGTGGCTTTTACAATTACTACCGTTTTCATTATGAACACTACTTGAGGGTTTGGAATACTGGCTGGATAAAATCTTTACTCATTAAGGGCAAGAAAAGGAATGTTTGTAGGTTTTGTTACAACTAAACTTGGGAAATTCTTTTTCTTGTCTTGCATACTGAATTTAATAAAAATTCCCCGGAGGAAAGCCATGCTATTCTTTTAAAATTATACTGCAACTAATTTCAATGTCAGATAAGTACATCTACCCCTCAAAAGTACATAAAAATATGCACTGGGGAAATCTTATCATAATTTAACATTTCTAAAATGCTCATAGAATAATAACTCCACATTTGGTAGTCTTCTATTTCTAGTATGAAATGCTTTCCTGGATCTATTTCTTCAATAGAAAAATTTAAAAAGGGATTATTATTGTAAGAGAGAAGCTCCTTGAAATTATGTAATTTCAGTTCACTCCCTTACTCACACCAAATCATAACATGGGTTGGGAATCTTCTTGTATTTCATGGTCATCATTTATTCCATTGAAAAATCTCAAAACATATTATGAAAAGGTTTAACAGTGTACTTACACCTTTAAAAGTACAGCAAAATTAAAATTCTGCAAAATAAGACCCTAACCATACAAAATAGCAAATCTGAAATTGTTAGCAAGTGTTCTGGACATGTGAGTAGGACAGCCAGTCTGTTTATTCAGCATGCATATCCAAATCCATCATTTTTTCACCCTAGTTGCCAATGGAAGAGTCATCAGACAGAGTCCAAGCAAAACCAACTTGAAATCAAGACTAACTCACAGTTTGGAAGGTCTCCTAGAATATAAAAACTTCAGGACATAAATGTCACTGGTCTGATGACCTCTCCAAAATCCTAGCTATTAGATGTGTTATATACAAACAGCCATATCTTTTGAGGAAAGGGATAGAAATGGACTCCATGAACCATTTTTCTGTCTTTCTGCATTATATTCGTAGCATTCCATGTTAACTAAACGTGTTCTTTTCACAAACTCTCTCTTCTGTTACTTGCACATTTGGGTAGCAGCCATTACCATAAGCTGGCTTCAGGAAACTCAAATATGTGAAATGTAAAGAATAAAAAATCTGGCCACTTTTCCCGGGCTCAGGTTTTAAGCACATGAACTTGATCCTGGTGTTCTCTGGGTTCTCCTCCTTCTGCCAGTCACAATTTCTAATTAGCTCTCCCAATGGAGGAAGAAGATAGATTGTATTTTAATATCTAGAGACTAAAATTAGTTTATATTTTAGCAAGTTAGCACTTCTTAGCAGTTGATTTACTCTTGAAGCTACAAAATCTGTGAGCTTGCAATTAATCATACGTTGGTCATTTTCTTTCAAAAAATGTTCAGTTTGGCTGTCTGTATCATAATAGGGGAAAACATGTAATTTATGCAGTTTAGAAATTATAGCCCTGTGTTTAACTATGTCATAATATATTTTCTCACCCGCTCATTGTTCTTAACACTATAAAAGAATGTCATTTCACTGGGATTTATTTAAGCCAAACCTTTACAGTGAGATCCTTAGCAAAACAGTAACCTCTTAGAGCTGTGCTTTATTTTTCTTTAAATGGGTGCTTTTAGGATTTGTTTTGACCACTCTTGATTTTGTGGCAACTTTTTAAAAATACATTTTTTTAAACAGAGGAGCACAGTCTTGGCTTTCTTCTTGCAAACACAATGCATTAGCTTCTGAAAATTGTCTCTAATATCCTCATGTGCATAACACATGTAAAAGTATTCTGTTAATATGCAGAATACACAAAACAACTCCCCGGTGGCAATGTGATAATTTAAAGACACCATAAATTCAAAGCAATAGATATCTTTTAATTCACTGAATTTTTTTTAAAAAAACAGGCACTTGTTTGAAAATCAAAAACAGTCCATATTTTAAGCAGTTTCCCCAACTAACCTCTGCCAGAAAATTAACCCCAAAACTGTTTGACATCCTTGAATAGTATATCACAATGCTGCCAGCATACTGATCACTCACTGTGCTCTGAGACAAATCAATTAGCCTGCCAATTGTGTTCATTAGAATTCATTCATATCTTTATAAAAAGTTAATTAAAAGTATGAGTGAGGAGAAAATCATGTCTAATACTCTTATTAGACCCAAATTACCAAAGTAATTTCAAATTTAAATCAACAATCATTACTAAAACTCTCCCTCTGAAAGGTACAGTATACCTAAAAAAATCAGATAAAGCAGTGAACCTATCACTTTTTGATAAAGATTTGATAAAGATTGATAAAGATTTCCAAATTATTTCCTCCACTATGATGACAAAGAGGATTATATTTTCTTGCTGATTTCCCATTATTCTGTTAAAGGTGTCTCTTTTTGGCTTAGCCTCTGCATTTTGTCCGCATAGGTGAATGCCGAATCTAGCATTGTACCTCATATTTCAAGAAACTCGCTCCACATAACATTTTAAAATGAATGGCAGCACAAAACAACCAGTAGAACACAGCATTCTAAGCCAAATGAAATTATCTTGATATAAGGACCATAGCATGTTAGAAACCAGCTGCCAAAACAGAAACAAGTCGACAAGCCGAAGCTTTCTGATTGCTGAGACTCTATTCCTAACGTAATATCGAAATGCCTCCGGTAGAGCTGTTAAAAGCAAAAAGTGTTTGAATGTGAAATGTTCTGATTATAACATGAAGCTCTCTCCCAGCCTATTGCTTCCATATTGGGGAAGGCATCAGTTCCTTTTGTTTCCAGAAGTCCAAAACGAGAGCACCATGTAAGGGTGGAATCTTCCTGACAAGCCACGGAAAGCTTTCGACTAATTTCATATTCAGTTCTTGGCACTGAGGTCTGGGTGGAGGTGGGCAGGTCCACCCTGCCTTTCAGTCTCATTAATCATTTGGCTTTCCCTGGCTGCTCGCAGCATCTTCTGGAGGAACCCTTCTCTTTATTCATTCAGACAACCCTTTGGATTAAACAGAGCCAGCTAAATGTCAAAGCAAATCTGAGTCTTGATGCAGATAATCATTTCAATAATATTTCTCCATTTGTGCCCAAACACCAGGGGAATAAAGCTTTTCTGCTGTCAGGTACTGTAAGACTGCAGTTGGTGTAAATGCTTGACACTGAGCCAGATGGCTTAGCCGTGCCTCCAACATATGTTCAACAAGCAGGCTTGCACACATTGGAATTTTATTATTTTGAACTGGTGAGGCTTGCATATTTATTTACTTGACCCCCTTTGGTGTCACTTTGGTATTAAAACAATCAGTTATAAAGCTTTTCCAAGCAAGAGGGTAGGGCTAGTTTATAAACTACTTGTCAGTTTCATATCACCACCTGCGGTGAAGAATTCCTCATCTTGTGGCCTCTTCTTGATCATTTAAAGAAAGAAGGTGGCAAGGTGCATGGGGCTGAGAGAGGGAGGAGATGGGAATTGAAGGAGAGAACACTGGCCCGCCCCCAAGATAAAGGTGAACATACCTTTTCCCCACCCAACTCTTCATATGACCTGGGGATAAGTAATTTTCTCATATATTACCATATATACATTTCACTCAGAAAAGCTTGTCTGGGCTTTAGGGAAATCAACCATTAATATACACAGCTGCATGAACCCTTCACAATATCGGAAATAAATCTGTGTATGTGCATACACACACACACCTTTGCACCTTCTATCATACAGATGTGTAACTTTATGTTTACATGTGTAAGAAAAGTGAAAACCCATGGTATTGGTTTTGCCAAGAAAGAGCTTGCAATCATTATAAATATTTATCATGTTGCTAATACATTTCTCAAAATAAAATGTAAGCAGGTTACTACTTAGTGAAAAATTTATGTATATAAAAGTTAATTTCATATTATTTTACAGATTCAAATGCAGCTTTAAAAAGAGAACAGATATGAAAAACTATGAATATTGCAAATGAAATACACAGGTTTCCGTATATAGATTCTACACCATGAAAATAAATGTCTACCCATAATGAATGTTGTCTGAGGGATTTTAGAGTTCATCAATTCCAACACTTTAATAGAAAGAAAATTCAGGGCTAGAGAAATTTATTGATTCATTCCAAATTACAAAACAAGGAAATGTGCTCTAACTGTAGGCATGTGTCTTCTCCTACACCCCACCTTTGTTCCATGTTAGGTACATCTGCCCTATTACCAGAGTAAACTTTTCCTGAACAATTGTCCTGTTCAGAGACATAAATCTCCATGAGATAAAATGCTTCTAGGACAGTTGTTCTCAATATTATCCCACCAAATAGACCACATTTTCTAAAAAACATAACTTAATGTCCCTATTATACCCTGAACTAAAATTCACAGGTAATAGAACTGACCTACATAGAGAACTTTTAAACATCAACTCAATGCTTCAACTATAATATAAAGAACAAATGAAAGGAAATCAGTAATTGATGAAGTATGTACGTGTGTGTGTGGGGGGGTGAAATGCTAAACACTTGGAAACGAATATACTAGATAGTATAGCCAAGTAATTAGACACTAGCCCCTTCAAAAATTGTCACCAACACAGAACTGCTAAACGCAGGGTATTTAGTCAGTGATTCAAATACCATGAGGGATTGTTGCTGATGATTGACAAGATTTTCCAAGAGGGTGAGCTAAATCTTGGTAAAATTCCAAACCAAGCTGCAAGCATTGAAATTTTATTATTTTGATTACTCTTGTTGTATATTTGTTTTGCATTTTTAGAAAAATTTGCACATATTAAAATGATGCAGATGTTCTTCATTATAAGATGTAAATTGAAATAGATTCTAGGCTCCAGTCAGTATCAACAGGATTTTCAACTCCCTATGTCTACCTAAAACAATATTTAAAGACCATGCAGCATACAGGACAATTCTTCATTGTAGGCACTGTGAAGTATAGGAAGTCTAATGTCCTACCTCCTGCTCAGTAAGTAATATTAGTTCTCCTACATAATTGTAACAACCAGTAGTGTCTCCGTAGCTTTCTTAAAACCCCGGAGTAGAACCAACATCATGGAATGTTGTGTTTAGGATTTCTTCAGCATAGGAGTCAAGGTAACCAATATTAAAACCATGAAAAAGCTCATCATACATGGAGGAAATATAATTTTAAATGAGTTCTTAATTTTAAACATTATACATGCCTGAATTTACATCTGTAGAAATAAATTTCATTTTTAAATGATAAGATTTAGTGTCTTTGCAAATAGGTAACAAAACATAATTTCAAAATCAGGAATCCCAAACTAACATTAATATGAAATATAGTTTAATTTAAAATGTAATTCATATTAAATTTAATACTGGTTTAATTACATCTTATTAAAACCCAATACTTAAAAACAACATTTTTTGGTAATAGCAACATGTTTTTCTTATATAGATGTGAATATTGAGTAAGTGCTATTTACTCATAATATAGAATTTACAAGAGATCTTTATGTCAGTCTGGGAAAATAGTAGAACTACCTTTTGAAATGAAAGATAACACATCAAACATAACTTGTGTTAGTTATCCCACATCTTTGCATCTTTATATTGACCTATGATCCACAGCAATCAGATTCAATAATCATGCACATTCTGAATTCCTAATTGACGAGAATGTTGAGAATTTCTCTTTTTTAAAAAAAAATATTTTGTTTACTTATTGAGAGAGAGAGGGAAAGTGCACAGTCAGGGAAGCAACAGAAGCAGTGGGAGAGAGAGAATCTCAAGCAGACTCCTTGCTAAGCACAAAATCCCATGCAGGGCTGAGTCCCAGGACCCTGAGATCATGACCTGAAGTAAAATCGAGAATCCGATGCTGAGGGGCACATGGTTGGTTCAGGGGTTAAAGCCTCTGCCTTCGGCTCAGGTCATGATCCCAGGGTTCTGGGATCAAGCCCCACATCAGGCTCTCTGCTCAGCAGAGGAGCCTGCTTCCCCATCTCTCTCTGCCTGCCTTTCTGCCTACTTGTGATCTCTGTCTGTCAAATGAAATAAAAAAAAAAAAAAAAAAAAGATTCTGATGCTTAACCAACTGAGCCACCCAGGAACTCCAAGAATTCCTCCTTTAAGTGTCCCATTAGAAGCTTTCAACTCTCTCGACCTGACTGTCATCTGCCACATCATTTGGAAGAGACTACCTCATTATATATGTAATTCTGATATATCATGAACCATAGTACGTATTATTTTTTCACTTTCTTTTCTGAATTAATTTTAATTTGCAGCATCATTCCAGAAAAAAAAAAAAAAAAAAAAAAAAAGGAAAGATGCTTTCTGCTTCTTACTCTCTTCCTGGTTGTATATTTACGGTGTATCCAAGCTTTCTGACATGTCCAAGAAAGAAATAGGCACAATTGAGGAAAGATAGCCTGTTTCTATGCAATGATGATGCTACACTGAAATGTGCAGAACATCTTTCTCTTCTGAAAATCACTTCATGGGGTGCCTGCTTGGCTCAGTCATTAAGCATGTGCCTTCAGCTCAGGTTGTGATCCCAGGGTCCTGGGATGGATCCCCTCATTGGGCTCCCTGCTCTGTGGGAAACCTGCTTCTTCCTCTCTCACTCCCGCAACTTGTGTTCCTTCTCTTGCTGTGTCTCACTCTGTCAAATAACAAAAAAATCTTTAAAAATAAAATAAAATAAGATAAAATCACTTCCTGTCATTTGATCAGTCCCAGGGTTCTAAAACCTATGGAAAACTATCAAATACAAGAGCATTTACAGTACAACATTATGCTTAAGCTTCAGCAAGCCACATCCTAACCAATTAACAATCAAGTCCTTGTGACTTGGACTAGGAAAAAGATTGTGGAGACACCTTCATCCCTACTAATAGCACAGAATAGATTACTCCTTTACCCATTGTGCCAATAACATGTCCATTCCTGCCAATGAACTTGTTTTTCTCAATCAAAATAGTTGGCTTAACACAATAATAATCCACGTGTGGTGGGAGACAGAAATTTGGAAGCTTTGTGAAGCTATTAAACATGTGTAATTTGTTCTTCACCTTGTACATGGATCATAGGGGGTGATGTTCAAAGTGAGAACAGAAAAAGACAGAGATAAGCACCTAGTCTGTTGTTTCCTAGCCACAATCCTCTTTTCCCCACCACAACCACGTTGGCAGGGTGAATACCCAAACCCAAATTACTAAGAGGCGAGATCGGAAAAATCATTGACTCTGTGCATCCATGTAGACACAAACAGCTGTTGCCAGGTTGACGCAGTCCCGGCTTTGACGTTCAAGTAATCAGTGGGGAGACTATTTCATGCAACCGAACAGCCAGAGAGAACATGGAGATGAGATCTCAGAGGGCATGGAGTTGGGACGGATCCTTTAGAGCAGCATTTCTCATTTATTAATGTGTTATTCTTTCAGAGATATGGCTAAAAACACAGATTCTGGTTCAGCAAATCTGTGGCATAGCTTACGTTGTGTTTTTCCTAACAGGTTCCCAGATAATGCCAATGTTGCTTATCTGTGAACCACACAATGTGTAGTAGTCCTTCAGAGAGCCCTGGAAACAGGAGGCCTTTCATTAGAACTGGAAGTCTGGTGGGGAAATGCAATATGGCGCAAGGAAATGGAAACCTTGTAAGGTTAATGTCAGACATCAAGAACAAAGTACAACATGTGAAGAAAAGCCCAGAGACAGATCTAAAAATCACCCAGCATGTTGATGCCATGGATAAATGTGCAAACGGAGCAACATAGAGGAAGATGAGAAATGGAGGCAGCAGAAGAACCGTCAAGGCAGAATGCCTTTGTCTTGTGTTTTAGAAACTTGGCTTAAAATATTCAGAGAAATATAGACAATACTTCTAGAAAAGAAAGTAAGTAACTTATGGATACAAACATAAAAGTCAACAAAAAAGGTCAACAAAAAACTGCATTTATACTCCAGGCCCTAATGGCTAAAAGTTTCATCATTCTCTGGAGAGGAATCATTGCCGGTTAAAAGATTTATTCTGGTGTCATCTATAATGGATTCGTTTTATAGATGCCTAAGATAATGCCCTAATAGTCTTTTTGCATTTAATTCAATGTTTGTTTAATTTCAAATGATCACTTTTAAAGTTCTGAATTTAAGAGACACTCCAACCAAGATGAGAAGGGATATCCGAACAAGAGGTCACCCCACTGGCCATCTTAGAAATTGTGTTTGCCTACTCAGCAGTTATACCAAGGTTTTTGAGGAAGCACTTTTGGAACCAAACTCCTTGGTTTAACTCAGGCTACAGAAAATGCATCATTTCTAATCAAGGTTTTCCTTATAAAACTTATAATATCAAATAATATGTAATATATGGTTCAAGAAGATGGAGACGTAGGGCACAAATGGACACTGAAAAATTTCTATCAGTTTTCATCCTAAAGAAAGGTAATGAATTCTGAAAGCCCCTAAAGTTTAAGTTCGTCTAATAAAGAATTAGGATATGATAAAGAAGTGTCCACTGCTGAATAGTTTTAATCCTAGATCCATATCATTTTAAACACTGTTGTGTAGAAGATATTTCTGAATGAAACAGTAACATGGATGGAAATGTATATATGCCAACACTAATTTTTTATTAATTTGGTTCTTTGTTTCTTTTTTTTGACTTTGTGATTTTGATTCAATATAATCAAAATAGAGTTTCATTAGTTTCACTATATTGTAAATATAACATATTTATATAAATAAATATTTATAAATATATAAATATATTTATATATTATATTTATATAATTTATGTATTCATATATTAAATATAATATATAATATATATTATATATTATATATTTATATATTAAATATAACATATTTACAATATGGTGATTCAACATTTCTGTGCCTTACTCAGTGCTCATTGTGGTAAGTGTACTCTGTAATGCATTAGTTCTTATTATCATTTGATACAGAAGACCACCTCTTATGTTCTGGAGAATACAAGCCTTTAGTATAAAAAATATTTGATAGTGATTTAAAATCTATAAAAATTTTAGTAATTGAATGGGTTTCTAAGTTTTGATTCATAAAATTATATCCTTCAATATTTACATACAAAATCCTTGTAATATGTACTTTTCTCCATTGGTGACTTTAAATTGTATTCAGTAAATTGACTTCAGCTTTAGCAATTCCAGCACATACACACTTACCATCTATATGATGCACAGAAAAAACTAAAATAAGAAAGAAAAAAAAATTAATATAGAACAGAGGGCTGGGAGTGCTTTCTGAAATTGGGATGCACTGTTGTCCCAAAATGTGATGGGCCATTCTCTCTCATGTGTTCTCAAGGGCGCTAGGGAAAATTTAAAATGACTTATCCCCACTCTTAGATCATCCTCTCAGTCTACTTTCTTACTTTATGTATTAAATACTAGGAACTTATTTTTTAATGCTCAGTGCTATCTTCCTATCTGAGCCACTTCCTTTTCTTTCCTTCTTTTTCATGGTTCTTATTTCTCTCTCATATCCCTCCCTCATTTTAACATCTTTAATCTTCCTACACATACACAATTCTATCTACACCTAAAATTCCTAGAGACTATGCAAAGTAAGGACAATGTGTCTAGGCTGATTTTTACTAGTCACCCCCATGAACTTTGCTCAACATCAGTTGCAATGAAAAGGATTAAAAGTAGATAGTTATGGCCTTTTGAGGTTTCTATTTGTTTGTGTTTTGTTTGTTTGTTTGTTTTTAGTAGACAAGCTGGCATTACTGATACGCACATCATAATCCTATAAAACCAAGCATTCATGGCTTCAGGAACCAGAAATCAGTTCATGAAAATATTGCTACCCTGTGCAAAGGGCTCTCGGGGTAACAAAAGCATATGGATGCACTCTTATAACTCCAGATGGATCCTGATTTCAGTGGAATTCTATGAACAATCTGTTCACACAGTCCAAAACCTTCAGGGTATTGTGGGTTTCTGGAATGTTAGAGACCATACAGTACCATCGCCCCAAGTAGAATGTGAGTCAACTGTAGCAAATGCATCCCCAAATATTACACCACAATTATTTCTAATATTCAGCCCTATATTTAGACATTACAAAAGCTTTAGGTTTTAGGGTGTGGACCTGAAACACACTGAGTCATTATCGGGAGATGGGAGGCAGGGGATTGGAGAATGATGGGTGTGGCCTTTTAGGGAGGGAGCCTAAAGAAAAGGTTAATAACCATTAAAGATGCTGTCCTTTGATTCTGGTACTTCTTTGGAGGTATTTGCATTTTCAGTGAATGTAATTGCAATATTTTTCTGCTACAGTAGGTAACCATGATTCACAGTTAAGAAGTAATGTTTTAAAGAAATTCATAAGCCTGATGCACTCAATGAAGATAAACTTTATTATCTAACCTTAGTGATGGTCCATAGTTTGTGCAATACATAACTTTCAAAATAATTAGTTTCCAGTTTACTTAATGGATTATATTAATAAGGAAATTTTCCTCAGATAACTTAAAAAATTGATTCCACTGATAAATAACTGGCATGTAAAATTCTAAATGCATGCTAAAATCTTATAATTGAATTATTAACATTAATAAAGCAGTTGGTCATCTTTAAATATTTATAAATGAAAGTAATAGTGTGGATTATCTGTTTTAAGAGAAAGCTAATTTCTAAGTAGGATTAGAAAGGAGTATGCTGTGGGATATCTGAATGACTTATTTGTTTAAGCATCCAACTCTTGATTTTGGCTCAGGTCATGGTGCTGGGATTGTGAGACTGAACACTGTCAGGCTCCACACTGAGCGTGGACCTTGCTTGAGATTCTCTCTCCCTCTCCTTCTGCCCTTCCCCTACTTCTCTTAAAAAAAAAAAAAATGTAAAAAAAGTAAAGACAGGAAAAATAAAAGAAATAAGTATACTGTACTATCACCATATCTCCCAGTATATCTCTACATGAGCTTAGAATATTTTTTTCTCCTCCTTGTGCCCCATGTGAATACATCCATCTTATCCCATCAGTGCTTCTTTCTCAGTGTACCTGGAATCCACACACTCAATTCTCACTTCATATCCTACCTGAGGTTCTTTTGACTCCTCAGTCAATAGGCTTCTAGGGATTTTCCAATGGCTGCTCCCCTTCCAAAGCTCTTTAGAGTTAATTTCACCTTATTCCTACTCATTAGTCCTATCCTTAGGGTAAACTGGATATCTTTTATCCTATCATGGAAGGACTGATACAGTTTAGTTACTAAATATCCTTCCAATTTACATTTCTGATTATTTGTTCTCTCTGCTCATTCCATATTCTCTATCCCCTAACTACAAAGTGTGGCCATTCATACCATCATAATTTTGTTCATGGTGCATGTGTGTGTGTGTGTGGTTGGAAGTCTCTCTTCCAATCATCTCCAATCCTCTGCAATCATGAAAGACAAACTCATTCTCCAGTTCATTCATAAAGTCTTACTCATCTCCTCTATCTACTCAGCTCTCTCTGTTCTGTAAAGTCCCATTACATTTGCTTCTGCATGGTTATTCATTAATTATCTACTGTCTGGAATTATCATTTACTGTTTCCAATGGAAGTTTTTCTTTAGCTAACAACTGTAAAAACTTGAAGACGAGAGCAGTGTACTTTATTTAGCTGCATAGTACCTGGCTGTATTATGCACATAATAGCTACTATATATAGGATAGATATAGTCAAATACATGTATTTGATTGAACAGGTAATAATGACAAAGCAAAACTTTGATACAACTATGGCAAATCAACTTATCCAGGAATAAATCCCATAAAATGTACTATACTGAGCATGTACTTTCATATCAAATTGTATTTTAAAATGTGCTATTGAAACATATGTGTTAAAGTGAAGGGTACCTTGGTAATGTGCATAAATATCTCTTGAACTACACGTTTTAAAAATTCAGATATTCCTACACTATCATTTTTAATATACCCATAGTTTATTTCTAAGGTAATTAATTAGAGAAAAAGTATTCTATACATCAAGTTAAATTATATACCAAATCCACAGTATAAATATTCCAAACATCAGACCATAATAAATAAAAGTCAAAGAGAATATTTAAACCAGAATATATCTGTAGAAACTAATTATTAATAATAGTGTTTGTGAATTCGGTATACTATTTCACTTATAGTATTTTTCAAATATATCTCAAGATAGTGTTCTGTGTTTAGCAGGGACTTCCATATTTTTCCTAGGAAATAACAGTTAACATAACATGACTCATGTAAATATCAGTTAAAGCCATTTACCTTGTCCTGGCTATTTTCAATCTTTATTATTTTATAGAGAAGTTTTTGTAGCTCATTAAAAAAAGTTCATCATATGAGCTTAGTTATTAATTAACTCAATTATTTAGTTAATATGTGTGTCAGTAGTTCAAAAAGTAAAGAATTTTGACTCTGCTCTATTTCTGGACTCTTGTTTCTAAAAGTGTTATATCTAAAGATCAAATAACAGTTAATTTCTGGAAAGGAGTTACTGCCATAGTAACTAGTTGGAATTCAAGATGATTTTACCAGTAAGACTAGTCAATTTTTAGCTTAACTTGAACTGTTCTTGAATGTAAGTATAAATGTAGAAATGGTGTTTGCTTCTAATTCTTGCTGTGATGTGCAAGACATAAGAAATTAAATTCATGTAATAATAATAAGCCAATGATGACTTAAGTGAAGAGGTGGCAGCATGGACTAGTGAAGATGCCGTGACTGGGAATCAACAGACCTATGGACCTATGTGCAGGTCTTCTGTGACACGTCTTCTAGATGACCTTGGGCAGTCTCAAAGGAAGGACTTTATACCTGAAATTGCAACTGAAGTGCCAGGACATGGTTAAGTATGAAATTCTAAAAGAAGGGCCTGACCTCATGAAAACTTCTCAAGAG
Source organism: Mustela putorius furo (assembly GCF_011764305.1). Lineage (NCBI taxonomy): Eukaryota > Metazoa > Chordata > Mammalia > Carnivora > Mustelidae > Mustela > Mustela putorius. Next base: position 23,507,666 of record NW_025422021.1, read on the forward strand.
CGATTTCAGGTCTCTTGAAATTCCTCACTCACTTTGAAAGTATGAACCTGTGTAGAGTGGATTTCCAGAGGGTGTTTCTCTGGTAAGAGTTGTTGCCAAACTGTTATTCCATTGTGAATGGGCTAAAGCCCGTGCCTCTCACTTTATATGCAGAAAAAGGGGACAGTTCGGAGACCTTAATGAGATCCTCAGCAGCTAGCAACAGAGTATATATTTCAGTGTCGCCACTGGTATTTCAAGGCAAGCAGCTATGCTAAAGGCCTGAAGTAAAAGAAAATGGAGGTCCATTGTGTAGAAATGTTCTCTTATCCTTGATGGGCACAAAATGTGTGAATATTTCTCACTTATTGGGCCAAAAAGGGTTAAAAATGACCTGAGCCACTTTAAATTCTGCTCAGAAGTGCTACTTGGAGCTTTGCGAGCAGAGGCTCACGGAGACCAGGGCCTGAGGAAGTGGCTGGCATAGCAAAGGGAGTGACAGGAGCAAGAATTTCCTGTCCCCTCAGGTCCTTCTAGCCCTAATAAAATTCAAGTCAAAATAAGACAGATTAACAGGCGAAAGTCAAATTTAATAGTGCATGTGTGGGACACCACAGAGACATGATAATTCCAAAGACAGGCAAAATGAAGTATATATGTCATCCTGAACCAAGGAGAAGGGGGTAGGGATTGGGGACTTCTGAGGAAAGGAATGTAATTTGTAAAAATATGAAAAAAAGTAAATGGAAAATATGTTTGCTGGGTCACTCAAATTCAATGGGACAAAGAGGACTTTGAACAAACAGCTTTTGCTAGGTTCCTTCTATCTCCTCCATCATGTATTTAGCTACGGTGATAGCTCTGTCCCTGGAGCACATCCTCTATTTAAACTCTTTTGGGCAGTTGAGGGGAAGTAAAGAGCTTTGCCTGAATCTGCCATTTTTATTGCTTTCTAACTCAAAATAATTTTCATGCTGAAGTGGACCATCTTGGGGCACACTGCCCCTGGACCCTACAGAGGGCCCCTCTGAAGAATCCATAGAAGGTCCCCGGCAAGAAAGTCATCTCTAAATAGTACCAAGACTCAGAATGTGAAGCAATCTTACCTGAGTGTACTTTCTGTACCTTCTTTCATTTCTCCCTGTTGCTCACTGTCTTGGAAGAGCCAGAAACCACTTTGCAAGCTGAGGGAGGAGAAGCAGAAAATGATAGAAGATACTGGCCGTACCCACATACCAGGTGTCAATAGCCTGTTTGAACTCCTCCTCGATTGAGAGAATGAAAAAGATTTAATTCTCAATCAGGTGTGGAATGAGGTGCTCCAATCCCCAATTGAGACTATTTTGTGAGTTGGAGTATAGAAGTTTTCATTACCTAAAAGTGGCTGTGAAGTTGTGGGATCCCCAGATTTTTCATCCTGCTAGCAGTCAGAGAAAAATTTCCCTATGGTACAGGTTGTTAAGTGGGGACTGGAAAAGAAAAATAAAGTTAATTTTGATGATATCTCCCCACCAGTTGTGCTAGTCCAATGTACAAGTTATGCTACTGAATTTGTCTCTCAGTTTCCTCTTGTGTATAAGTGTGGAGAAGCTGTTTGCAGAATTAAGAATTTTGTAGTAACAGAAGTCTGTCCTTTCTGGAAGATGGGAAGTGAGGAAGATTGTAAAATCATATTGTAGGAAAACACTGCAAGCCTAAGAGCAAAATCCAATTAAGATAGCCTGTTTATGAGGTGCCTGGGTGGCTCAGTGGGTTAAAGCCTCTGCCTTGGGCTCAGGTCATGATCCCAGGGTTGTGGGATCAAGCCCCGTATCAGGCTCTCCACTCAGCAGGGAGCCTGCTTCCCACTCTCTCTGCCCTCCTCTCTTTCTACTTGTGATCTTTGTCAAATAAATAAATAAAATCTTAAAAAAAAAGAGAGAGAGAGAAATATTACTCTGGTATAAAACAAAGAATGAAATCTTGAAAAAAAAAAAAGATAGCCTTTGTGCTCTGTATGCCCCCACAGACACAACTAAACACTACAAATCAAACTCTTTTTAGTGACATAGAAGTAAACATTCCAAATAAAATAGCAGTAAATTGAATTCAGAAGTATATTAAACAATAATAAACCATGACAAAGTTTTTATTCTACAAATGCAAAGACAGATCAATAAAAACCTGGTGATTCACAGACCTGTACCCCTGGGGATAAAAATATATGTTTATAAAAAATAAAAAATTAAAAAAAAAAAAATAGATCTTCTAATATAATTTATCACATATTTATCTTAGATACTATAAAAACCATTTTATAAAAGTCAGCAAAGATGGTTGATTTTAAAACAAGTCAATATTCTGAAATCTAAATGAAGAAGTTTCTCTTTAGAATAATATGACTGCTTAATTAATACTGAAGTGAACATCGTGCCTACCATTAAGACTCAAATAACTACTGTGTATCAGGAAGATAAGATTTCCCACCACTAATTTAGTGTTTCACATTGCTCTTAAGTTACACAATAAGAAAATAAATATAAGGGGCACCTGGGTGGCTCAGGGGGTTAAAGCCTCTGCCTTTGGCTCAGGTCATGATCCCAGGGTCCTGGAGTCAAGCCCCACATTGGGCTCTCTGCTTAGCAGGGAGCCTGCTTCCTCCTCTCTCTGCCTATTTGTGATCTCTGTCAAATAAATAAAATTTAAAAAAAAAAAAGACAATAAATATAATTAAAGGCAGAAAAATATTATTTTCAGCTATCTTTTCTTTGCTATCATAATTAAACTGACCTCCTTATCCCAGAATTATTAAGTCAATTATACATCTCCTAATCCTTTAATGTATTTGAAATTTAGAGGTAGGTAGTGATCTAAATTTTCTCAAAATATCCAGGCATTAGAGCAAAAATATTCACTGAACAATCATCCCCCCCCACCACTATTTCAAAATACTACCATATCATATACAAAATGTTGCATACATATCCTTGAATCATATACAAAATGTTGCATACATATTCTTGAATATTTTTGGATTCTCTGTTCTCTTCCAAATAATCTATGTATTTTGAGGCCAGCATCACACTGTGTTAGCTATGTAACTTTGTAATATATTTTTAAATCTGATAAGAAATTCTGTTCACCTGTGCAGGTAGTTTCTACTTGACTGAAAAGTGTTTAAAGTTTTGTATTTTGTAACTGCCATGGGAGACTCTTTGTTCTATCTATCATTGCTCAATATTCCTGCAATAATACATACAGCCCTGTTTATTGTGTGGGAGATGTATCAAAGATATGTAAGTGTTCCGTGAACACTAAAAAGAATTTCCTGTAGGATACTAATTTAGTTGCTGTCGTGCTCAATCCAATTTCCCATATCATTCCTTATTTTGAAATTTCCCAGCTTTTCATCTAATGTTTAATGTATCTGTTTTATATACGTAGAGATTTTTCACATCTATGATTCAGGAATAGGAGGCATTATTCTTCCCTAATTGAAATTTATTTGTCTCTTGAGTGCCCATCTCCCCTGACTGAAAACTTGACAATTCAGGGAAAGTTCTGCTCCTACTTAGGCTCTCTTCAGTATGTACTAAGGAAAATGATTTATTTCTCCACTACCCAAACTTTTATTGTCTTCTCCTTCCTGGAAGATTTGAGTTTGGGGGGCTTCATATTTTTCCAGTTCTAAGTGGCAGGCATCTGGGCTTTCCCATGCAGTTTTCAGGGTCCACTGAAGTCTGGCTTATTCTCCCTGTCCATGCAGGCTCTTCTTTTAATGTCAATCTCTGGCTCATATTATATGTCTCTTGATATGTAAGTTGCAAAACCTTTTCAAGCCTGCTGCTCTAAACAATTTCTCTCAAGCTTTTTTGGGAAGCAGAAAATGTTAGAAATTCTGTGGAATCTCTCCATGACTTAATATTCTACATGATCAGACTTCAACTATGAGTTAAATTGTTAAGATTAAAAACAAAACAAAACAAAAACTACAGATCTATTGACTTCTCTGTTTTGTCTCCTCGGAAGATTCCTCCAACATACACAATCTTCCCTAAATTTACTAACAAATCTTTTCATTTCTGCTAATCTGATACTTCCAATACAATTTGCTCTACATCATGCATTCTGACTTCTAACACAATTTTCTCTTATAAATACAACCAAACCAAAGGCCATAGAGGAGTAATGGGTCTTAGACAACACACAAAGAAAAACACTTTTTTTATTGTCTCCCAATTTAATCTTTCTACCTCTGTTTCATTGTTGTGTTATCACCTGCCCACACACAATTTTGGCATTTTTTTTTTAAATTTTATTTATCTATTTGACAGAGAGAGATCACAAGCAGACAGAGAGGCAGGCAGAGAGAGAGGGAAGGAAGCAGGCTCCCGGCTGAGCCAGAGAGCCCAATGCAGGGCTCGATCCCAGGACCCTGGTACCATGACCTGAGCCAAAGGCAGTGGCTTAACCCACTGAGCCACCCAGGTGCCCCAATTTTGGCATTCTATATATTTTTTTTTCATAGACTGTCTTTGTTTTCAACTTTTTTTTTAATATGTTCAGTTAGCTAACATATAATACATCAATAGTTTTTGACATAGTGTTCAATGATTCATTAGTGGTCTTAGACTGCCTTTTGAGAAAATAAGATTAATCTTGTCCCGTTTATAGTATTTAACTTGAAAATGTGTATTTATTATATGCATGTACATGATGCATATTTGCTATATACTATTTCTGTTATTTTTAAATTTTATTTACTTTAGATATCTTTGTCCTCTTTATTTTTTAATTTACATCTGTCATTTTGTTTTGGGTGTTTCCTTAAGCATCAGTCCTTGTTTCTAAATAGGATGTTTGACTCCTTTATAGTGTCATTTCTTATGTTTTAACTTTTCATTTTCCTACTTGTTTTTTTGGAAAACATTTCTTTGGTGTTTTCCTTGCTTTCTGCTGATTGGTAAGTGGATTGTGCTTTATTTGCCTTTTTTCATTGAAGATCTAGAAGACATTATATTTGATTAATTTGGAGATTATGTTTATAATTTTTCATATGCTTGTATTATATGTACATATGTATATATAGATAGATATACAAATTTATTTATTTGTTAGCAAAAATAGAACTGTGATTCATTGTTTCTTCCCTTTGTTCAATAAGGAACAAACATAATTTTAATTTTCTTTATAATTCATCTAAAAATGATTTTATTTTGTTGCTACTATTAAGATTTTGGACCCAGAATATGATTAGTAAATAATTATTTTATACTATACTTCTTTTTGTTGAAGAACTGTTTTTACAAGTACATTGGTTTTTAAGTATATTTTCTATAATTGTTCAAATATAATTTGGTAATTTATAGCCAAACCATACCATAATTGCAAAAAGAAAAAAATTATACCATAACTTCCCATTCTTGAAGTCTTCCAGTTGATGTAACTATTGACCAGTTGATTTATACCTAAATTTTTTAGGAAAGGAAGTTAGGAGGTATACTCTTTCTTTTTCTAGACAAAGGACATAGGAAGTATAATTGTATCTATAATTGGAATGTCACAGGAAAGATAAGAATTCTGGATGCTGGAAGAATGGAGGCTCTTTTGCCATGGTCTCTATGCATGAGTTTTGATGACACTATTTTCCCCTCTCAAGAACTGACTGTTTGAGTCACTATGTTGTACATCTGGAACTAACAGACTATTATAAGTCAATTATCTTTTAATAAAAAATCAATTGATATTTCTACCTTTACTTCTGATAATTAGTATTCTAAGAGAAATCTAAGATTCAGATGATGTTTGTAACTTTTCATATAACCTTTTCTATCTAAATGCTTATAGAATGTTCCCTTCATGTTTTATTATAAAACAAACGCACCAGGAATTGTCTTAACATTACCTTCTCTTACAGACATTCTCCCTGAAGAGTTCTATTAATCTCCAAACTAAATTCCTTTACCTGAGGAAAGTTTTGTTTGATATCATTATGCATTGTTTCATTTTTTTTCATCTCTTCGACAGGGACACCAATTATCTTTATTTGACCATTTCCTCCATTTCTGGTAGCTATCATCTTCTCTTATCATCTCTTGTTATTAATTTTTAATAACAAGTTCCTGTACTTTCCAAAAATTTTTTCACATTCATCCACGATGTAAACTTTCTACTTCTGTAATACAGATTTTGCTCTTTATTGCTTCTTTTTTAGAAATATTTATTTATTTATTTGAGAAAGAGAAAGCGTGAGTGCAGGGGGAGGATGACAGAGGGAGAGGGGGAGAGAGAATTTCAAGGAGACTCCCCTCTGAGTGTGGAGGCTGACGCTGGGTTCAATCTCATAACCCTGAGATCATGACCTGAGCTGAAATCAAGAGTGTTTGTCCATCCAACTTAGCCACCCGGGTGCCCTGCTCTTTATTGAATCTAGAGCAGATTTTAACCGTGTTAGTGCATTTTAGATTTCGTTATGATTTTTCCATGTTTCTTGGTTGATTTTCATCTTTGCCTATGTAATTTAGCTCCATTTTTATCTCATGCTTGTCATTGTTATTTTTCATCTCCTCTTTAACAAAAATGTATTATAAATAAAAATGTTATAAAAGTACTATTTTTGTTTTCATAGCATAAATTTTATTTTTTCCCATATCTAAAGGACAAAGAGTCTTTCTTTCCTATTAAAGAATACTTTCAAAGTCATGTTGATTATATTTCATTGTAAATATCATTTCTGGTACAAAATTTTACTACTTTTCTCACATTTACTTCTTTCTTGTACAGATATGATCAGGATACAATCTATGACACATCTATAATGGGAAAGATTGCACTACTGAGACACCTTATACTTGTATAACTATAGAAGAGTGGCCATGATAGGGATGATAGGAAAGGAAATGTCCCTCATCATTTTAGAAAACAGCTATAGCATGATGTCTTCAGTCCCCTGGTCAGCAAAGATCTAATATCATCAACAAATGAGTGTTAATGGTTGGTAAAAATCAGCACACTGCCTAATGTTGTTAAGCAGAAATTTCTTATAAAATTCTGCAGATAATTGATAAAAATCTCCTACTGCAGAACTATCCCACCTTTAAGAGCAGAGGTGTCTGTGAGCATTTTATAGAAGATTGGGAGGAGAACAATAATTGTTGCTAGTTTACTTCTACTATGTCAGAACCAACCTCATCATATATATTTAAACAGAAATAAGAGATGATTATTTCCTTTTAGGAATACTTCTACTTTTCACTATTTTCAAGCATATAATTTATTTTTATAATTAGATATATTTGTGCACTGATGAACTTATTTAATTATTGATTTATTAATGTATTTATTTATTAATTTAATTATATGCTGAAATTAACATTTTTAAAAACCAAGAAGATAATAAGTATGCTTTTCTCCCCCCTGAATCTCAAGTGGATCCTTAAAAAGCAAAGGCAATCCATGTCTAATAATTGATCTGCTAACAGTGACTCCTGTAAAAACCTAAGTTAAGAAAGGAATTCAAACCCACTTGCTTATTTTTGGTATATAGGAAAGTGATTGACTTTGTTTACTATAATGTATCCTGCTATGTTTTTTAACTGATTAGCCAAAGAAGAAGAAGAAGAAGAAGAAGAAGAAGAAGAAGAAGAAGCAGCAGCAGCAGAAGGGAGTCACTGATTTTTGCATTTATATGCCAATCTTGGATTACAAGCTAGTACAGCTTTTAAAATTTTATACTATGAGCACCTGCTCCATAGAAGACACGACACTCAGTAAGTTATCAGATGTGGTCTTTACTTAAACTGTAGCTACAGGAGCCAGTCAGTACACATTCAAGAAAAGGGAACTCACTATATTGCTTCTATTAATTACAGTGCCACTCTTACTTAAAGTAAGTGTTTCTGAATTGGGGAGGCTCAAAAGTCCACAACCCCAAGGATCATAGTCATACTCTTACAATTCTCCTTTTTGACAAGCTAAAACTGTATTAGATTTTTGGAATCCTTATTTCCATGTATGAAGTGCATTCTAAATTTCTAAAAATAAAACGAAGTTTCTAAATTAGAATGTTTCCCTAATAAATCTATGCTCTATATGGACCTATTTTTATGACCACTTATCAAAGTGTCACATTTTTTTCTCCAATTTCCTAAAATCCCCTTCCATGCACCTGTGCTGCTAGAACTGAAACTGCACTGAGGAAGATAACCCACTCCAATGTCAGCAGAGTTTTTCTTTGAAGAGACCTGTCAGCTTGTGTCAATTGCAGGAATTTATGTCAATTTCTGAAGTCATTTCATATTTGCTTTGCATTACATCACTTTGCTCATGTCTCAAGCAACTGAAGATATACCTGAAAATTTATTGGACAAGACAGCTACCTTCCCAAGTGCAGATGAGCCTGAAAGGCAAATGTGAAAAACAGTCAGTGTTCTAACAGCACCTAAAATATCTAATGGAAATGAAACAAAACTTTAATGTTTAAATTTAATTTGGTGTCATTACCATTGACTTTAAAAATCATAAATTGAGCTAGAATTGACCTACACTTCACTTTGTTTTCCTAGCTATTTTTGTGAATCTTTGATTTAAACTTTATATATATTTTAATACCTATCTTTTAAGCAGTTGAATTTTATATTCAACAATAAAATAAAACCATCTCCTGTCTTGCACACAATGGTCTCAATGAATTGAGTTGCTTTTCTAACAATAGAGAAATGTGGAATATATCACTAACACTCACCACTTTTCTCTGAGGGAGGTGTGGTTGGGAAGAAGACTTGGTCCACGTAAATGTTATCGCATATCAGAAGAGGCATCAGAATTTAACCAGATGAAGAGATGTTTGGCTTATTTCCCAAGGCTACTTATTTGAAAACAAGTAAGCGCTGAAAGATGAGTGACTCCACAGCATCTCGCCATCTTGAAATTTTTCTGTCCCCCAAATTTAAGATTTTCTTGTCATCTATATTTATTGCTCTAAAGCAGGACTATTGAAAATTCAGCATACCACATTGAGTTAGGAATATAAGGATTAATATTCAGTATATGGACAGTATATGAAAGAATAGGTCTTTTATGACATTTCTTTTCATGAGTGAGAAGGGACCTAATAAATTACTTTATTAAATCTCTTACAAGTGAAGATAAATGTCATCAAGGGTTTAAGTTCTCATGTATTACATATAATGTACCGTTCTTCTGTCTATCTTCCTATATTTCTATATTTTGTCAACCTCATCCAATAGGCTTTACTTCATCATCAAATACATTTCCCTTTAAGGCAAAAAAGAAATGAGGAATTGAGAAAAAAAATGCCTGATTTCACTTCGGTTGTTATTCTACTCAGTGTATCTGTTTTTAGCTTACTTTTGCTATCATACTTTTGTTCCTATAATTTTTCATCTCCAAGTGCTGAACAGGTGCAGGTAGTGGCAGCCTTGACTTTCAATGTTGAATAAAAATTCAGACATGTTTTGGATCCTTTCTTATACATCCTTTGTTTTTCTTTGTCTGAAATGATATTGTTTCTCCCCAAACTTGCACCTGCTGTTGGACTCATTATCACCAAACACCCAGGTATAGAAATAAGACACAAAGATGGCATCCTGCACTCTTCTGTGACTATCAAGCCACAAAAATAACTAAATTCTAACAGTATCTACATTTTTATTATCATGCCTATGTATGTCCATTTGCCACTGCCTTGGCTAACTCCTCATAGTATTTTACCTAGACAATTTTTTATAGTCCACTAAAGCAGTGATATTCAAACAGTTTCCTATCATCATGAAGAAATACATTTACATTATACATATACATAACATACACATACATATACAGTATACACAGGCATAATTAAATCAATACATACTGCTAAAATAAAAGTTTTAAAAGTATCCTTAATATATCATGCACACTGTTTTCTATTCTGTTCCATTTTTTTAAAGATTTTTATTTATTTATTTTACAGATAGAGATCATAAGTAGGCAGAGAGGCAGGCAGAGAGAGAGGAAGGGAAGCATGCTCCCTGCTGAGCGGAGAGACTGACGTGGGGCTCAATCCCAGGACACTGAGACCATGACCCGATCCGAAGGCAGAAGCTTTAACCCACTGAGCCACCCAGGTGCCCCTCTATCATATTCCATTTTTTAAAGCAAAATCAATTTTGCAACCTAACTGATGTGCGGTTGCTACCAGTAATTTGAAAAATACTACAAAAGAATTGCCATGTCTCCAGCTAAGACTCTGAAAAATGAATGTCTCAAGCTGTTAGCAAAGAGTTCTGTGTTTTACCTATACTTCTTCCATGCACATAACTTTTCTTCTGAACACCCTTCTTTCAGCCACTGGATGGAGTCTAAACTCATCACAATATCTTGCAACCAGGACTCTTCTTGCTCACATCTTCAACCTCTCTTTCATACTCCCAAAATTCACATGCTTAAACCATTCCTTTGGATATCTCTATGTCTTCCTTTACAGTAGTATGCTTGGAAAACTGCCTTCCTTAATTCTTTTTATTTTTTACCCTTCATCTCTGCTCAAATATCTTTCTCCTCCTCTGTAAAGCTTTCTCTAATCCTCCCCAAATAGAAATAGTTACTTCTTCTTGGCACCACTACTGTGTTTGTAAATAAAACATTCCATGGGAGATACTCGCAGAACTCACTCCCCATAGATACTTCCATCTTCACACCATAGCCATCAAGCGTGGATTTGTCATAATGGAATGATTATTTCCTTCTGATCCAATGTCCTCAAATATGTTATTTCTCAGCAAGGAATTTTTGTACTTCTGTCCAGGAGACATGTTTCTTTTTTTTTTTTTCTTTTAAGATTTTATTTATTTACTTGACAGACAGAGATCACAAGTAGGTAGAGAGGCAGGCAGAGAGAGAGGGGGAAGCAGGCTCTCCACTGAGCAGGGAGCCCGATGCGGGGCTTGATCCCAGGACTCTGAGATCATGACCTGAGCTGAAGGCAGAGGCTTAACCCACTGAGCCACCCAGGAGACATATTTCTTTATAAATAAGATTCTTCAATAGCCAGGGACAGGAGTTTCACTTCCATATATGAAACAGTAAATGGTACAGGACTTGCTTTCCACCAAAAACAACTAAATAATTAGAAAACAAGGTTAAATATTTGAAACAACTGTTTTCAACCACTGGATGGTAGGAAGCACAGGAATGTGGTCACCGATAGAGAAACAAATGAGGCAAAGCCTATAATCAACTTGGCCTTCTGCCAGCATGGAACTGACTCAGGTTCATAGAGTCGAGGCGAAAGACATAGGAGCTCAAGAAGAACAAGGTAGCTGGAATCTGGAATTTGGAGAAGAAGAAGCTATTCAGGGAAAGCTTTCCAGAAATCTACTTAAGAACCTCCAAAATTCTTACACTAAATTGTAGGTTGACTACCAATCTACATATGCACCCAGTGAAACTGCATAAGGCCTGGTTAAGATCAACTGTCAGAGAGCCATAGCTTAATAATTCCAAATGCTCACACAGGGCTGGCAGACATACAAGTTTATACCAGTCATAGTAGAGAGATATTGTGGAATACCTGAGGCACTCAATAGAGCTCTCTCAAGGGTCACACCTTAGAAGCAACGTTAAGTTAACCCTAGAGTAAAAGCTATTTTATTTATTTATTTATTTATTAAGAGATTTTATTTATTTATTTGACAGACAGATCAAAAGTAGGCAGAGAGGCAGGCAGAGAGAGAGAGAGAGGAGGAAGCAGGCTCCCTGCCGAGCAGAGAGCCCAACTCGGGGCTCAATCCCAGGACCCTGGGATCATGACTTGAGCCGAAGGCAGAGGCTTAACCCACTGAGCCACCCAGGCGCCCTGAGTAAAAGCTATTTTAGAACAAAGCTTAAAACAAAAAAAAAGAGCTCGAAAGAATGGTGGTGATATACAAGTAAATTAACTCCATGCCAAAAACATCTTTAACACTCCTTAAAGAAAAATAAAAATTCAAAGTAATCGAACCCACCAAAGAGCCCTCCCCCACCCCTCAAGACACACCCCCACCAACACCTACAGGCCCCTACAGACCCCTATAGAGTCCTACATCAAATGTATATATAAATATACTTGGAATGAATGATAAGGAGGAGAACGAGAAAAGGGCAAAAAATTTACAGGAAGAAAAAATAACAAAAATATTTAAAATTCAATGAGATATTAGAACAGAAATTCAAAGAAAGCCACACCAGAAGACATCATAATCAAATTGTTTAAAGCCAGTGAGAAAAAAAAAAACTTTAAAGTAACAAGAAAAAAATTGGCATTCTAAATATAGGGAAAACAAACTAGAATCATCACAAACTTCTCAGACTCAAAAATAATTAGCATAAATCCATAAAAGATAAAATGGGTAAATAATAAGAAAAGTCAGTAAAACTAAAAGCTGGTTCTTTAAAAAGGTCAATATATTGATAATCCTCTATACAGCATGATCAAGAAAAGGAAATAATCTCATCAGGAATGAAAGAGATGACATTATTATATATGTGAAATACTTCAAGTACTTTTGTACTTCAAAAAGTATAAAAATTGCTGAGAAAAATTAGAGATGACCTAAATAAATGGAGAAATGTAAAATGTTCATGAATTAGAAAATTCAATATTGTTAAAATGTAAATTCTTCCCCAGTTAATCAAAAGATTAATAAAATTCAAATAAAAATCTCGAAAGTCTTGTTTCTAGAAATTACCAATTTTTTTCTAATAATTATTTAGATTTACAGAAATCATTGACTAGTTGAAATATTTCTGAAAAAGAAAATTAAGAGACACATTATCAAATTTCAAAACATAAAGCTATAGTAATCAAGACAATGTGTTATTGGTGGAATTAGAAGTATATAATAATAATGTAAATCAATGGAGAAGAATAGAAAGTTCAGAAATACACTCACAGATATATGGTCAATTGATTTGTAACAATGGTGTCAAGATTATCAACAGAGAGTGTTTTTTCAACAAATTTTGCTAGAACAATTAGATATCTACTTGAAAAAAAAAAAAGAAATATTACCTTGCCTCACATCATACACAAAAATTAATTTGGAATTGACCTAAATGTAAATGCTAAATCTATTAAACATATAGGAGAAAACAGAAGATTAAACCTTCCTGATTTGGGAGTAGGCAAAGATTTCCTAGAATAGACTCTAAAATCATGCACCAGGGGAGGAGTCAAGATGGCGGAGAAGTAGCAGGCTGAGACTACTTCAGCTAGCCGTAGATCAGCTAGATAGCTTATCTAAAGATTGCAAACACCTGAAAATCCATCGGCAGATCGAAGAGAAGAAGAACAGCAATTCTGGAAACAGAATAACAACCACTTTCTGAAAGGTAGGACCAGCGGAGAAGTGAATCCAAAGCAACGGGAAGATAGACCCCGGAGGGGGGGGGGGGAGGAGCCGGCTCCCGGCAAGCAGCGGAGCAACGGCGCACAAAATCAGGACTTTTAAAAGTCTGTTCCGCTGAGGGACATCGCTCTAGGGGCTAAACCGGGGCGAAGCCCACGTGGGGTCAGCGTGGCCTCAGGTCCCGCAGGGTCACAGAAAGATCGGGGGTGTCTGAGTGTCGCAGAGCTTGTGGGTATTGGAACGGGAAAGCCGGCTACAGAGACAGAGCCGACAGTAAGCTCGCAGCTCGGGGTTACCTTGAACCAGCCACAGGTTCAGTGAGCTCGAAGCGCGGCCGGAGGTCAGGCAGACGGGAGTAACTGGCGCTGTTCTCTGAGGGCGCACTGAGGAGTGGGGCCCGGGGCTCTCGGGTCCTCCGGGCCGGAGACCAGGAAGCCGCCATTTGTATTCCCGTCCTCCAGAACTCTACAGAAAGCGCTCAGGGAACAAAAGCTCCTGAAAGCAAACCCGAGCGGATTACTCACCCCGGCCCTGGGTAAGGGCAGTGTAATTCCGCCTGGGGCAGACACTTGAGAATCACTACACCAGGCCCCACCCCAGAAGATCAACAAGAAATCCATCCGAGACCAAGTTCACCTACCAAGGAGTGCGGTTTCAATACCAAGGAGAGCAGCAGAATTCCAGAGGAGGTGAAAGCCAAGCACGGAACTCATGGCTTTTTCCTGGTGATTTTTTTTAGTCTTGCAGTTAATTTAATTTTTTTTTTTTCATGTCTTGTTTTTTTTTCTCGCCTTCGGGTAAAATTTTTTTTAACTGTTACCTTTTTCTTTTTTAACAATTTTTTACTAGTTTATCTAATATATACATTTTATCTTTTTTATATTTTTCTTAGGTGTTTTCTTTTTTTTTAATTCTTTTTTTTTCTTTTTTCTTTTTGTTTTTCTTTCTTCCTTTTTGAACCTCTTTTTATCCCCTTTCTCCCCCCTCACAATTTTGGATCTCTTCTAATTTGGTTAAAACATATTTTCCTGGGGTTGTTGCCATCCTTTTAGTATTTTACTTGCCCCTTCATATACTCTTATCTGGACAAAATGACAAGACGGAAAAATTCAACACAAAAAAAGAACAAGAGGCAGTACCGAAGGCTAGGGACCTAATCAATACAGACATTGGTAATATGTCAGATATAGAGTTCAGAATGACAATTCTCAAGGTTCTAGCCAGGCTCGAAAAAGGCATGGAAGATATTAGAGAAACCCTCTCGAGAGATATAAAAGCCCTTTCTGGAGAAATAAAAGAACTAAAATCTAACCAAGTTGAAATAAAAAAAGCTATTAATGAGGTGCAATAAAAAATGGAGGTTCTCACTGCTAGGATAAATGAGGCAGAAGAAAGAATTAGTGATATAGGAGACCAAATGACAGAGAATAAAGAAGCTGAGCAAAAGAGGGACAAACAGCTACTGGACCACGAGGGGAGAATTCGAGAGATAAGTGACACCATAAGACGAAACAACATTAGAATAATTGGGATTCCAGAAGAAGAAAGAGAGACGGGAGCAGAAGGTATACTGGAGAGAATTATTGGGGAGAATTTCCCCAATATGGCAAAGGGAACGAGCATCAAAATTCAGGAGGTTCAGAGAACGCCACTCAAAATCAATAAGAATAGGCCCACACCCCATCACCTAATAGTAAAATTTACAAGTCTCAGTGACAAAGAGAAAATCCTGAAAGCAGCCCGGGAAAAGAAGTCTGTAACATACAATGGTAAAAATATTAGATTGGCAGCTGACTTATCCACAGAGACCTGGCAGGCCAGAAAGAGCTGGCATGATATTTTCAGAGCACTAAATGAGAAAAACATGCAGCCAAGAATACTATATCCAGCTAGGCTATCATTGAAAATAGATGGAGAGATTAAAAGCTTCCAGGACAAACAAAAACTGAAAGAATTTGCAAACACCAAACCAGCTCTACAGGAAATCTTGAAAGGGGTCCTCTAAGCAAAGAGAGAGCCTACAAGTAGTAGATCAGAAAGGAACAGAGACCATATACAGTAACAGTCACCTTACAGGCAATACAATGGCCCTAAATTCATATCTCTCAATAGTTACCCTTAATGTTAATGGACTAAATGCCCCTGTCAAAAGACACAGGCTATCAGAATGGATAAAAAAACAAAACCCATCTATATGTTGCATCCAAGAAACTCATTTTAAGCCCGAAGACACCTCCAGATTTAAAGTGAGGGGGTGGAAAAGAATTTACCATGCTAATGGACATCAGAAGAAAGCAGGAGTGGCAATCCTTATATCAGATCAATTAGATTTTAAGCCAAAGACTATGATAAGAGATGAGGAAGGACACTATATCATACTCAAAGGGTCTGTGCAACAAGAAGATTTAACAATTTTAAATATCTATGCCCCCAACGGGGGAGCAGCCAACTATATAAACCAATTAATAACAAAATCAAAGAAACACATCAACAATAATACAATAATAGTAGGGGACTTTAACACTCCCCTCACTGAAATGGACAGTTCATCCAAGCAAAAGATCAGCAAGAAAATAAAGGCCTTAAACGACACACTGGACCAGATGGACATCACAGATATATTCAGAACATTTCATCCCAAAGCAACAGAATACACATTCTTCTCTAGTGCACATGGAACATTCTCCAGAATAGATCACATCCTAGGTCCTAAATCAGGACTCAACCGGTATCAAAAGATTGGGATCATTCCCTGCATATTTTCAGACCACAATGCTCTAAAGCTAGAACTCAACCACAAAAGGAAGTTTGAAAAGAACCCAAATACATGGAGACTAAACAGCATCCTTCTAAAGAATGAATGGGTCAACCTGGAAATTAAAGAAGAATTGAAAAAAATCATGGAAACAAATGATAATGAAAATACAATGGTTCAAAATCTGTGGGACACAACAAAGGCAGTCCTGAGAGGAAAATATATAGCAGTACAAGCCTTTCTCAAGAAACAAGAAAGGTCTCAAATATACAACCTAACCCTACACCTAAAGGAGCTGGAGAAAGAACAAGAAAGAAACCCTAAGCCCAGCAGGAGAAGAGAAATCATAAAGATCAGAGCAGAAATCAATGAAATAGAAACCAAAAAAACAATAGAACAAATCAACGAAACTAGGAGCTGGTTCTTTGAAAGAATTAATAAAATTGATAAACCCCTGGCCCGACTTATCAAAAAGAAAAGAGAAAGGACCCAAATAAATAAAATCATGAATGAAAGAGGAGAAATCACAACTAACACCAAAGAAATACAAACTATTATAAGAACATACTATGAGCAACTCTACGCCAATAAATTTGACAATCTGGAAGAAATGGATGCATTCCTAGAAACATATAAACTACCACAACTGAACCAGGAAGAAGTAGAAAGCCTGAACAGACCCATAACCAGTAAGGAGATTGAAACAGTCATTAAAAATCTCCAAACAAACAAAAGCCCAGGGCCAGACGGCTTCCCGTGGGAATTCTACCAAGCATGTAAAGAAGAACTAATTCCTATTCTCCTGAAACTGTTCCAAAAAATAGAAATGGAAGGAAAACTTCCAAACTCATTTTATGAGGCCAACATCACCTTGATCCCAAAACCAGACAAGGATCCCACCAAAAAAGAGAGCTATAGACCAATATCCTTGATGAACACAGATGCGAAAATACTCAACAAAATACGAGCCAATAGGATTCAACAGTACATTAAAAAGATTATTCACCACGACCAAGTGGGATTTATTCCAGGGCTGCAAGGTTGGTTCAACATCCGCAAATCAGTCAATGTGATACAACACATCAATAAAAGAAAGAACAAGAACCATATGATACTCTCAATAGATGCTGAAAAAGCATTTGACAAAGTACAGCATCCCTTCCTGATCAAAACTCTTCAAAGTGTAGGCATAGAGGGCACATACCTCAATATCATCAAAGCCATCTATGAAAAACCCACCGCAAATATCATTCTCAATGGAGAAAAACTGAAAGCTTTTCCGCTAAGGTCAGGAACACGGCAGGGATGTCCATTATCACCACTGCTGTTCAACATAGTACTAGAGGTCCTAGGCTCAGCAATCAGACAACAAAAGGAAATTAAAGGCATCCAAATCGGCAAAGAAGAAGTCAAATTATCACTCTTCGCAGATGATATGATACTATATGTGGAAAACCCAAAAGACTCCACTCCAAAACTGCTAGAACTTATACAGGAATTCAGTAAAGTGTCAGGATATAAAATCAATGCACAGAAATCATTTGCATTTCTCTACACCAACAACAAGACAGAAGAAAGAGAAATTAAGGAGTCAATCCCATTTACAATTGCACCCAAAACCATAAGATACCTAGGAATAAACCTAACCAAAGAGACACAGAATCTATACTCAGAAAACTATAAAGTACTCATGAAAGAAATGGAGGAAGACACAAAGAAATGGAAAAATGTTCCATGCTCCTGGATTGGAAGAATAAATATTGTGAAAATGTCTATGCTACCTAAAGCAATCTACACATTTAATGCAATTCCTATCAAAGTACCATCCATCTTTTTCAAAGAAATGGAACAAATAATTCTAAAATTTATATGGAACCAGAAAAGACCTCGAATCGCCAAAGGGATATTGAAAAAGAAAGCCAACGTTGGTGGCATCACACTTCCGGACTTCAAGCTCTATTACAAAGCTGTCATCATCAAGACAGCATGGTACTGGCACAAAAACAGACACATAGATCAATGGAACATAATACAGAGCCCAGAAATAGACCCTCAACTCTATGGCCAACTAATCTTCGACAAAGCAGGAAAGAATGTCCAATGGAAAAAAGATAGCCTCTTCAATCAATGGTGCTGGGAAAATTGGACAGCCACATGCAGAAAAATGAAATTGGACCATTTCCTTACACCACACACAAAAATAGACTCAAAATGGTTGAAGGACCTCAATGTGCGAAAGGAATCCATCAAAATCCTTGAGGAGAACACAGGCAGCAACTTCTTCGACCTCAGCCACAGCAACATCTTCCTAGGAACAACACCAAAGGCAAGGGAATCAAGGGCAAAAATGAACTATTGGGATTTCATCAAGATCAAAAGCTTTTGCACAGCAAAGGAAACAGTTAACAAAATCAAAAGACAACTGACAGAATGGGAGAAGATATTTGCAAACGATATCAGATAAAGGACTAGTGTCCAGAATCTCTAAAGAACTTAGCAAACTCAACACCCAAAGAACAAATAATCCAATCAAGAAATGGGCAGAGGACATGAGCAGACATTTCTGCAAAGAAGACATCCAGATGGCCCTCAGACACATGAAAAAGTGCTCCATATCACTCGGCATCAGGGAAATACAAATCAAAACCACAATGCGATATCACCTCACACCAGTCAGAATGGCTAAAATCAACAAGTCAGGAAATGACAGATGCTGGCGAGGATGCGGAGAAAGGGGAACCCTCCTACACTGTTGGTGGGAATGCAAGCTGGTGCAGCCACTCCGGAAAACAGCATGGAGGTTCCTCAAAATGTTGAAAATAGAACTGCCCTATGACCCAGCAATTGCACTACTGGGTATTTACCCTAAAGATAACAAACGTAGTGATCCAAAGGGGCACGTGCACCCGAATGTTTATAGCAGCAATGTCCACAATAGCCAAACTATGGAAAGAACCTAGATGTCCATCAACAGATGAATGGATCAAGAAGATGTGGTATATATACACAATGGAATACTATGCAGCCATCAAAAGAAATGAAATCTTGCCATTTGCGACAACATGGATGGAACTAGAGCGTATCATGCTTAGCGAAATAAGTCAAGCAGAGAAAGACAACTATCATATGATCTCCCTGATATGAGGAAGTGGTGATGCAACATGGGGGCTTAAGTGGGTACGAGAAGAATAAATGAAAGAAGATGGGATTGGGAGGGAGACAAACCATAAGTGACTCTTAATCTCACAAAACAAACTGAGGGTTGCTGAGGGGAGGGGGTTTGGGAGAAGGGGGTGGGATTATGGACATTGGGGAGGGTATGTGCTTTGGTGAGTGCTGTGAAGTGTGTAAACCTGGTGATTCACAGACCTGTACCCCTGGGGATAAAAATATATGTTCATAAAAAATAAAAAATTAAATAAAAAAAATTAAAAAATAAAAAATAAATAAATAAACATGTTACTTAGAAAAGCCCGTTATGAAAGGGAAAAAAAAAATAAAAATAAAATCATGCACCATAAAAGAAAAAGAAAATTATTAACTCGTAAAAATTTAAAAACTTCTGATTGTTGAAAACGTCATTAATAAAATAAAAAGCAAACCAAACACTTGCAGAAATTATTTTTATTATATGAGATAATAAAGAACTTGAGACCAAAGGTGTATAGAAACTCCTACAACTCAATATTAAGTAAATGATTAGCAAAATATCTAAAATTACTTTTCAGAGAAGTTACACAAATGACTAATAAAGAAATGAAAAGATGTTCACCATCACTTGTCTTTTGGGAAAGGCAACTTAAAATCATAATCAGGTGCCACTATATAGTGACTAAAATGCTCAAAATGAAGACAATTGACTATATCAAGTGTTGGCAAAAATATGTATCTAAAAGAATTGTCCTGTATTTCTTGTGAAAATACAGAATGATACATTTTGGAAGTCATTTTGGCAGTTTCTTTTCATTTTTTTATTTGAGTATGGTTTATATACAATGTTGCATTAATTGCAGGTGTCCAACATAGTAATTCAATCTCTATACTTTATGCTGTGCTCACCACAAGTGTAGCTACCATCTGTCACCATACAACACTATTACCATATCATTGGCTCTATTCTTTATGCTGGGCCTTTTATTCCCATGACTAATTCATCTCATAACTGGAAGCCTGTATCTTTCCTTTTTACTCTTTTTATTCATCTTCCACCCTCTTCCCTCTGGCAACCACCAGTTTGTTTTCTGTAGTTACAGGTCTCATTCCCCTTTTTGTTTGTTTATACTTTTTTTTTTTTTTTTTTTTTTAGATTCCACATATGAGTGAAATCGTATTTTTTTTTCTTCCTCAGTTTGATTTATTTCACTTAGCATAATACACTCCAGGTCCATCTATGTTGTTGTAAATACCATATGATCCAATAATTCCACTACTGAGTACTTACCCAAATAAAATGAAAACACTAATTCAAAAGATAAATGCATCCTAAAGTTTACTGCAGCATTATTTAATGGTAGCCAAAATTTGGAAGCAACCTTCCAAGTGTCCATTCATAGAAGAATGGATAAAGAACACACACACACGCACACACACACTGGAACATTGGCAATTTCTTTTAAGCTAAATATACATTTACCATGATGATGCAGTTCGATACCGAAGAGAAATTCAAACATATGTACATAAAGTCTGGTAAATAAATATTCACAGCAGCTTTATTCATTATAGTCTAAAACTGGAAACAATTCAATTGTCCATCAAGAGGTAAGTAGATCAAAAAACTGTGTCGTATCTTACAGTGAAATATTATTCAATAATAAAATAGAACAAACTACTGAGACACACAAAATAGATGAAT
Source organism: Mustela putorius furo (assembly GCF_011764305.1). Lineage (NCBI taxonomy): Eukaryota > Metazoa > Chordata > Mammalia > Carnivora > Mustelidae > Mustela > Mustela putorius. The sequence goes on from NW_025422021.1 coordinate 23,528,622, forward strand.
CTCCAAAAACATTATGCTCAGCAAAAGAAGTAGGACACCAAAGACTATCTACTGTATGATTCATTTATGTGAAACATCACAACAGCAAAATTCATCTACAGAGACAGAAAGCAAATCAGTAGTTGCTGGGAGTACAGGCTCAGCATTGGGTGGGAGTAAATGTGGTACTTTTTGAGGCGATGGAGACCTTCTATATATTATCTGTACTGGTGGTTACATGAATATTTAAACTTGTCAAAATTATAAACTAATATATTTTTAAAATGGTTGCATTTTAGGGATGCCTTTGTGGCTCAGTCGGTTAAGCGTCTGCCTTTGGCTCAGGTCGTGATCCCAGGGTCTTGGAATCGAGTCCCGTATTGGGCTCGATTGGGCTCGATTGGGCTGATTCTGCTAAGCCCACAGCCTGCTTCTTCCTCATCCTCTGCCAATCAACTGCTTAGGCTCTCTCACTTGGTCTGTCACTCTGGCAAAGCAATAAAATATAAATAAAATAAAATGGGTGCATTTTATTGTACATAAATTATACATCAACAAAGGTGACTTAAAAAGCACTTCACAACAATATCTTTGTATTTCAGTCTCTCATTTCTAACCAGTACTTACTTGAAAATAATAACTATATATTATATTTCCATCTACTAGTACCGCCCAGTGGAGAATATGAGAAACAGATATTTGATGAATAAGAGGATAAATATTTGAATAAAGGAATGAATGACTAATATATTCAGATAAAAGAATAAGACAAAACTTTAAAAATAAATAATATTTTAGCAAGCATCATGGAAAGACTTTCTAACTGTTCCTCTGTAAATATACAACGAGATCATGCCTCATAACCCACCATTAGAGACAATTAACTTTGGATAAGAGGCATTCCTTCATCAGAGTCAAGAGGTTCTTTAAAAGATTTTTTAATTTTTTAATTCTTATTTTATTTATTTATTTATCTTTGAATTTTTTATCCATTTGAGAGACCAAGTGAGCAGGGAGAGGAGCAGGGGAGAGGGACAAGCAAACTCTGTGCCAAACATGGAGCCCAAAGTGGGGCTTGATTCTACAACCCTGAAATCATATCTGAGTCAAAATCGAGAGTTGGATGCCTAAGTGACTGAGTCACCCAGGTGCCACCATAGATTCCAGTTTTTAAATGTATGTACTTTTGAAAAAAAAATAAAATATTGTGTCACTAATAACAACTAATATTAACACATCAATTTTCTAGTATTTCCAGGAAGCAACCTTTAGAACAGGTAAGAAATTCTTCCATTTGCTTTGGACAACATAGAAAATGGGAAGTTGTATAGTCTTATTGCTGGAGATAATTGGCCCAAGTGGCATGTCATGGGAACATTCCCAAAGAGGATTCTTTGGGACAGTGGCCAACACTAGGCTTTTCTGTGAGAGGAGCCCAGAATGTGATGCTTCTCAAACTATTAACTTTCATTTCCTCAAAAATCCTATTTCAGGGTTAAAATCTACTGTTGTTACCCTTCCACATGATTTAACAAAACAAACAATAAATTTACTTGAAGTTAGTTGGTAGTAGGAAAGGAAAACCACCCTTAAGTCTTGGAAGATGTTTCTTTTCTTCCAGAATGTTCATGTAAAATACAAATCATGTAGATGGCACACATAATTCACTTAAAATTTCGTATACTATGGCAGAGAAAATATACATCAAACTACATTTCGTGTTCTTCCTCCTAGGACACAAGAAACACTACTTCCCAGAAGCTTTGCAGTTAGGCATTGTGCTGAACTAACTCTGGAAATTAACTGAGTCACTTGTGGAGACAGGGGAAAATCCTTTCAAAATTCTTTTGTCCCCCTCTTCTTCCCCTGCCTCGGTAATTGGTCACACTTGACCAAGACACTGGAGGCTGCATGTTTGGAGTACGTGGGTAGGCTGCAGAGCAGAGCACCCAACTGCCCTTGCCAGTTACCTTTGGACGTTTAACAAGATTAGAAACAACTTGTTATGCATCATCCCTGAGATGTGAATTAATTTAGCCTATGCCGACTAATAGTTGGCCAATGTTTTATATAAAATAACTACTAGGATTTCCTTTTTAAAAAATCTATATTAGAATCACAAACATAAAAAGGGAAAAAAACCCTCTTGAATTAGGGAGGATAATGGGAGTTTCTTCAATGGTCCCCTCATTGGTCCATTTAAAATAGTATCATTTCCTATTTTCTAAACTTGTCAATTTATTTCTACTTATTTTTAGTATCATAGGAAGTCTCCAAATGCCTGGCAAGTCTAATTACATTTGAAGCATAAAATCAGCATCATTGACAAATAAGTATACTAATTGAAATACAGTAAGATTTGTGTACATATATAAATATAAGGTTTAACATGAAAGAATATGGAAAGTGGTAGGCATATTTAATTTTTTTACCTTACTTGTGATCTCCCCAAATCCTTATTCATTTTACTGAACTATTTTACATCATAGTTCTATGTAAAAGGTTTGTAAAATGCATCAAAGAAAAAGATGAGACTTCTCAAGAAGTAGCTAACCAAAAAGATGACACATTTTTTCCAAAATATAATGTAATATTTATACCCTATACAGCAGAAGTCAGCAAACTTTACCTGAAAAGGGCAAGAAAGTAACTATTTTAGGTTTTGTAGGCCACATATAGTTTCTGTCAAATATTCCTTTGTGTGTGTGTGTGTGTGTGTGTGTGTGTGTGTGTCTGTAAAAATAGAGAAACCATTCTTAGCACCCAACACACGAAAAGAGGCCAAGAGTCCCATCTGGCCCAAGGCTATAGTTTTCCTTCTGTCCTCTAAAGAGTTTGCTTCATTAATAGCTATAATAATGTTACCTTAGCACTTCTCTTTTGAAGTCACCATTTAAAGGAGAAGACAAATACCTCAACAGATTTGAACATTGCTGAGTTTCTCTGAGTATTTGTATTTGCAAAACTTTCTATTCCCACGAAAAACTACCTTTTGCCTAAAGGTTGAGCTCCTTATCTTTCCTTGGTTATTGTTAGAATCTGGATATTAGTGAACAGTTACTACTAAATAATCTCACTGAAGGGTGCACACCCAGTCATTGTGCAAGTAGCAGTGGCCCAGTCTCTCTCTAGGTCCCAGCAGCATCCAAGCTTCCAATTCTTGTATTCAAGCCACTTCCTCATCTTTATGTTCCTTTATAGAAAACACCTTATTACTCCAGACTTTGAGCTTCTAAAGAGGGACCTGTAGTGCCTTAAATACTCTCCTTGGAGGTAAGGGTCTTCTATTCAATTAACTGAAATGTAGAAGTCAGTAGGTATTTAGTTAATTCTTTGAATTATTTTTTTTTTATTTTGTTGCCTAGTATCATGTTAAAGCATCTATATCTGCAAGAAATCAAGTATATTTGGGAAAATCTAAACGCCCCACAACAATGGAGGAAAGTATAAGAATATCTCTCAATCCACAGTTGTGAAAGGGATCCTACCAACTCCTGATGTCGGCATGCCCTAAGTACTCTGTGGGGATTTCAGAAAGTCATTAGACATCAGGACCTAGGTCTCCTTTCATGCAGCATAAAACTCTTGCAGACTGAGGGGCTGTTACATTACAGTAATCCACGTCCAGTACTTGGTAATGCCAGAATCCCTCAGAAATGAACTTTCCACACCAGTTCGTAGGGAAGCAGGTCATGCCAAAAAGAACACTAGCCTGGATTCAGACTGACAAAAAATTAAATCCTAAATCCACCCCCCTCCCATCCCTATCTATCAGCTGAATGACCTGGAGCAAAGGAATTTATCTTTCTGAGGCAGGATTTTTCCCCCCATATGTGTGGGTAATAATTCCCATCTTAAATGGTGTTAAGAAGATTAAATTAAATAATGCACACAGGAAAAGTCACACATAGGGGCTATGATTTTACTCACGAGTCCTTGAAGACATTGGGTTAGTCTAGCACCTTCCTGGAGTCCATATGAGATGAGGACTGATTAAGCATGAAGCCTTCTTACACTGTGTCATGCAATCTAAATTAAGATCACATTGCAAGGTGGAAAAATATTATTATATAAGACTTTCCTGTTTTAATTGAGTTCTGTTACCAAGGGTTTCCCTCTATTTTTAATTTTCCTTCTATCTTTAATCTTTCTAACTTGGAACTTCAAAATGAGGTTAACTGCTTAGACTCTACTGTTAACTCTGAACCACTATGTGAAGCTCTCAGATCCTAATCTTTAACAGGTTTTATTGGGAGAAGACATTTCACTTGCCTAGTAAATGTCATTTTACAAAGATGTGTAGGAGATAATGGAAATGCTGATCCTTTAACCATTGGGGTGACTCATATTGAGTAGAGAAGGATAGATTTCTCCAAGCATTGTAATTTCTTACCCAAACTGCCTGATTGTTCTATCCTAGGCCTACCTGTCTACCCTTCAGAACTTTTTAAGAAACTCTAAAAATAGCCCACTTGGTGTATTCAAAACAAACCTACCAGATCCTCTAGTGAATTCCACGGTAAAAAGTGATAGTAAAAATAATAATAATAGCAAAAAATTAAATCAATGCTTAGTATAGCATGTACATTAAAAAATTATCTCATCCAACATTTACCGGAACTTTATTTTCAGTTGTACTCAGTTTAGCACTATGCTTTATCTTTCGTTTGCAGAGTGTCCTGGTAGAACACTCAAGTAAAGCCTTGACTAAATTTGCTAAGGCCTTGGTAACCCCTTCTCGAAGTTGCTGGTCTCTGATTACACCTTCAGGTGCCTCCAGAATCACTAGTTTTCCACCTACCTGAACATAAATATCATCCCTGATCAAGTCTTCCAAATTTCAGATGTAACAATAGTAGCTCAACTCAAGACACAGATCACAGTGCCATTTTGAAAAGAGTAACATAGACATCTGATTATCTCTTCAAAGGCTTTCTCTTTACCACTAGGAAGATTTGCCTTATGCCATCTAAGCTGTTGTTTAAGCCCTTGTCCCAGATGGGAAAAATAAGCAAAGCAGGGTGTGTCTAGGGGGTTCTAATCTTGGTTGAGGTCTGCAAGATCTAGCTGAGTAATGGAGAATCTAGAGCTGGCCCCTGATTACAAGATTTGCAAAGAGAAATAGAAGTTTGGGTCACTTCAAGGAAAAAAAGTAAGAATAAAGTGTTACTATCCATGGATCTTTAAAGATGTGCAACCATAGTTAGGTCAGTCAGAAAGGGTGAATTTAGGAGCGGAGCCTGATACTACTTCTTAGTACCACAAAAAAAAAAATAGAGTATTGTATATGGTACTTGTAAAAAATGTATGGGTGGTGGTAAGTTTCTTCTATGGCAAAGCCACTTACATATTTAAAAGTAGCTACAGTCTTCTTATGCTCTTATTATGTGTGATTGAAGCCCTTGTCTAATTTACTAGAAGGATTCCTTCTTGTTCTTACAGGTCCACTCCTGCTACCAAATCAATGATCAAATGCCATTCTTGCAAAAGAGCAAAGGCACAAGAGCAACAGTATATCTTTGACTATAGTGTTCTCTAAGGTTCCATAAGAGATTTCCAGTGTCTCAACTCAGGTTTGTAGGGGATTTCTAATACTTCCAAGTTCTTATATCCCAACATGGGACATTGGGCATCTATCAAGATATCAGAAACCATCCAGAGTATCTCATCAGTGTCCAGGATGGATATGCAAATCATTAACAATATTCCTAGAATACTCTGTATAAAGCTGTGATTAAGATTCTTTTTTCTAGTCTACAGAGAAAAACAATAAATGATATGTTTCTGACATGGAAAATGCCAGAGTCCCAAATACTACCTGCTTGGAACAAAATGTTTCCCTGTTGGATGTTTTTTAAACATACCTTAAATTAGGAGAAATGGATGCTTTTATAAGATCTTTATTTTGTGCTTTCCCAAGGAAAATATTCTATCAGTTCCAAAGAAAAGCAGCATTTTATCATTTTTTATTCAACATTATACAAACAAATTTCTATTAAAGTTACAATTGTCCTTAATTTCAGGTACCATTTAAAAATCTCATGAGCACAGATTTTTTTTTTAATACAGTGTTTGAGAAAAACACTGTATAAGATTTAAACTCTCTTCCTTTCAGTTGTGCTAGATATGGACTAAGAATGTGGTATAGTCTCCAATTACCTCCTGTAACTATTAGGAATCAAAACTTCAAAAAAAATTATTAATCTTAGAGAGACAGAGAGAGCATGCTTGTGCACATGTGTGAACAGGGGAGGGGCAGAGGGAGAGAGAGAGAATCCCAAGCACGTTCCATGCAAGACGAGTGCTGAGCTCTATCTCAGGACGCCAAGATCACCACCAGAGTTGAAATCGAAAGTCTGACGCTTAACCGAATAAGCCACCCAGGTGCCTGTAGGAATCAAATCTTTTAATTAAGCATGGAAACAGAGAACATAAACAGAAAATTGGTGGAGGCACCTACAGAATTCATCATGTCCCCAGAACTATATCATCCTGTTCTGAAAGCCTTCTAGTAAAGGCAGTTTCAATTTATTTTAATAACTGGAGATAAAATTTAACTCTCAGACATGCTGTGAAGTTCTTCCTTCTGACTAGCATAAACCCCTCTTGCTGCAGTTTTAGCTCACCTCCTGCAGCTGGATCCTTTGTGATCAGAAAGAACAGCTGGTCTCCATCATCCTTATAATAACCATTCATATTCCCAAAGTTATACTGCCCTTGGGCTTCCTCTTCTCTAGACTAAAAAGCCCTGTTCCTTTAACCTTTCCTCAGAGGACCTATTTTTCAGCCATTTCATCATTTCTGTTGATTGCTTCTGGACTCTCTCCAAACTCTGTATCTTCTGTCAGTTGTGCTTTTTTCAGACTAGAGCAGGATTTGATTGAGGACCTTGCCATTGAGAAAGGATCACTTCCTGCTCTTACAGATGGGCTCCTGCTAACAGAACGATGAAGACCAAAAACCAGACTCACAAAACCCTAAATTGCCCTCCTATTCCTACTGCTACCCCCACTCTCTGCCCTCCACAATATCAGTAGAGATGGAATGATTTCATAATCAGGAAAATTATGAAATGGGGCAAGTCAGGTTTCAGAGACATGCCATCTTTGCCTTCAGCATCTTTCCTTTCTCATGCCTCCCATTGCTGTCTCTGACTTTGTTGGGTTATCTCTCTCACCAGCCTTTGAACATTTACAAATCTACATCTACAGCCTTTGTAGCAGCTCCCTGACTCATGGAAAGCCCTCCAGATATCCCTTTTCATGCCCCCCTCTTCCTTCCCACTTTCCCCATGCTATGAGGGCTCCTTTCAGTGCAAGTAAAAGAAATTCAGCTCAAATTATTTATAAAAGAGAGATGCCTATACTGTTCAGTTTTGAAATTTTGTGAGCTTCACATAAATGTTAAAATATATGTACTTTTCTACAATTTTCTTGTGCTTCCAGTCATAGTACACTCATGAATATTATGTATGTACATCCAATACCTAAAGTGCATTTATTTTTTACTTCTGTTTAGCATTACAGCATGTAAGTTATTGCTGTTGTTGAACTTACTTGTCAATGAACAATAAGATTATTTCCAGATCTTGTTATTTTAAAACAAGCTGTTATGAAATTTTTGTAGTATTTCTGTGTACATATGTGCAAGATGTTCTCTAGAGTACATCCCTAGGAATGGAATTACTCAGCCACTCAGTCATTAAGTATGTGGAGGTTTTTTTTTTTTTTTTTTTTTTTTTTTTTTTTTTGTCTCTCTCTCTCTTTTTAAGACTTATTTATTTGTTTGAGAGAGAGCATGCAAGCATGAAGGGGAGGTAAGGGAGAGGGACAGACTCTCAGGCAGATCCCATGCTATGTGCAGAGCCCATCACAGAGCTCCATCTCATGGCTCTGAGATTGTGACCTGAGCTGAAATCAAGAGTAGGACACTCAACCGAGTCACCCAGATGCCCACATATGTGGATTTTCAGCCATAACAGAGTTCAATAATTTCCCCAAGTGGTTGGAACGATTTACATTGCCACCAGCAGTGTATGAGTTCTTACTGCTCTACTTTCTCTCCAACATTTTTTATTGTCTGGTTTTTTAATTTTGAAAATCTGACATGGACTAAATGATATTCTAATGAGTTTTCTTTATTTCAAACCCCAGTGTGGGACTTGAATTCACAACCCCAAGATCAAGACCTGAACTGAGATCAAGAGTTAGAGGCTTACCAACTGAGCCATCCAGATACCCATCATTGTGGTTTTAATTTGCATACCTCTGGTGACTAATATCAAGAATCTTAACATGTATTCATTAAAAACTGTGGTTTTCTTTTGTTTAATTATTCACCTTTTTTTTCCTCAGCTTGTTTCTCTTTTTCTGTTGATTTACAGAAAGATCATATACATATTTTCTAAATAAGTATGTGGGTATGCACATTCTAGACATTATCCAATGCATGTGTTGCAAAATAGCAAATGGCTTATCTTTTATCTGTTTTCTTTGATTAACAAAAGCTCCAAATGTGGCAGATGATTTTTTTTTCACTTGTGCAGTATGCTCTTGGAGTCTTATTTAAGAAATCTTTCCCTAACTCAATATTATAAGGATATCCAAATACAAGAATATATTTTTTTAAGTTTTGAACTTTTTATTTCATGTTTAAATTTTTAATTTATCTGTCATTTATTTGTGTATGGTATGAAATAGGAATTCAGTCTATTTTTATACATGAATAAAAAATTTTCACTTTATCGGGCGCCTGGGTGGCTCAGTGGGTTAAGCCGCTGCCTTCGGCTCAGGTCATGATCTCAGGGTCCTGGGATCGAGTCCCGCATCGGGCTCTCTGCTCAGCGGGGAACCTGCTTCCTCCTCTCTCTCTGCCTGCCTCTCTGTCTACTTGTGATCTCCCTCTGTCAAATAAATAAATAAAATCTTTAAAAAAAAAAATTTTCACTTTATCATTTATTAAAGCATTTATCTTCAATGCCAGTTCTGTCAGTTCTGTCATACAGTAAGATCCCATATATATGTGGATCATATTTTGGACCTTTATTCTGTTCCATTAATGATCTGTCAGTTCAAATATAATTCCTCATTGTTCTAACTGTCTTAGTTTTCCACACTATATTATCCTTATTCTTCTTGGGCCTTTGCTCTTCCACTAAATTTTAAATTCAACTTTTCAATCTACACACACACACACACACACACACACACACACACACACGCAGAACCCTATATTTTTGCCTGGAAATGCATTGCATCCATAAATGAATTTGTGGACAAAATGACACATCTTTAAGCTGCTAAATCACTCAATCCATGAATATGGTATATCTTTCCATCTATTGGTTTACTTTCATGTCTTTCACTAAATTTTTATAATGGTCTTCATAATAGTTTATATATCTTTTATTGTATTTGTTCCTAGATACTTTATTCTTTTGTGTAAAAAATAAATGTTTTAAAATAATGTTGCATTTATTAATGGTTGTTGCCAGTGTATAAAAATACAATTGAGTTTTTATCTTGAATTCATTAAATTTGCTAAGCTCTTAATAATCCTAGTTATCTCTACATTCCTTTTGATTTTCTATTTCAACAACCATGTCATCTACATATGAGTTTTAATTTACTATTCCATAGAATCTTACTTCTTATTATTTTATTTTATTGATTCAGGAAAAGATTGAAAATAAATGGTAGTTAGAGGCATTATTTTCCTCTTATTGGTATTAAATTTTTATTATCAATTATATTTAATATAAAGTTTTTTATAGATACTATAATATTCCCACATATTCCTAATGTTCTAAAAAAATTTTAATGTCATGAATCAGTATTGAATTTTATTACATACTGTTTCTGCATCTAAGAAATAATGTTTCTTGATTTGCTTATATAATTTGATTACATTTGTAGTTTTTCTAACATTAAACAAGTCAGGCATTCCTGAAGAAACCCATTTGGCCAAGATGTATTATGTTTTTAATGCATTGATGATTTTATTTTGCTAATATTTTATTAATATAATCTATTTTCATAAATTATATTAACTAATAATTTTTCTTTTACTCTTCTTGTCTGTTTTTTTGTGTCAAAGTTACATTAAACTCATAAAGTGAATTTTGGAATGGTTCTATTTTTTTATTCTCTGGAGGATGTTTTGTTAGATTTTAATGATCTGTTCCTTGAGTATGTGTAGAACCTCAGTTATAAATTGGGACTTCTTTTTTCTACTTTGAGGAAAAAATGACTGTTGATTATTTAAAGTTGTAGAACTTATTGTATAAGTTTGTTTAGTTAGATCTTTAGGGAATTTTCCCATTTTATCTAAACTTTAAAATTTATTTCCACAAAGCTGATCATAACATTCTCTTCTTATATTTTAATGTCTGCTACATCTTCAACTTTATCAAAAATTTTCCTTAATGTTTCTGATGTCTTTTTTAAATCAACCTTTATCAGTGTTTAATAATTTTACTTTTCTCAAAAAACTTTATTTGGATTATACTGAACTTTCTATTCTATTGTTCTACTGTATACTATTATTACTATGATTTCCTTCCTTTACTTCATTTGTTCTTTGTTAAGGTTTTCTTTTACTATTTCTAAAGTTAGTTACTTAATTTTGATTTTCAACCTTCCTTTTGTCCTTATGTAAGGACAATATACAGCCCATTCATCTTTCTTACTGGCACAAAAGTAGTGATAATAGCAAGGTTATCTTAACATTCAATTCTGATTATTTTCATTTTTTTTAAGATTTTTATTTATTTATTTGACAGATCACAAGTGGGCAGAGAGACAGGCAGAGACAGAGAGAGGGGGAATCAGGCTCCCTGCTGAGCAGAGAGCCTGATGCGGGGCTCAATCCCAGGACCCTGGGATCATGACCTGAGCCGAAGACAGAGGCTTTAGCCCACTGAACCACCCAGGCGCCCCCAATTCTGATTATTTTCTAATTTCCATTACAGTTTCTTTTTGATTCATTATGGTTTATTTTTGGTCCATAAATTATTTGGAAATAATAAAATTTAAAGTATGTAATTATTTAGTTGTTATATATTTTTGTTATAACTTATTTGTCCTGTGGTGATGAAGTTTGAATAGCAGTGTTTTAAAATTTACTGAGATTTGTTTTATGATGGTCGGTTGTTACTGATATTCAGTATGAGCTTTAAAAACAAGCATGTCCTCCAATTTTTGAAATATATGTTCTACACAGATTGATCTTATTTACTATTCTATTCAAATTTTCTTTATCCTTACTAATTTTAGTCTACTGAATCTATAGATAACCGAGAGAGAAGAATTATTTTGATTATGTCACTTTTTTCTTGTAGTCTATCATTTATTTGCTAGATACAGTTTGTGACTCTTACTAAATTCATGTAAGGTATCTCCTCCTAGTGAGTTAAAGTGTTTATCATTAGGAAGCAATACATTTATGTCTGGTAATGTTTCTTGCCTTAAATTTTAATTTGTCTAATCAAAATACAACATTACTAGGTTATACAAGGTCAATATCTTTGTGTGGCATCTTTTTCTAAGTATTTGTATGAAAAATATATTCTTATTTTCAGTGTGTAACTTATAAGTGTATATATAGGCTTAATTAATATCCATAGTATTTTTTAAAGATTTTATTTATTTGTCAGACAGAGAGAAAGAGAGCACAAGCAGGGAGAGTGGCAGGCAGAAGCAGAGAGAGAAGCTGTCTCCCCAATGAGCAAGGAGCCTAATTCAGGACTCAATCCCAGGACCCCGGGATCATGACCTGAGCTGAAGGCAGCCGCTTAACCTACTTACTTGATTTTAACCTACTGAGCCACCCAGGCATCCCTATATATATATAATTTATATATATAATTTACCACCTTGTATCAGTTAGAATGGCCAAAATTAGCAAGACAGTAAGCTCATAACAAGTGTTGGAGAGGATGTGGAGAAAGGGCAACCCTCTTACACTGTTGGTGAGAATGCAAGTTGGTACAGCCACTTTGGAAAACAGTGTGGAGATTTCTTAAGAAATTAAAAATAGAGATTCCCTTTGGCCCTGCAATTGCATTACTGGATATTTACTCCAAAGATAAAGATGTAGTGAAAAGAAGGGCCATCTGTACCCCAGTGTTCATAACAGCAATGGCCACAGTCACCAAACTGCGGAAAGAGCCAAGATGCCCTTCAATAGACAAATGGGTAAAGAAGATATGGCCCATATATACAATGGAGTATTATGCCTCCAATCACAAAGGATGAATACCCAACTTTTGTATCAACATGGACAGGACTGGAAGAGATTATGCTGAGTGAAATAAGTCAAGTAGAAAGAATCAATTATCATATGGTTTCACTTACTTGTGGATCCTAAGGAATAACACGGAAGACATTGGGAGATGGAGAAGAGAAGTGAGATGGGGGAAATCGGAGGCGGGGACAAACCATGAGTGACTCTGAACTCTGAAAAATAAACTGAGGGTTTTGGAGGGGAAGAGGTGGAGGTAAGGTAAGCCTGGTGGTGGGTATTACAGAAAGCATGTATTGCATGGAGCACTGGGTGTGGTGTATAAACAATGAATTTTGGAACACTGAAAAAAATAAAATTCAAGAATATATATAATTAAAAATGTTGCAAGTTAATATGTTTGTCTTTATTTCTGATTTTGTGGGGTTTTTTTTTTTCTTTCTACTTTTTCCTGTTTCTTTCTTTGTAATTTTTTTCTTCTTTGTTTCTTTCAAGGAATTTTTGCTTAGATCTTGTTTTGTTTTGGGGCGGGGAAAGTTCTGTACATTTATTTTGTCATTCATGTATTAAGATTTTTTTTTTTTTAATGGGCCAGAAACAGTGGATAAAAGTCTACTAGGTCTGTGGTAGTCACGACAGTTGACAGCTATTTACCAAATATTTCCAGCTCCCTTTCTTTCAGTGCTATGGCACAATTGTACTTTTTAAAAACTCTTCTCTGAACTTTAGGCTTCTCCAAGTGACCTCTTTGGACAAACGTATTGAACAAGGGAGTGATGGCTATTTTTTCAAGCAGAACTTTTAACATCCAGTGCACCACTCAAATGTTCTTTTCCTTTACAGGGTATTTGCTGAAGCATGTATTAGGATGAAATATGTCTGTCTCAGTCTTGAGCAGTCTCCCCATTCTACTATCAGGTATAGACAAAAAGGTGGTTAGGTATATAGTGTAGTGTAATTGAAAAATAAATCACAATAGTGTGAAGCCATTAGAAATTTGGTGATGTTTGCTAAAGAAGCATTATCTAACCTTTTTTGTTGTTGTTGTTAGTACACCAACTCTCATCTTTCTCCTCAAAAAATTACTTTGGTCGATTCTTGCAAGTGAGCAGATTTCAAAAGCTTGTATTTATAGTATCATTTCTGGAAGTCAATGTGTGTGTATGTACGTATATAATATATATATATCAAAGAATATTCAACCAATCCCAACAATAAACCTGGAGAGAGGAGAAATGTAGTACTTTATAAGAGAAAAAAAAATTTCCACGTGAATCATTAATTTTGAGAAGTGATGATTATCTACATGGACATCCCTGATGACCAGATTTACATTTTAAACTACTAAACCATCTATCAGGATGACCTTAGGCATCCCAAAGGTTAATCATCAGAAGGCCATATTCAGAGGGCCTGATGGCTGTCATTTAGAGAAGGTACTGTAGGCCATCTAAAGAAAAAAAATTAACTTACAAACTGAAATAATATAAATTTGACCCAAACGGAGAACAAAACTTCATCCCCAGAAAAAAGACCCTTGAGCAAAAGTAATTTAGAGTACTAATTCCCACACACTTTTGATGTGACCAGTGCTTTTTTTCTTTAAGAATAGTATATCAAATAGCTATTTTATCACAAAATTTAAAGTAGTTCTTAAATATTTATAATTAAATAGCAGGAGATGACTTGAGAGAAAAATCAATAAGCATTGTTTGGCAATCAGAAGGAAAAGAAGCCCCACAGAATAAGAATAAGTCAAAATATTACATTTGTTAGTAGCTTGGGCCCTGGGGGCAGACTGCCTACTTCAAATTAGGCATTTTCAATTAGCTAGCTTGTGACCTTAGTTAAATTACTTAACTTCTCTGACCCTCAGTGTCTTCATCTGTAAAATGGGGTAAGACCAGTATCCACTTGTTGGTGATGTTGTATAGTTTCAACAAATAAATACATCTAAAGTGCACAGACTGATGACTAGTACACAGTAATACTTTTTCATTTCAATAAACATTAGCTATCATTATTACTTGAATCTAAGCCTTCTAATCTTTTATGAATATATATACATTAATTTCATGAAATTCTTTACTGATCTTTCTAAATCTGCAACTTGTCCAATGTGTTATATTGTACCCTCATGCCTATATAACCCAATTAAAGATTCCTAAGATAAAATTAAATCATATGTATCATCAATTCCATCATCTCCTTATATCAACTGTGAAGTGAGCCACCCTCAAAACAAATTCAACCATCTACATTTATTTTACAAATTATTAACATATTTGAATATCTCCATCATATTCACAGTTACCTGGTTAATAAATATTTGTTCAACAAATACCTGGATCAAAAAATCCATGCACAAATACTTGGATCAATCAAATATACCAATATTTTATGAATTCAAAGAAGATGACTTTAACCAAAGAGGCTCAGCAGTCTTTATTTGGTTGATTTTTAATTTTGACATTTTTGGCTGAGTATGTATATTTGGCATATCCTTGGGTGGGTTTTACTGTGAGTTCACTTGCTTTTTCACATATTGTTTAAAGATTTCCACATCTAGACTAAAAGTATGATATAGTATTTCAGCCAGCAATTTGTAGTTCAGAAATTCTTATTACTATAGAAAGATCCTACCCACACATTTTCAAAGGGAAGGTTAATGAGACAGAGTGAACTGGGATTCTGGCTCTACGCCTCCCCCAAGACTAGATTTCAGTCTAGAGACTACTGCAAAAAATAAAAAGAGCAAAATTAGTTAGGTAAGATTCACCTGTTGTGCTCCAATTAGTGAGAAAACCAAGCCCTTTCCTCTTACCTAAGCCACACAAGTTCTATTAAGCCTGTTACTATTTGCAGCATATCTAAATACTATATATGCTATTCAGATTCCAGGTGAGGTAGCAGGACCTAAGTAATAGTTTAATTCAACAATCATTTATAAGAGTCTACTACCTATCAGGCACCGCTAAGGATATGAAGGTGAGAACACATGTATCTACCTCTGATGAACTTTTCAGCCAGGGTTTTAAGTGTGACAGCTTTATAAAAACTAACTTGATCCAATAACGTGTTAAGTGCCAACAACTTCAGGGGCATGAAGGATGGTGGGTGGCTTACCCTTAGGATCAGAGATGCCTTCTGGAGAAAAGGAGGCCCGCACTCCATCCTGAGGATCAGTATGTGTTAGGTAGGAAGAGAAGAGGGAAGAGCATGTTAGGCAAATTTACATTTGCATGAGCCATCCCGTCACTGGGTGGAGAGATGGGCACAAAAAAAGCATCCCGAGGTACTATAAGCCTAGAGAAACACATTATGATGTTTAGAAGGTAGGGTAAGCACGCTCAGCTGTGCTTTGGGGCACATGGCACACTGCAGTTTTAGTGTCTCCTCTTGTGGGGTGGTGCCATATGGTTAGTTCTGGCCAATAGGCTGTAGGGGGGAAGAACAGATGTCACTTCTGGGCTGGACTATGGGAGGGGTTCAGTGTGACCCGTCATCGTTCTGTCCTCTGCCAGGATGTTTGTGGAGGTATATGTATAGACGAAGATCTTACAAGAGCAATGATGGATGGAAAGCTGAATCTTCACAAGGAGGCTAATGCAGAAGACTTCTGGTGTCCTTCATAGCTACAGTATAACCCAGGCTATGTTGACTGAAATGGAGCAGTCAAGATTTAGTCTTGTGTATAAATGGAATAGAAGGGAGAGGAGATGAGTATGGCTCCCTCGTTTCTGGTTTGATAATTGGATGATTGAATGAGAGGGAAAATTCAAATGTAACAACTAGCTAAATAAATTTAGAAGTAGCAATCTGATGACCTATAGACTTTGAAGTACCTCTGTGTTACCCTGGTAGATGTGTTCAGCCAACAGGTAGGTCCATGAGCCGGAAGCTCAGTGGATTCTCAGGGCTAAAAATACAGATTTCAATGTTGTCTGTATGGCAGTTACAATTATGAGAATAAATAAGATCATCCAAAGAAGCTGTGAAGCAATTATCTAATGAATTTAGGCTAAGCAAATATTCTAAACTTCCAAAGTCAATTTCATCATCTCAATTACTGAGTTTGGCAAAACACACTTTTAATTTAGAAAACAAAAACTTTCATTGAGAGTTGCCATCCTCATAATTAGCAGTAAATTATTTTTCCTTAGTTTCAAATGAAGACTAAAACAAGAACGTAATGGACTTTTTGTATTACTGCCATGCAAGTCGGGTTTTTTTCCTACCTCTTCTTAGATTTGGGTAATTTCTTTGCCTATACAATAGATATTTCACATTCATTTTTGACTGTATGTTATTTTTCCATCTCACCATGAGTCTGGAATCCTGATTTTATCAAGGTTCCATACCACATAATCAGTAAAAAAACAAATATTAATTTAGGTGTGAACCAAAGTCTTGGAAGCAATATTCTTTTTAGAGGTCATTACCAAAAAAAGTGAACATAAAGATTATTGACGGCTGTGAATATTTCTCTTAAGCATATCAACCTTGCCAGTATTATCACAGAAAATACTACACTCTTCTTTATTTTTTAATTACTTTTTTATCTTCTTCTCTTCCTTTTTCTCCTCCTCCTCCTCCTCCTCCGTTCCCACTAAAATGTGAGCGCAGAGATAAGAGCGCTTGCTGGCCTTTTTCACCATTATATTCCCAGCAATGAACCTGGTGCAGGGCAGGTTTTCAATCAGCATCTGTTGAGTCTATTGAATGAAAGGATAACATAGCATAATAAAATAATCACTTTGTCTCCTATATTAGTATGAGGATATGATCACACTTTATTATAAAATAGAAATGTTAAAGGGCATTTAATCCTTCCATCTTTCATCCTCACCTTTCACTCACATGAAGATCCAATTTTTTGGCAAATTCTATTTATTGTGCCTTCAAAATATATCCCAGATTTGACCATTTCCCCAAGCTGTGCCACCCTCCTCTGAGCCCCTCCCTGCCTCTTTCTCTCCCTGGGTTACCACTGTAGCTTCCTTACTGGTCTTGCCACTTCTATCCTGCCTGCCCACCCTCCCCTTCCCATCCACTCCAGGCTAATTTTGATATAGAGGTCAGAGTGATAGTTCAAAAATGTAAATCGGATCCCATCACTCCTCTGCTCAAAGACTTTCCATCTCACTCAACATAAAGGTCAACAGTGTTACAAAGGCTCATTGGGCCTTACTACAGCTGGCCAGTTGCCACCTTTTTGACCTTCTCTCCTGTTGCTGTCAAGAGATGTCATCTCTCTTGCTGCTGTCCCTTCTCTCCAGCTAATATAAAACTTCTGGCTTTTCTTTAAAGACCTCATGTATGGCTCCACCTCAGGACATTTGCACTTGCTGTTCCATCTGTTTGAAAGACTTTGCTTCCCAATACCCGTAGGGCTGACTCCCTCATGTTTTACAGGCCTTCACTCCAATTTCTTTTCTCGGCAAAGCATTGGTTGACTGCCCCATATAGAATCTCAGTGCCCTCCTCTGCATCCCCCACTTCTATCCCTATTTGTCCTCAGAGCATTATCACCATCCAACATATTATATATTTACCTGCCTATTTATTTATTGTCGTTCTCCTATGATAGAACATAACCTCCATGAAGACAGAGTTTTTGCCTCTTTTGTACCTGGTGTATCATCCAAAATAGTGTTTGACCCAGAAGAGACATAAAATAAGTTTTTTGAGTGAATGAACTGTAACTCTAAACACCTAAACCTTGGATCAACTCTGAGTCAATGAGAACTAACCTAATCAGTATCTCAGAAGACTCATAAAGACAGGAGTATGGGAAGCTGGGAGGTAATTTTCAATTCTAAGATAATTTTCAATTCAAAATTCTGGGCTATGACAGAACCTCTCAGTTCACATGCTATTCGGGCTCCTTTTCCTATCTAAATCTTGTAAGAGAACATTTCAACTATACAGCTTGTCCTAAACCCTAAACAGCCTGACTGGGGCCCAAGAACATGAAGTCTGAAAATTATTAGTGTTAAGTAGTGTTTTCTCTCACCACCTAAACTAAGAGTGTAGTGGAATAACAAGTCCAATGATACCATAAAATTTTGCTGCTTTTGTTATTATTTTTTTTCTTTTTTAGTGGTGGCTTCAGTGTAGAATTCAATGTATACAGTGCTTTTATCAAAATTATTTTAGTATTGTTGATATGAGAAGAAAGATGAAGGTGAGTGCATCAGTAAAATTATGATAAATAGTCTTACAAGGACAATTATAAGTTAGGTTCTAACATAATCTAACTTGTACTTCTTAAATATTTTAAATACAATTTATATGTTATAACTTCACAAAAGACTACAACGTTTGAGTGCCATATAGGCTTTGAAATATATTTTATCATCATTATATTGATGTCCTCATGTTTGCAGGTAATCATAGCATTTTCTATAAAAATATAAACATCTTGAGGACACTTTCACAATTTTCAATATTAACTGATAAGAGCTGCATTTTCATAGCTAAGACAAACAAATGAAATGAGTTCTCCAGAGTTTCTACAAGCCCAATTCCCAAAAAAACAAACCATTAAAATAATAAAATACAAACTCAGCCCCCTGGAAGACAAGAATGTAAATTTGCTTACACAAAAATTTAAAATAAATAGATGTACACACAAAACCATCAGTTTAGCCTTAAACTCAGACTGAAAGTATTTGCAGTTAAAACCATTCATCAGAGAATGTTTGATCTACTGCACTGAGTAGAAGATATTCAAGAACAGAAATGTGTATATTCCCTAGTGGTTAAATCAATAGGTAGTATAGGCAATTTGATCCCATGATAGATATCTATATGTTATTCACTTTTTATGCACAGACGTAGGTGGTCTTGGTTGCAGACCCACACTCTAGATAGAAAATGTTTGAGACAACTTAGAGCTCCAAACCTCAGCTATTATGAAATTGCAGGGCTAACTTGCTCCAGGATAGTTTAGTGGTGGGGCTTGGCCCTGAACTCATTATTCAGTAACCAAAAGCACTTGAACAAACACAAAAGACAGATAACACTTGCAAGTAATTAAACTAAGAATTGAACTAGGACTTTAATCCAGGACTTATATTTTATAAGCTTGGATCACAAATCACCCCTCCACAAATTATTTGGCTTTTCCTCTTGTATAAAACAAAGATTCAGAGAAGAGAATACTGGGTTGCATACCCCCTTTTCATGATATTTTCCTAATTTTATTTATTTGAAGTGAAATAATATATTGCATACTAATATCCATAGCTATTTCTTTTAATTAGCCACATGCTTTTGAACCCTTCCAACATCCCTACAGGATGAGTTATTTTTACTGCCACTTTAGCTGAGGATTTTGCTTCTCAGAAAACTTAAATAACTTGTCATATCCGCAGTTGGTAACTAAAGAGAAGGTTCATCTGACAGGAATGGCCTGGTTTTTCACCATCACCTTGCCATTTCAGAGTGCCTAGAGATCTCATTCCCAACCCCACCCCTCAACACACACACATGCAACACAAGGAGGTGCCACAGCTCACCCTTCCCCGAGGACCTGTGGCATCCTGGCTTATCAAAAGAGTTAACTCACTTCCTTGCGTGGAAAGGGCCTATTTGAAGAAATCTGCTCCCTTCCTGACTGGAAGGGCCTTGGGAAAGCCTAATCTTCAGTGACCTTTCGGAAAATCCCAACCTTCAAGCCAAAAGGCCCTGAATCAGACGCCAGCTTGTGCAGTGCACCTCCCGGCTCTCCTGACCCGGTGCCAGCAGTTTTACAAGCGGCCCACTCGGTTTTAATATCCTCCCTGGGCGCCACCTAACACTCGTGCTCTGGGTGCAGAGAGACTGGGACCAGCCGGCCAAAGGGAACCGTGCAGGGGGATTAAAAAGTACCCTGCTCCTGGCTTGAAAGTTTGTAAAGAAAGTACTGAACATAGACTTCCCATAGTATCAAAAGGAAAATTTATGCATCGCCTTTGAGTTCAACTTCTCCATTAAAGCTTTTTCCCTATAATCTAGGGAGTTCTTATCTTGGTGACTTATGATGTTATGGAGGGGCTCATGCATGGAAAATGTCAATAGAAATAGTAACTCTGGAAGGGAAGGGCCTCCTAATTAGTCCCCATTTAGATTTTATGATGGCTTTGAGATCTGCTCATCCTGACAGTGCGCACTGTGGTTACATATTGTTCTAGCCTGAGGGAACCATAGGAAAATCCAGATTTATTGTACCTATCATACCAGCATATTTCATTTGCCATTATGAGCAGCCATCTCGCAATGATGCAGGAGTATTTATTACAGATTAAATTGTAGGACCTGGATGGTTTAGTGAGGTTCTTGAGGTATCATTTATGTCATTAACTGGCTCATTATCAGATCTGCAAATCTCCATTCTTCTCTGAGCCTTCTGTTTGAGCACGGAGGCTTCAGGGCTCAGGCAGCTTAGGGGGGCGCGGTGGGGGCGTATTTTGTGGTGGTGTGGGCAAGAAGTTTAAATACGGACAAAGCAAATCGTTTGCAGCACCCCCACCCCCAAGGCTCACACACACACACAAACACACACACACACACACACACACACACACACACACACGGCACGCCTTTATGTTGTTTTACCTGATTTCCCGGATGGCGGTGGCAAATGCCCCCTTTAGTGCTTTTTGCTGGAGGTCAGGGCGAAAGGTTACTCTGGCCCCCTGCTTGTGAGTGTGGAGGAGTATGGGGGCGGGGGGGTGGGGAGTGACTTCGGAGCTGCAGGATTCAGGGGATTTATTTTCAGGGGTGGCTAACGCTAATTAGGTTAGGAGTGCCTGGCTGCCTTCTGAAGACGCAGCCTCCAATTTTTCTTCTCTGATAAATAACCCTACGTTTGAAAACCAGGAAGGGAGAAGAGAGTGTGTGAAATTTAATTGTGGTTATTTAAGAAGTTAGCTGCTCTTCTGGGCTGATTATCTTCAGCGAGAGGGTTCAGTTTTCATGTCCTGGTGCCTCTGGGACTGCGTTTTAATTCTACCTGGGAAGCTGAGCGAAGAGGATTCACTGATGGACGATTATGATTTTTTTTTTTAAGATACAGTATATTCTTGCCTAAAACTAGCTGGTGAGCGTTGTCAGGAAGGAATACTCAGACCACAGTGTTCACCCCCCAGCTCTCTTCTCCGGCGTAGTTCTTCTATTTGCATTTATTGTTTGACTCAAAGTAGGGGTTCTTTGTTGTTGATATTTGCCCTATTTACTTTCCTATATTGCTTTTTCATAAAACCCAGGGAATGGCATTTAAGTTGCCCTGTTCCTTGGTATTAAAATAGTTGCCATAGAGGCATAAAAGTACCTATAGAAATGCAGAACTCAGATTCATAGATTATCTGGGAGACAAACACCTTGCGATTTAATTGTTGAGTATAATTAAATCCCCGCATAGACAATAGTTGCTGGTAAAGGCACATTTTCACAAAGGAAAACTACAGGTAGAAGCTATTATGTATTCTTCAAAGAGGACTGATATATCATAGAACTGAATTGGAGACCACAGGCTTGGCTGACCATTAATATTTACACAGATTAATCTTGATAAAATATTGTTTCCTTTTCTTATTTATACAGCCATGGAAAATAATTTCATTATTGACCAATAATTCAGGACAAGGTGTACAAACTGTTTTACATCCGCGGCTATCCCTCTAGATCAAAAAAGGAACAAAACTGAAATGCCCTGGTTGAACGGAAATGAATATTAGTGACTGTATAGCAAGCATTTCTTGCCACACACTGAATTTACCTTCATTTAGCACGTGAGCGGTAGCCAGGGTCTCCTGGGCAGATGCTAAGCAGCTACTTTTAATCAATTCTATCAGAGGGGGCTGCAGAAAGCTTCTCATTTTTACTTGTTGCTTGCAAGTTAGACTTAATGAAGCAATGTAGAAAGGTCAGAAGGAATCACTTTTACTTTTTGCCACTAAGCAGGGTAATTTGGAGGCATGATAACGATGCTCTTGCCTCTGCGTTGTTGTAACAAGAACGAACCTCTCAGCTCTGAAAAGAACCTGTCACTTGTACAACGTAAGATTGGGTGATAAGGATCATATTCTTTCTAGTTTGTCCCTCTTCCTGGTCTGTGTTTCTCTCACACACTGTTTTGAGACATAATGAGCTTTTTAGGACAAATAAGATGCAGGGATTTTTAGCCAGCCATCCACAATGTGCAAAGCAAAGTTAGTTTGACTCCAAGAATTTGCTTTCCTTCTTTGTTTGTTTTTGTTTTGTTTTTTAGTCAGGTCTTATTTTTGTCTCAAGTTCAAATAATTTTTGATTATTTCTAATTTGTCTCTTGTAGGAATTATACTACAATTGTATGACTTTGTTTAAAGAAGCAGATTGAGGGTGAAGTGCCTTACACCTACCTTCCCCCCCCCTAAATCTGAATTAAGGGCTGTCTACTTGGAAGCAGGATTTAGAATACGCAGAATTTCGATTCACCATTCCTTTTTGCCCTGGTACCATTAACAGTGCTCCTTTATTTATTTTGAAGTCACCCCCTTAATAAGAGTTGTGTCACGGAACTGGAATAACAAGCTATTCAGAAAATTAGCCTTAAGATAACGTAAACATTTAGATTTAAGAATCATTTTTCACAAAATGTTTCATGACCTCATCTCACATCAAGGCTAATTTTAAAGTCTCCCTATTTTTAAACAAGTGCAGCATTTAGGAGAAACATCCATGAGCACAACTGCTTGTGATATTGTTTATAGAGCCCATTGATAAGTGTGCTAAGCAGATGATAATTATACACATGCGTGTGTATATGTATGTATATGTGTTTGAGTGTACCTGAGTGGATAGCCAATTAAGCAGAACTTAGCTCTAAATGAGTCATCTCTCATACTCACTGTATCCTATAGGCACTCCTGACTAAATAAGTCTGCCCTCTATAAATAGGCCCCTTGAAATAAGAGATTTTTATTTGAAGCTTCTTTGTGATGCTCCTCTCACCAATCTTATTGCTCGGTCTTTTGCATTATAGTCTTCATATTGAGCTCGCTCATTAATCTCCCTCCTTTTTTAGGTTAGCCTAGGCTGTTCTTGTAGCTGTAGTACTCACTGGGTTGCCGTAGGAACAAGAGATCCGAGTAAATATGCTTATGGAGAAGAAATGACTACTAATTAAATGTGAATAGCATTTATAAATTGCCTAGTTCTCACAAAACGCAGCACCTAATGTGCTTTGATGTACTTCATTAGTAAAAGGCACCTATATTTTTTAAATATATACTGGTAGAGAAAACTAAATTTTAATGCAAAAATGATCTTCCCGTGGTTTCGTTTTTCTGCCGACTATAAATCCTGTAATTTAATGCGGATATCCTTTTACTGCATTTACATGGCAGAGGAAGACATTTGGTTGGCCTGTGAAAGTGCTGGAAACCTTTATTATTCCCTCACCAGAGCGTAATTCCTTTTTTATTGTTGGAAGTATAGCTTTTCTATTACATTTTAGACAAAAAGAAACTGGCTTCTCACGTCCACTCCGAGTCTGGGAAGGCAGTATTTTCACGGCACACAGAGCGCTGGGCTTTTTGCTGCGTACTGCCCGGAATGTCGGGGGCTTGGGGTGGGAAACCACATAGCGCGCTGCGGTCACGGGTAGCTTCAGTTTTGCTTTGTTTCAAGCTGAAAAGCCCCTCTCACCCCTTCCAAGATGTGAAGTCCCCAACTTCATTATCATTCTGTATGTCACGGCCGACGATCTAATCAGGCTTTCCCTTAGGATTCTGCAAATCAGGAGTACCTTCTTCTTCTGTAACATTTTGTCTCCGCATTCGCGGCGCAGAGAGTTTGGGACTGACTTCTTTCCAAACACTTGATAAATAACTGGTACGCGGTCCTCCGGCATGAGCTGATGATCTCAAGCCCTATCTGCAATTCCAGGACCGGCAAGCCATTACGTTAAATGGGCCGTGGGCAGAGTTATGTTAACTTCTAGGTTAACTGAGGGAACTACTGGACTTTCATTATTGTTTTCCTAAAGATCTCTCTTCTCAGAGAGACTACTCGAGTAACTGGCTTGCAGAACATCAAATAAAAATGAATTTCAGAGGGTTGTTTTTTTTTTAAATGTCTTGAATGATCTATTTTATGTTTCGCTTTGTTTTAGTAGGACATATTATTACATATATATTTAACAAAAGAAAATGCACCAGCTCAGGGTCCTCCCTCTTTAATCAGAATGAGAGGTGCTGTGTCACAGTGACAAGCCGGGGTGACAGTTAAAGAGTTTCCTTTTCATTCCACTGCACAGAAACCAAGACTGTGGCTCTCCTGTTCTGAGCATGAGCAGTTGACTCTGGTTAAGGAAGTCCGAATGCTGGCTCTGTGGGTGTGTCTAGAGCCACTTTTTTTTCTTACCAATTTTCAGCAAAGCGTGTGTCGCCAAGCCATGTGCCAGGCTGTGCTAGTAAAAGAGATATGTTGTTTATCTTCTAGGCTGGTTGTATCTCTAAGAAGCAGCTAAACTCTAAATTTTCTTACCTGTCCTAGAGAAACAAAAGTGAATAAAATGATGCTTAAAGTATGACAGACACTATATCTATGCTCTTTCTAGTGAATGCGATTTGGGGATGTGTTTTGCATGGATTTAATGTAAAGCATCATGAGTTTAATAATGCCTAATGAATACATTATCAGCATTTTGTAGATCCTCAATAAATAAATGCTAAATTTTGTTGAATAACCATTTTTTTAAGGGATTGATTTTCTGAGTAAAATTTGAATGTGCCAATTTTTGAACTAGAATTTCCCTTATAGGTGTTATAGGAAAAACCCTTCTTAATTTAAAATTACATTATTAGGTTTAAATGGATTGGCAGGGTTGTCTGAAAGGTGATTCTTCTCACTGGGTGAACCATAGATTTGATTGTTATTGTTGGTCTTGTTTTCTTTGGTGTGTTTTTAACTGAAAAGGAAGGGCATTGCACAAGTGTACCTATTAGGTTCTTAATATTAATTGCAATGCATCCATTTGGGGAATATAATTTTATTCTGGTTCCGATGTTCAAAATCATGGCAATTCTATGCAAGACGGTGTTTAAATAACAATAAGTTAATTTTCATTGCCCATTTGCTATGTACCAGGAACTAGGCAAAACACTTTAGGTGTATTATCTTTTTTTTTTAATCCTCATAACATCCCATAAGAGAGTACAATTATTGCCTCATTTTTAGATGAAGAAGATGAAGTTCGGAAAGATTAAGTAATTTGCTCAAGCTGTAAGTGGTAGAGCCAGGATTTTAACCTTAGACAGCCAAATTAGAGAGACTCAATGCTTAACCCTTATACCAGACTTCTTAATTCATCTTCCCTTTCTTCCCTGAGGATTTTACCACTGTACCCCATTCTTTGCAGTATCATATGTTCTTTTTGTCCACTTCATACTTCTGTATTTAGCTATTTTCTATATACAATGTGCCTAATGCTCTTTTTGTTCTCTACTGTGAATATAGACCGTAGAAAATGGTGGCCCCTTTGCAAACACTTGCCAAGTGTCACGTAATTACCTAACTCGCTTCTACTTTATAACCAGTTTTCCATTTGCATGTCTGAAGCAAACTGGAAGCCCTGTGTTTTCAGTGTCTCTCTGCCATTCACCTAGATTCACATCCTCTTTTAAAGATTATAAAGATACCTTCTTGACAGTATTTCAAGAGATAAAAATATTCATGTAAAGGTTGTGGTCATCCCAAAGATTGATTTTTATATTAAAAATAAAATAAAACATTGATTCTTAAACCTATATGGGGATTAAATTATTGATTTGGATTAAGAACAAACATCAACACTTCCATAATTTTATTGCATCTGAGGTTCCATTTCTCCCTTAGAAAATCAAGTTAATCTCTTAGAAATGCCTCATGCAGGGTCCCTTCGCATTTACAGAAGTCAAAGCTTGTGATACTTTGGGAGTTGTAGTGACTCTTATCTCTAAGCACCACAAAGTGCCATAAGTAGATTGTGCTGTTGCTCACCTTCATTGCCTGATTATCCCAGCCTCTCTTCAGAAGAATAACATTTCAAGATTGGATTGTAGCCAACTCAACTGTAGCCAACGCAAGACACTGAACTGGGGAATTAATTTTAGAGAATGTTTATGCTCTAAAATAGTTTGGAATTTTGTTCACTGAGTTTGATAACCTGTAATTTTTTAATTTCTCATGCACAAAAATAAATAAATAAATAAGATATTTGAGTCAGAGAGCCAAATGCATTTATTGAGTTCCTCTTTTCAGGAAAGGAGATGCCAGTGGACAGAGGACTCACTGAAGGGACAAAGATGAGTTCATCACCCCACTGTCCCTCTCTCTAACCATGGTACATTAGATTAGCTCACATCCTCTCCAAGTGTCAGTTTCCTCCACATTTAAGATAAATTTTAATCCTATTCTCATCACTATGCAATGTCTTTACAAGGATCACATGTTATAATTTGTGGAAGTTTTTGGAGACTTGCAAAACAATATGTTATTAAATATAAGATCTAATTTGTTGACTTTTTTTAAGGTTTTTTTTTTTTTAAGATTTAAGATTTTTTTTAAAGATTTTCTTTACTTGTTTGAGAGAGGGTTAGAGCAAAGGAGAACCCAAAGGAGAGGGAGAAACAGACTCACTACTGAGCAAAGAGCCCATGCAGGGCTCAATCCTAGGACCCAGAAATCATGACCTGAATGGCAGGCAGATGCTTAACCAACTGAGCCATCCAGAACCTCCACCCCTCTTTTCTTTTTTTTTTTTTTTTTTTTTTTAAGATTTTAGTTATTTGCTTGAGAGAGAGTGAGGGAGCAAAAGAGAGTATTGGCTGATTTTTGTTTCTTCACACAAGCTAGAATCTGTTGGTCTTTTTTCCAGTTCTCAAAGAGTTTCCTTGTTATTGAAGCATAAGTTTTATCAGACCACAGTATTCTTATTATATAGAAGCATGACCATGCCCTTGAATTTTGCACATCTTCAGTTTTTCACCTCTTGGTCTATATGTGTTTGATAAATGACTAACAACTATTTAAGGACAAATTAATAAATTGCTACCCATAACAAACGATAGCAACTTAGCATTATATTATCTGAGTCTGTGATAATTATAAGGTAATAATAATTAGAAGAAAGCATTCATTGAAGGCTGACTGTTTTAGGCATTGTGTTAAATAATAAATATACATTGATTAATCCTCACAACAACCTTATGACTATTATCATTTCCTTTTTCACAGATCTCAGATCAGAATTCACATCTGACTTCAAAGCTTTTGTTCTCTCTCTCTTTTTTATTTCAGATTTTATTTATTTATTTGTGAAAGAGAGGGAGTACAAGCGGGGGGGGTGGGGGGATGGGCAGAGGGAGAGGGAGAAGCAGACTCCTGCTGAGCAGGGAGCCCAACACAGGCTTGATCCCAGGATCATGACCTGAGCAGAAGGCAGGTGGTTAACCAACTGAGCCACCCAGGTGCCCCCAAAGCCTTTGTTCTTGGTGTTTATTGGTATTACCTCAGTCTCAGGGAATGAGGCCTTTTAAGAAACAACAACAACAACAACAAAAATACAAACTCCAAACAGGAGTAATACATGTATTACTTGCCCTTAGCAGCAAAAATTTTGCAGACAATGCGCTTGCCTAAATTATATTCAAATTCTTGAAATTCCACATTAGATAGTCCTGCTGAGACATTTTCTAAAATATATCATTGTTAAAAATCTAATTGTATTCTCAACTTAGTTTTATCTCCAATCCATAATAAACACTTTCTGCATTAAATTTGAATTAGAGTAATTTTTCACTGGTTCCAAAAACCAAAAATACATGAAAAATTAAAGAATTTTTTATTTTAAAGCATATTCAAATGTTATGTTGTATTCTCTAAAGAAAATTATAAAAATATTTTGATATACATTGAATGCTATGAGCATCATTACAATGTATCTTTAATTGTGCAAGATGACAGTCTCAGAGGGGAAAAATTACACAAAGTCTTAGTTTTCATTAAGTTGGTTCAAAATGTCAAAAAACAAATATATTAGCTTTTATTTTGATGTTTTTGTTTCATAAATTGGGACACTAAGGTTCAGAGAATAAATTGACTATTCCCAGTTATTACCCAAATTCTACTTCCCTACTGTTTGTCCTCATCATGCTTTTTGCTACTTGCATCTTGTATTACTCACTAAGACCTCAGATAGACAACCAACAAGTCAGAAGTGAAATTATATATTATACTCAATCAAAACCTCAAATTATACTTAATCAAAACACATAATATTTCCTAAACTATCTATCTAATATTTCCTAAACTAAAACAGGTGCATATATCACTCAATTAATTGTTTGTTTTAGCATATAACCCTTTTTCCTTGACATATAAGCAGCTAGATATTCAACAACTTCAAAAAATGCAGTAAGCATAGATATAATTCCTCCTGTAACAGTTCCCTCAACAAAAGAGTTTCCCAATATATGAGAGTTTTAATAAACATTTAATGTAACAGCAAAAATTGAAAACAATGAGTTTTCTCCTTAAAAAAAAATCTAATCAGGGCGCCTGGATGGCTCAGTGGGTTAAGCCGCTGCCTTCGGCTCAGGTAATGATCTCAGGGTCCTGGGATTGAGTCCCACATCGGGCTCTCTGCTCAGCAGGCAGCCTGCTTCCCTCTCAATCTCTCTGTCTGCCTCTCTGCCTACTTGTGATCTCTGTCAAATAAATAAATAAAATCTTTAAAAAAAAAATCTAATCAAATGAACTTGTGTCTACACTGATTAATGCCAAACAAGTAATTTGAATTTACAGCCCTTGATGTTTAAAAACATCTTTTCTTTAATGTAGTGTTTCTGGCTGTATTTGAGAACCTTGAAATTCAATGTATTGTACATATTTATGTCTTAAGCCCTTATTATGTCAATCTAAATGAATCTTCAGTGAGTTCACAGTATGATAAGGTGCAATCAGTGATAATACTATGAACGTAGTTCGTATATTAATGGTTATACCCTGTAGAAAGGAGCCTCTGACCTGATAGGACCGGAAACATGAGGTAAGTAAGTATAAGCAAAACAGAGGAGAGGTGTTCCAGGTAAAACCCACAGGTGATCTAAGGGAGGGAAAGTGAGTGGTAAGTGTCGGAAGAAGAAAAGTGTGGAATTCACAGAGGCAAGAATTTGAGGTGTTAGGGAGTACGGCAAGTCTGAAACACCAGCGGTAGACTTTGCAGAACTCCTTTACTAAAAAGCTTAGACTTTACGCTCTAAGCAACGAGATGTCGCAAAAATGTATCTGATCAGAGAAAACTCTGACCTTATTTTTGTTTCAGAAGAATAATAGTACTCACAATATAGAGAATGGATGTAAAACAATGGGTTAAAAAATAAACACAGAATCGTTACAGAATTGAGTTTATTTTTCAGTTCCCGATTCTTTTTCAGATAGTACTTGCCATTGTCTGAACCACTCAACCTTTTAGATTTCAGTCTTTTCAGCCCACTCGCTCTCTTTCTCTGTTTAAATCTCACCTCTAGAATGGTCTGATTCTTTTCCTTTAGGATATTTTTATGCAAATATGGAAATGCACCTACTACCAGACAGATTTTCACCTGCTTCTTTTCCTCTTGTTCCCTTCAGGTCCCTGTAATGGAAGTATCGCAGCTGCTTTCCCAGCATGCATTCCTCCTCCCATGGTTAAGAAACTTTATTTCCAATAAGGTATTTTTATGTTTCTAGGTAAGATCCCTCTGTCCTCAGATCCGGTATGGAGAGCTGACAGTGACAAAATAAAGCAGGGTATTCCATTCCTCTGGCCAAGTCCTTGGTTTAGCCGTGAGCATGGCTTCTAGGTTGGTCCAGTTAGATTGAATTTTAGAATTTTGCTGGAAATACTGGGGCATAAGCATTTTATTTTTGTTTGCTGACATAAACCAAGAAAGAATCTAAATCTTAAATCTGGTAGCAGCCAGTTTGGATGACAAGGAAGGAGTTTGCGGAAGGTGCAGCCCAGCATAAACAAGAATAGATAGAACATACTCAAGTACTGAGCAAATGGTTCGAGCCATTACAGACACTTACCTAAAGCCCAATTATCTCTGGACTTTTAAGTAATTTAAGACCATAAAATTTTCTTTTTTATTAAATGACATTGATTTAAGTTTTCTGCATTTATAGCTAAAAACATCATACCTGTTAAGTATCAGTGCTCCTTGGATTGCATTAACATATTCCATTTCCTTCTAGGTATATTATTGAACTTCAGATTCTATATATTGCCATTATAAAATATTTTATATATTTAATGACACTCCTACTGGGATATTTTAATCATTTTCATATCCTCTTAGGATTAATAGTAGTCTTAAGAATATAGAAAAATAAATATATAATTTAAATTTAATATCAAGTTTATTTAATTCCATCCAAATAAAATAAAATTATAGTTTTGAGTGAGGAAAAAGAAAATTTAGCTATAAATACGTTGAAAGGCATGTACAACTATGTTTTAAAAAAATTTTTTTATTGGTTTCAGTCTAAGCCAAAATTCCTAGTTACTTGATTTCCAAACAAATTTTTTTTTAAGATTTTATTTAATTTCTTTGTCAGAGAGAGAGAATGCACAAAAGCAGGGGGAGCAGCAGGCAGAGAGGAAAGTAGGCTCTCCATCCCAGGCCCCTGGGATTGTGACCTGAGCCAAAGGCAGACACTTAACTGATTGAGTCACCCAGGTGTCTCCAAGCAATTGGTTTTTAATGATCTTTAGACAACTGTTGATATTTCTGGTAATTCAGAAAATCTTTTTTCAAAATGACGCTTGAGGAAACTTGAAGTAGGCAGACAAACTTTTTGGCGATCTCACAGTAACACAATTGAGAGAATCAAAAATCCATAACTAAATGACATTTTATAAGTTGAAGTAAAATTTCAACATTTATGTGACAGTACCCAGAGGGCATTTTCCTGCCCCCCCCCAACTTTTAACCAAATGGAAAATAACAATCCTAGATTTCATTAGACAGATTCGTCATTAACTAGTTCCATCATAATTATGTGTAGTAAACAGAATCCTCAAAAGTCGTTAGAGAGAGCTGCTGCCCACTTATAATGGTCTTAGGTTAAACCCATTATTGGTGAAATTCAAAGCATTTTGTGGTTTTTATCTCCAAAAGCTTCCTACTCAAAGATTGATCTCCACCTGGCCTAAAATAGCACATGATGTATGGCTCTTATTAAAATACAAACCTTGAGTCACCTGGGGCTGAGGCCTGAAGAGTCTACATTTCTAACAAGTTCCCGCGTGATGCAGATTCTATGGATCCCGTACAGCACATCTGGAGAAACATAGATATGCCAATCCTTACAAAGTCAGGAAAATCTCTCTAATTGTTACATTATTTTCAAAATCCTGTTTCTACAAACACAGCCATGGAGTCATGAAATTTTAGGCTGGGAGGAATCTGAAAATGTCCAAATAAGAAGACTAAGGTCTTTGAGGAGGGGTCTCTGGCCAGTTTCCTCATCTCCATACGAGCCTGATCTTCAGTGAGGAAGAACTGTTAATCTGGTTGTTCAGAGCTGAGGACATTAACTGGGCTGCTCAGAACTTGGGCACTAACGTGCCTGAAAAGCCAGCGTCTTTGCCATGACCTCTCTTCTTCCGGTCAGGTGCAGTCATGTTCCCACTTCCTCCACTTGAGCCTCCGAGTGGGCAAGGTAGGCGAATCCTGTTCTGCAGCAGCTTGGCGTGTGGGACCCAAGAGAAGAGGTGAAAACCCTTTCCCAGTTCTAGGCTCTAGGAATCAGCCCTCTATTCCAATCTGTCCCAGAGACAAGACAGCATTATGAACATCATCCTGCAGTCTGGTTTAGATAGATATTACTTGAGTTATGAAATGAGACTAAATTTAATAGTAACTCTGCTTATAAACACTGACGGCGTATATTCTTTGTCCTAGCAAAGTGCTTTGAACATAGTAGACCCCCAATAGAAGTATTTATCAAGTAAATGATTGTTTGGCTTCTATAAAATTTGAGTAGTGTTATATGCAATGCATTTGATAGATAAAAGCACTAATTTTGCACAAGTTTTATTTTTTATTTTTTTTTAAAGATTTATTTATTTATTTGACAGACAGAGATCACAAGTAGGCAGAGAGGCAGGCAGAGAGGGGTGGGGGGAAGCAGGCTCCTTGCTGAGCAGAGAGCCCGACATGGGATTCGATCCCAGGACCCTGGGACCATGACCTGAGCCGAAGGCAGAGGTTTTAACCCACTGAGCCACCCAGGTGCCCCCACAAGTTTTAAAACTACTGCAAAATGATAGTGCTTTCTCTGAGAAGAACTCAAAATTCTTAACAAATAATTATTTTTTGCTTTCAGTCACTAAACTTTGTTTATATTCATCATGAGAACTGTTTTGTGCTTAAGTAGGGCAATATGGAAATACGATATAAAACCTCACAAACATCATTACCCTGGCATTTGTTTTCCTATGAAGGTACCCATGAGACCCAGTAAAGTGGACTCTGTACCCAGAAACCCTTGGGTTGTGTTTCCCAACACATACCTTCCCTACAACATGGCTCAAGAGGTAGATCTGAGGGTCCATGTCAGGCTGCCTTTTGACTGAAGAACTCTAAAACTCAGTGTGCATCTATCCCCTTCCAAGTATATGGGCAGTTCCTCTTTATTTGGGTTTTCTCATTCCTTCAAGTGGTGTTATAGGTAAAAGCAGGAGCAATGCAGAGAATCAAATTATGCAGAGGAACAACCATTTGGAGAAGTGGTATTTCATTTCAAATTGCTTATGGAAAACTATAAACCTTCAATTTGTCCTTATATGGTGGTCCTATGTAGAGGACTCTCTTTGTTTTTATTCTGAAGGTGGAACATTCCCCAGGTTCTTAGCAGTGAATCATTCTGTTCCTTATATCCTGGATAGAAAGGAACGTTTGCTGAGCAAGCTTGGAATTGCCTTTGCTTTTTCATTTGTTTTGTTTTCTTAAGATTTTATTTATTTGAGAGAGAGAAAGAGAGATAGTGAAGAGAGCAAGAGTGGCCAGGGGAGGGAGAGCCTGACGTGGGCCTCGATCCCAGGACCCGAACTGAAGGCAGATGCCGAACCAACTGAGCCACCCAGGTGCCCCACTATTACCTCTGTTTTTGTTTGTTTGTTTATTTTTAAGATTTTATTTATTTATTTGGCAGAGAGAGATCACAAGTAGGGAGAGAGGCAGACAGAGAGAGAGGGGGAAGCAGGATCCCTGCTAAGGAGAGAGCCCGATGCAGGGCTCGATCCCAAGACCCTGAGATCATGACCTGAGCCAAAGGCAGAGGCTTACCCACGGAGCCACCCAGGTGCCCCTTGCCTTTGCTTTTATATGACATCAAATAAAACTGATCTGTCTGTTGCAGCCTATTGATTGCAAGGGCATGTGTAAGTGCTAAGTACAATGGATACTTCTTAGTCTGTACTTGACAGATCTACAGCATTTGGCAAGAATGTTTATACCTTAAGCTTGCCTTGCTTAATTTTCAGGACACCCTGTTCTCTTGATTTTACTCACATTTTACTAGTCATTAATTTTCAATTTCTTTGGCTGATTGTTCCTCATTTTCCACCCAGTTCTTATGCATTGGAAGCCCTAGAGTTCAGCTTTAGACCTACCTCTTTTTGATTTACACTTACTTCAAGGGTAAAACTCACCTCATCTCTTGGTTTTAATTGTATTTGTGAGCTCACTACTTCCCAGCATATGTCCTCATCCACACCTCTCCTTCCAGACTTCCAGATTAAGAGATCTCATTACTTAACATCTCAAGACATCTGAAAGTTAAATACACTCAAATCCTATTTACCTTTCTCTCCAATTAGGCTTCTCTTGCAATCTTGTCCCATGTAAGAAGATGGTGACTATATTCTGACAGTTGCTTAGAATCCCTATGTTGAAGTCGGCTTTGGTTCCTTTCTTTCTCTTGTACCCCACACACAATTGATCAGGACATGCTGCCAGCTCTACCTTCGAAGTAGATCATTATCCAACCACTTTTTTCTCCTTTTACTACTACCACCAAACCACCCTATGTTTCTGGGTAGGATTTACAAGTGGTCTCTTAATTGATGAACCTTCTTCTGCCCTTGTCTCCTTGTCAGTTCTCTGCTCACAACCTCTAATCACATCCCCAGGTAAACTCAAAAATCTAAAACAATCAAACCAAACAAAAGGGCAACAACAATGCACCTTACAGTGGTCTACAATGCCCATACAATCTCCTCTGATCACTCAACCCACTTTTCTGTTGCTTTCCCCCTTCCACACTCTCCGCACTCTCCAGCAGGCATGCTGGCTTCCTCTCTTTCTCCTTGAATTTGCCCCTCAGCTGGAATTCTCTTGCCTCCGCATAAGGTCCGCTCTCCACTTCCCAAGTATTTACATGTGTGTCATTTTCCTAAGGAGGCTTTCCCTGATATTCCTATTTACAATTGCTTTGCCCTTCTAAAGCATTCCCTAACCTCCTTTCCTGCCATATATTTCTCCACCGCGTGAATTACCATCATACTTACTACATTTTTATTATATTTGTCTATTTGTCTGTCTCCTCCCACTAAGCTGTAAGCTCTAAGACAATAGGCATGTGTCTGTTTTATGCATTGCTATGTGTATTCTATTCTTAATGAGTGACTATGTGGATAAAACCATACATAAGTAATAAATAAAATGAATCATAATCAAATACATATATAATTGCTTAATTAAAATGATCCTATCTCAACCTGCTCCTTCCACTCACAAAGCTGACACTCAGTACCACAGAGACACCAAACAGTCTGTGTGTCATCTCCTCAGGGGCAGAGTTTAGGCACATGGCACAAATATGCCAGTGAGTCACCTTTTCTTCACCTTAAACTTCAAGTCACTTAATTTCTGAATAATGAGTTGGTGCTTTTAATAATATATATATATTATCTGTGTTTCTACATCTTATTTTTAAATATCTTAGACTAAGAGAAAAAAGCACAATAGAAGGTTGTATTTGCACTTGTGTTTGGCCCAGAAGTTTACTGTTTCACTTTGATTTTCTCCCTATGGTAAAATAAAAATATGAAAAATACATATATATATAGAAATATAAAAATATACACTCATATACATTTATATAAAATATAGAAAATAAAAATATTTCCATCTAAAAATCTCATCAAATGCATGAGACATTGTATTAAGTCTATGCCTATTCTGGATAGGAATCTAAATTATTGATTACCAGAAGTAGTGAGGGGTAAGTATATGCTGTTTGCTGGCAGTTTTTCAAAACCTGGCAGTTTTGAAAAGGACTGCATCGTCCATAGTAGAAGATGCTATGGATCACCATAGAACAGACAAGGGTTGATTTGACCTTCAATTAAATAATCATACATAAATTTATGCAAAAAGTGACTATGGTCTCACCCCATTCTGCACTACTTAAGTGTACAATGAATAGGAATGTACAATTAAAAGAATAAAAACAGTGATAATGAGCTGTGTACACCCTGTGATACCTAGCAGTTCTCTGACCTACTGCTTATTGGGGCATAAATCCAATATTTACATTTTTATTATTTACTTAAGGGTATATGTAATTCACTGGTTAATAACTTAGAAATAGGTCTTCAAAATCACTCTCTCTGAAAAGTAATCACGAAAGGAAAAGGTTGCATTTGCAGGGCCAATTAATTGTCAGATCAAATGTAAACTGTTTATTTAAATTATATAATAGAAATTTAATAGCAAATAATTAATATATATATATCTTTTTTCTTGGGATGAAAGAAAAAATACAGTTTCTTAACTCTCTTCTAAGGTCATTACTGAAACAGGGGATCAGTACTTGTAATTACGATATCATGAATACTTAAATTTCTCTCATGCTGGGAAAGCCATAAGATTATAGCTAGCACACTGATTTTGCTACATGACCTTTCAACTGGAAAACGCAAACCATCTTGCCTTAGAATGATTTGTTACTTTCCACTCTTCCTGACAGAACGAAAAATCGGAGAAATACCTGAGATCCAAGAATTTACAATTTGCACAAACATCGCAAGGGTATTTGAAACTTCTAAGTAATACATTCATGATCCAGTAGTCAAAACTATTATCTCTGGTATGGACTCAATGTACTCTATCTGTTTGCATCTTTCTAGATCATCGCTGTCTAAGTTTGCTCAAATGTAGGTACGATGGATAAAAAGAAAATGCAGACAAACTTGTATAAAATGGATTTTGTAATTCCAGTGAAATTCAATTTCCTCCAGTTCAGAGAATTGTATAAACTCAGTTCTTCAGGATTATGGAGAATAAAACTTTGTACCTGTGTGGATAATACCATTCTGATTCACACCCCTTTTGCCTAATAAAAATGCATTTTGTCAAATTATATGTCCTTTAAAATATGAGGAAAATTGAATCAGAAATTTATGTGGGGCATCTTTGTGTAGACCATCTTATTATTTAATTGTCCGTACCACCACACATTTAAGACCTGATGATACACTGTGTTTTCAATTTGTCTCATCGCATGCCCTGCCATAGCAACTAGCTTAAAGCATAAGAGAAGCACAAGGAGAGGAGGCTTAACATCCCTTGTAAGCCCTTTCTCCTACCTGTCATATCATCCAGCACAGTCCTTAGCTTGTTTCTTTTCTTGCTCTGCAGTCTTTCAGCAGGTAAAAGTGACAATTAAATAACAATGGAAGGTAATGGCAAAGGCACCAACCAGTCAGAACAGGTAGAGCCATAGTACTGTAGCTGGGCCCTGGAGCTCTGGATAGATGTTAGCATTTTAATTGCTATTACACAGCAGTGGTCCCAAGGGCCACTATGTGGGTGAGGGGGGGGGTGTAGAACAGCTTGGGCGCCTTGAGGAGGTTGGAGCACTTATACTTACCATCCAATGCAGAAGCAATTCAGTATTTTAATAATCATCAAGATAATACTGGTGTGTCTGTCGGCTGACAAGTGACAATCTTACCCATTTCTAGGACTTCAACTAACATACCCTCAGGTGACCAGCCAGTCCACAGACCTAGCTAGTGTATGACTTATTTTCAGTGTAGACTTCTATTTCCGACAATCTGTTGGGTAAAGTAAAAATGATACCTTGTCAAACCTCCCCACTCAATAAATTCAAAATTCAGTGGATTCTCTTCCTCTGTAAGATAACTTTCCAGTTGTCTTCTCTCTCCATGTAAAGAGCACCGATACCCATTCTAGCTTCAAGCCTAGGAACTCAAAGTCATCCTGACTTTACCCACTCCCTCATCTTTAATGTCTTGAGTGTCATCCGATTTTGCCAGTCTTGCATCAGAAATAGCTCTGTCATTTATCATCCTCTTCATCCTACCCCCATGGTAGTGTAGGCCCCCATAGCTCTTGTTTATGTCATTGCAGTAACCCCAATTTCCCTCCCCACTGCTGGACTCCCACTTCTTATCCACTCTTGAATGCAGATACAACTAGGATTTCTTCCCTGCCCAACACATTCTGAAGATTCGGAATTGGTCATAAACTTGCTTCAAATTTCTACACCTCAGATTTACCAACTGAACTTTGCAGCCTCATTTTTGTGCCCATAACCACTCACCCAAACCTCCTTATCACCCTTTCCATCAATTTCTACTTCCTGACCTAAATTAATATTTTCCCACATTTATGCCTTTGCTCCAGCAATTTCTTCTCCCTGAACTCCCCACTTTTCTCTCCCTTCCCTATCAAAATCCTTATTCCTTAAGCCTCACCTCCCCCAAGAATTCTTTCCCAATCTGACCAGACAAAAACCAGTCACTTTCTAGTAAGTGTTCTACAAGTATCCTTTTCATCTGTATTTGGCAGTGATCATATTATGCCTGTTTTACTATTATTTTGGTTCACAAACTAAAAGCTTCCTGATATTTGGAATTACGTCTCAAGGCCAATAGTATCTAACACAGTACCTTAAACCTAGTAGGTACTTAATAAATATGTGTGGATTTATTTGCAATTCTCCCATCAAGACAACGATTCACTGTTTAATATTTCCCAAGCTGGGGCTACACAGCCTCTCATCTAAGTTTTATCTGCACAATGAGTTGGTACATCAGACACTAGCTAGACACAAACTCCTTACTCAGCTGAGAAGGCATACAATTCAACTATTGCCACATACCTCAGAGCAACACATATATTACATAAAAGTGATTTGTTTTATGGATAAAATATTTACCTCAAAGAAAGGTTGTAGTCTATGTGATTAGATAAAAAATGTAATATAAAACCAAGAAATATTAGTTCCGCAATCTTGTTTTGTCTGTAGTTATCCCATATACAATTCTTTTGGTACACACTCACCTTATAAGTTGAACTGAAATGCTGCCTGGTTGAGGTCTGGCTTCATAACATGGAAGGTTTATCAATGGAGTCGAGTCATTTCTACAAAGTACAGCAGAAATTCAAGAAGCCCCTTGAATTCAATTTATCTTCCATTTATTGAGCAGATACACTGGTGCTGGCATGGTGAGGGAGGAAAAAAGGTGAAAGATGTGTGATACCTGTCCTATGGTCTCTTAGACAATAACAATTTAAGACCAGAACACATGAGAAACCTTTTTCTGAAAAATATTCTGAGGCCTTACATTTCAATGGAGCTTCCCACGTAAAGCCTTGCAGGGGGGAAACTGAGTCTTTCCTATTTGTTGGGGAAACGTGGGTAGTATCCAAACCTTTCTTGAATGGTCACCAAATATCAGATAATGTTCTCGGTGCTGAGGGGAAACTTAGCAATACAGTCCCTGCTCATAAAGAATTTAACTATTCTCTAATTATTTTCAAATTTTACCTCATAGAAGTAAATTTAACAATATTCATTTGTAGCTGCAGTCCTTAGATTAGTGAAAATAATTCACAAAGTGCCACGCCTGGACTTAAAGTCTGATCTGAGGTTTCTTGATGTCCAGTATCAAAGTTCTGTGTTGTATCCTATTAAAAAAAAAAACAAAATCCAAAGTTCTATATATTCTACACAAAGATAATTTTACACAACACCTCCTCTCTTCCCATTTAGCTAACATAATGGAGACTTACCCCTGAGTTCCCTAAATTCATTTTCCCATCAATAATGCAACATGTACCTTAAAAAATTATTTTCCACCTCGAGGAACATATTTTATTTTAATTTTTTGCCAATGATAATCAACAGTTACTGAAAGTAGCAAATTGTCATAATATCATACATCATTACCATGTTTGGCCTATTTAAGGATCAATGGTCCTTGATTAACAATTTCCTTCAGAATTTCCAATCTGGATGACTCATGCATATTTGAAACACACAGTAAATATTTCACTATAAAATAATGATATCAAATTGCATTTCTTTAATTAAATTCCTTGCTGTCTGTTTTATTCAGATATGTATACAATGCCATTTGTATAGAATGCTAAGTAAAAAGTAACAGTTAATATCGGGGGCTATTGCTGTAAAAGTATGTTATCTTTTATATATATCCCAGCATTACTTATTATCAGCTTCACATGTAGCACTTTGCCTTTGATTTATGCAAACAACTGTAAATGTTTTATATATTTGTGAGGAAGTGAATGATATTAGACCATCAATCCATGGGGACTGCAAATCAGGGGGAAAAAAAAAGGCTATTACATTTCTGAAGCTGTTAAATCAGTTGTGCCCCCTGGCTGATTTTTGTCAGCTATATTTGCTGTGGGTAAAACCGTTGATTCCGGGAATACGGGAGCGGCCCTGAGAGTGTTGGAGAGTAAATAGCAGCAGAGTTGTAAACTACACCACACATCTCACACTTACCGCCTAAGCCCGGCTTACACTTTCCTCCGAATAAATCCAGCAGCTTTAAAAAGAGCAAGAGAGAGAAATAAAGGAAAGGGGAGGGGAGAAGCAGACAAAACTGGGCCCCTACCTTCTGTCACTGCCTCTAGCTCTGGCCCCCTCATCAGCCTGGCAACAGGACACTGTTCTGCCAGTTGTAAATTTTAATTGGCCATCTGGGGAAAGCACAAACCACTGACTAGAGATTAATCAGCAAATTAACCCAGGCATAATACACATTTCCCAACGGACCTGAAGCAGCTCCAGGCTGGGGCCGAGCAGCCCGGGATGCAGAACTTGTGTAGAGCGCTGTTACTGCTCCCTGCCATGCAGGAGAACATCTTCCCAGAGTCCTGAAATTCCCTTCTGTGTGACCTTGTTAGTGCCCCTGATTTGTATGGCAGTCGCAAAGAGCTTTTTTTTTGCCTTCTTCTTTTTTTTTTCTTTCTTTCTTTCT
Source organism: Mustela putorius furo (assembly GCF_011764305.1). Classification (NCBI taxonomy): domain Eukaryota; kingdom Metazoa; phylum Chordata; class Mammalia; order Carnivora; family Mustelidae; genus Mustela; species Mustela putorius. The sequence continues at coordinate 23,569,162 of NW_025422021.1, forward strand.
TCTTCTTCTTCTTCTCCCTTTTTTTTTTTTTTTGTAAAGTGCTAAACACAGATGGCACAGGTACTATGATTGCTGGAAAAAGTGTTGATGAATCAGTGCAAGTGACAACTTTTCTCTAGTGGGCCATTCACTTGGCTTGCTGAAGTACCTTCAGGAAGAAACAATAATGTACCTGGGTTGTTAGCAGAGTGGGGAATCACCTGAGAATCACGTTTATTTAGGCAGTTTCTCGAGTGACAACCTCTGCCCTGTAAAAGCATATTTGTAAATAATAGAGCCTCCTTCTAGGTCCTAAATAATTAATTTAAGCCAAGTATGCATTTACATACAATGGTACGGCCTCAGCTTTTTCAACTAACCATCTCCTAATGAGCTCATGGCCATGCCCTGAGCTGGGTTGGGGAAAGAGGTGGCCACTAAAGGAGGGATATAGAGAGGTGACAAACGCCAGATGGGCAAAGTGAGGGGAAGAAGGGAAACTTGGGTGGTTTTGATATAGAGCAGAAGTGAAAAGCTATGTCAAAAAAGTAGTCTTTACACAGCTTTTGGAAAAATGGAAGGGCTTTGTGCATAATAAGGAAGGATCTTTAAGATTCAGACTGGCGTGACGAAGACTCCGAGGTGATACCACAAAGCCCAAATAAAGGACACATTGAGTAAACTTGTCTGAAGGGGGTTGGGACATATTAGAGGGGGACATGTGGCCAGGGCAGATCAGGGAAGAACAGAGACTTTCCATTTTGTTAACAGTCACATCTCTAGAAGATAGCATAGTGCTTAGAATAGTGGTCTATTGGAAGCACTCAATATTTTTCAGTGAAAGACATACTCAGCTTTAATAAAATTAGAAACCCTTGTTAGAGCAGACTCTAGCCTCTCCTGTCTACAGTCCAAGCTGAATGATCAGTAGACTATATGATGAGGAACTCTACTCACACCACCCTGTGAGGCACCAATTCATAGATCGCCAAGAGACTTAGGGTATCACCTAATGCAGAGATCTTAACCAAAACACAGATGAGCTGGCCCAGTCAAATTCCTTTCCTGGGCATTTGGAAATTAGACTCTGAAAGACTCAATCAGTTAGCAATGGGCTGCAACTTAAAGCCTGTGAGGACACAGGACAAGAGAAAATGGGTGACGCCGTGTTTTGAGGTTCTGTGCAAGCAGAGAAAGCCAATGTGTTAAAGAGAAGAATGGACCACCCAACTGGCCAGGAGAAGCAGCCTCTCTGTCTCAGTTCTACATTTTCTGAAGCCTACTTCTCCTTCTTCTCCTAGCCTCTGATTTTATATGATTTGAGTGGGTTTACATGGCATTCCGATCACTGCAATCAAAAGAACCTTGATCAGAACAACCATAAATAGTAATAGAACCATCATAAGCCAATGGTCTGAAAATACAAATAAAACTAGCACTCCCCCACCCCTTCCAGTAAGTGCACAGAATTCAGGAACTCTGGGACATGCTGGTCATTTTCAGAAATACAAGTCCTGGTGGGTTATTTTATACTGCTCTGCTCTGACCCACCACTCAATCACACAGACCCATTTCACCTGCCTCTGGCAAAATAGATAGATTCTTTCCTTTCACAACCAGGTATGGATTTCTTTCTGTTTTATTACATTATTGCAAGCAATGCGGCCTGCCAAACCGCATGCCCTTAAACTGAAATGGCTTCTGGCCAAGCGCTGGATTATCTGTGACAGTAAATCAGTCAACATGCACGGCCTAGAGACCGCAGCAGTTAAATAGATGTCTTTGGCTTCGGGTGGGGAAACCTTCCCTCAAAGACCCAACTCAGCTCCCAATAAGGCCTTCTAAAGAGCTTTTATTTAAATAGTATTTTAAGTCACCCAGGAGTTTATTGTGAGGTTTTATATGGAATATAAAGGCATGAAAAGAGAGTCGGCGGCCATTCTGGATTAAATACTGAATGTAGTATCTGATAAAAAGAAATATATGAGAGTTTTTTGAGTTTATACTATTAAAAGGAAAAAAAAAACTTTAAAAGTGTTGAAAGGTCTGGCCTCTGCTCACTGCATCTGACTTGAAGCCTTGGCTGTATAGACCACATACTGGAAATAATTTCGAACTCAACAGTTATTGGAGAGTGTAGTCAGTATTTTCAGCGTGCACTGGCGGACGGATTTCTTTATCTCCTCTGGGAGGGATATGATCCAAAGGTTAGAACAGGCTCAAATAAATTCTGTTCAGTTTGTGTGGTCTCCTCTGAATTATTCCAAAGCCTTCCTGTCTAGTGCCAACGCTGTTCTTCTACTCCATGTTATCTCAATTATATATATGAAAAATTGGAAGGAATTGTATTTACTCATTTGTAAAGACATTAGAGATTCTTGACAAGAAGATAACTGGAGTACAAAAATACAGAATAGTCATGATAATAGCGATACTATAAATCAACTATGATGTTTGCACATAGCTTTCCATGTAGCATATATTTTCACATAAAGAGGAAGGCGAGTCATGGTAATATTTTTAGTTTCTGTGTTTCACTTGTCTGAATATCTCAAAATAACTTGCAATCCTATATTCTTTTATCCTTATATCTAAAACTAAAAATAGTTTCCTGGAGATGATTTCACACAGTGTTGCTAAGATGTGCAAACGGAGTCAAGGAAGTGGAAGTACATAACAATCAAGTAAATAATGGAAGATTAATTCTCAACAGTGCCTATTACACAGAGTTCGAGGTATATTTATGTATATGATTTGCTTACAAGAGTGACTTAACAAGGCTTTTCAAAGGAGGCTTCTCCTTTCTCTTTCCACGTTTCCTACCACTTTCTGTATAGCCCATCCCCCAACCACCTGGAACTTTTCTGTTTCTGCAACACATCATAGCTTTCTCGGACCAAATATCTTGCACACGCTCTACTCCCTATCAGGCTCCCGACGTCTTTCATTCCTTCTTACCTAGAAGATCTTCAAGATCTTGGTGGCATGTTGCTTTGGGAAGCCTCTGCTGTCATCTTCATGGAGAGTTAGTTGTTTTATCTCATAAGGTTCCGACAGCACTTTGGTCACACTTCCATACCATCGCTTTAACTTTTGTAACATTGGATACTGAGATTTCTCCGCCAACAGATGTCTTCCCAATGAGGATGTAAATTCTTTGAGGACTAAGCTCAGCACCCAGCATAGTATTCCATATAAAGCAGACATTCCGTGAAATGTTTGGTAAATGCAAACACTAATGAATCACTTGCAGCAGTGGTAGCACTGGGGATACCGGCATAGAGCCTCCATTTTGTGAATGGATTTCAGGACCAATCTTGTTTATCTTGATGATATTAAGTATAATTAGAGATGGGGTTGGCTTTCATTCCTTCTCTGATTTAATCAACTCTTTTGGAAATAATGTCAGAGAATTCAATGTATAAAGATGGCTTTGTGTTCATAGCTTCAGGTTTTGTTTCTTTTTAAACCAACTTTGTTGAGGATAATGCATATATAATTAAATATGCCAAATTTAAGTATAAAATTCTCATTGAGCTTTGCCAGAAGTCCATACCCTACAACTAGTATAAACCATACCCCATCACAATATAGAACATTTCTATCACCCCCAAAAGTTCCCTTATATTCCTTTGTAGTCAATCTGCTCCAGACCACTACCGCAGGCAAATACTACTCTTATTTCTTTAACTATAGATTAGTTTTGCTTCTTCTAGAACTCAATATAAATGGAACCGTAAGGGTACACATTTTTGTTTCTTACTTTTTGGCTCAAGTGGTTGTGTGTATCAGTGTATTATTCATTTTTATTACTGAGTAATATTGTATTTTATGAGTATACATTTTCTTATCCATTCACCAAAGGACATTTAGGTTATTACTACGTTTTAGCCATTCTGAAGAAAGCTGCTATGAATATTTGTGTGCAATTCTGTTATTATTATTTTTAAAATTTCTTACCTAGGAGTCAAACTGTTAAGTCATAATAGAGTGTATATTTAGCTTTATAAGAAATTACCAAAATGTTCTCTTCAGTATTTGTACCATTCTATACTCTCAGAAACAATTTTTGAGAGTTCTGACTATTGACTATGTTTTTTAATTTAAGCCATTCTATTAAGTATAAAATGGAACCTCATTCTGGTTCTACTCTGAATTTCCCTGATGACTAATAATGTTGAAGATTGTTTAATGTGCCCATAGGCCATTTGAATATCTTCTTTAAAATTTCTCCATTTAAATATGCAGTTGTTCCCATACCATTTGCTGAAAATTCTGTAATTTTACCTGTTGAATTAGGTTGGCATCTTGTTGAAAATGACTTGACCTTAGATGTGTGGGTGAATTTTTAGAATTTCTGGTTATCCATATATCTACCTTTACACCAATGAATACCACAGCTTTATTACTTTTCCCTACTGTTTTTCCATTTTCTATTCTATTTCACTGATTTTGATCATTAAAACATTGCAAGTAGGTTTTAAAAGTCCTCCAACTTTGTGCTTTTTTTAAACTATTGTTCTCAGTATTGTTTTAAGTTTTGCATTTCTACATAAAACTTACAGTAAATTCTTAGTTTGTGCAAAGGGCTTACTGAGTTTACGATTAAGACTGTGCTGAATCTATAAGCTATTTTGAGAAGAAAGGACATCTTAACAACATAGAATCCTCCTACATACTTTTAATGAAATTTATTCCTAAGTATCCTACATTTTTTATACTGTTTTCCAGGGTTCTGCTTTTTAAATTACATTTTCCAATTGTTTACTGTTAGATGCATACAATTGAATTTGTTTATTGATGTTACATTTTGTGATCTTGATACATTCATTGATGATTTCTAATATTTTTTAATAGATTACTTAGGATTTCCTATATAGACAATCATGTCATCTGCAAATAGAGACATATTTTGCCTTTCCTTGGTTTAAGCTTTTTTTCCTTTTTTAGCTTTATTGTACTTGACCTCTAATACATATTGAATAGAAAGTGTAAAACCAATATTCTTGCTGTACCTAATCTTAGGAACTTTAAATATGATGATTTATTTATAGGTTTTAATAGATGCCTTTTGGATTGAGAAAGTTGTTTTCTATTTCTCAGTTCCTAGGAGTATTTATTTCATTATTTTGACACTATTAAATGCTTTTTCTACATCTAATGACATGATTTTATTGTTTTGAATGATTATGAAATATTACACCAATTTTGAATGTATGAGATACACTTATATGGTCATCATATATTCCTTTCTTTTTAAATACTGTCAAATTGAATTTGCTAATATTTTGTTGAGGAATTTTGTTTCTATACCCGTGAAGAATATTGGTCACTAATTATCTGGTATTGTCTTTGGTGTTAGGGTTATGCTGGCTTCATAAAATAAAGGAAACATTCATTTTTTCTCTATTTTCTGAAAGAGTTTGTGAAAGATCATTATAATTCCTTCTTTAAAATTTAGATAGAATTTACCTGTAAAGTCATCTTGCTCTGGAATTTCTTTATGCAGGAGTTTTTGTTTTGTTTTATTTTAGATTTTATTTATTTGTTTATTTGAGAGACAGAGAGCATGAGAGAGAGAGAGAGAGAGCAAGCAAGAATGGGGGTGGTGGGTGAGGGTGGGCTGGGGAGAAGGGCAGAGGTAGAGAAAGAAGCAGTGTCCCCTTGAGCAGGAAGTCTGAATTGGGGCTTGATCCCAGGAGCCTGGAATCATGACCTGAGCCTAAAGCAGACAATTAACTAACTGACTGAGCTACCCAGATGCCTGGAATTTTTTATTTTTAATTCAAATTTTTCAATTGAAATATCACTACTCTGATTTTCTATTTCTACTGTGTTAATTTTTAAAATTAATGCTTTATAAGAAATTTCCCATTTCTGTATAATTATTTAATTTGACATAAAGATATTAAAAATATCACCTTCATTATTTTATTGTCTGTAGGACCTATAGTAATATTTTCTTTTTTCACTTCTGACATTTGTGGTCTTCTCTTAATTAGTTTTATCTAAGTATAATAAACTTTAGTAACTTTTTCAAAGAACTAACTTTGAGTTTGGTTAATTTTCTTTACTCTTTTTCTATTTTCTATATTTTGCTTTATTTTTTTTCTTCTATGCAATTTGGGTTAAATTTACTCTTTATTCTAGCTTTTTTACTCACATTTACAAAGTATGAACACCAAAATGTGCAAATCTTCATCATTTTGCAACACATACAAATACTAAAACATTAGTTGAAGTAGTTCTTTATATATTCTACATGTAAGATCCTTATATATGATTGACAAACATCTTCTCCCATTTTGTGGGTAATCTTTTTGATAGTGTCTCTGAAGCACAACTTTTGATTTTGATGAAATCCAGTTTAACCGTTTTTCTTTCATTGCTTGTGCTATTAGTGTGGTAGCTAAAAAAATAATGCCTATTTCAATCATAAAGATTTGCACCTATATTTTCTTTTTTATTATTATTATTTTTAAAAGAAGGAGGGAGAGAATCTTAAGCAGGCTCCATGCCCAGTGCAGAGTTCAATCTCACAACACAGAGATAAAGACCTGAACTGAAATCAAGTATCAGACACTTAGCCAACTGAACCACTCAGGCACCCTGCACCTACATTTTCTTTTAAGAATTTCATAGGTTCTTTAAATTTATAGGTTCACTTAAATTTGGGTATTTAATCCATTTTGAGTTAATCTTATTTTGGGTGTGTGATCCAACTTCATTCTTTTTCATGTGGCTGTTGAGTTTTCCCAGTACCATTTGTTGAAAAGATTTTTTTCTTCCATTGAATTATCTTAGTGCCATTGTCAGAAATCAATTAACTCTATCTAATTGGGTTTGTTTCTACTCTCACACTTATTCAACTGGTTTATACATCTATCCTTAGGCCAAAATCATACAATCCTGATTTCTGTAGGATTGTGGTAAGTTTTAAAATTGGAAATGTGAATCCTCCAACTCTGTTCTTTTTTAAGACTGTTTTGACTAGTATGAGTGTCTTGCATTCCTATATCATTTTTAGAATCTACTTGTCAATTTCTTCAAAAGAAAAAAAAAAGTCAGCTGAGACTTAGATAAGGGATGCATTGTATCTGTAGCTCAATTTGGAGAATATTGCTATCTTAAGGCTTCCAGACCATTTATACAGGGGTCTTTGTATTTTTTTTAGGTCCCTTTTAATTTCTTAGAATGATGTTTTGTAGTTTTTGGTGTCTTCAAGTCATACACTTTAGTTGTTGTTGTTAAATTTATTCCTGAGAATTTATTTTTGATGCTATTGCAATTGGAATGATTTCATTTTCAGATTGTTCATTGTCAGTGTGTAGAAACACAACTGTTTTTTTGTATATTGAGTTTTATATGCTGCCAGGTTGCTGAAATCAGTTATAGCTGTGATAGTTTTCCTGTAGATTCTTTAGGATTTTCTATATACGAGGTCACTTCATTTGCAAATAGAGATAATTTTATTTCCTTTCCAATTTGGACTCCTTTTATTTAGTTTTCTTGCTCAATTACACTGGCTAGAACTTCTAGCACAATAATGAATAGAAGTGGGGAGATTGGACATCTTCTTCTTATTCCTGATCTTAAGGAGAAAGTTTCAGTCTTTCAGCATTAAGTATAATGTTATCCATGAGTTTTCTGTAGTTGCCCTTTATGGAGTGAAGAAGTCTTCCTCTATTTCTAGTCTAACAAATGTGTTTTCATCATGTAAGAGTGCTAAATTTTGTCAAATTCATTTTCTGAAATTGTCAATATTATATATATTTTGTCCTTTACTCTAACTGATAGTACTCAGCCTCCAAATTCTATCTCCCCTGGAGGTCCTGTGATTACTTGGTTTTAATCCTGGTAGAATGCCAGTGGGTTGGGAGAGGGTTCTAAATCCCAAGATGAAGCCTCTTGGCTGTCTTTGATGGATACCCTCAATTTTCATGAAATTTCAAGACATCTTATCCCTCTTGCTAGGCTGGACTTCCAACATGGGAATTATTTCACCCAAAATTGCTTTTCACAATCTTCTGATGCTATCTCAATCCAGAACAATGGATTAAAATTGACCAATAGGATTTAAAAAGAACTAATATCAAATCCATTGTCTACATTTTTAAAAAATGTTCACAAGAATGAGAGTTGACTGTCTTGTAAAAGCATCATATACAAGATCCAGAGTTTTTGTGAATGAGAATCTCAGTGATAATCAATAATGGATTATATTGTTAAAAAAAAGGAGCAGAAAAAATCTTGAACTTTTAGGCCATGTGCTATGTCAATAAGCATTTAATATCTATATCAAGTGAGGTAATAATCCTAACACACATGACATCAGTCAGGAGGTCATGCTTGAAGGTATGTATACTTTCCTGGACTTTACAATAGAAGAACAACATCAAAGAATAACCAAATGTTTGGAATAAATTAAATAAGATGGTTTATGTTCTAGTAAATTGTGTCAAAGAAGAAAATGGTTGAAAGAGCTGTGTATTTTAGCCTACAGAAAAGAAAAACTAGAGTAAGTGACACAATATATGACTTCAACCATTCAAAAGATTGTTTGATAACTGTGTGAAAAGGGGAATAGTCCATGCTATCTGGACTGCTTCAAAGGACAAAACTAGTACTGATTAATGGACAGAGACAAACTATCATTCAAGATATAGAAGAACGCCGTAATTATAATTGTATGGTAACAGTAAAGTAGTTTTCAAAAATGAGTTGAAAGAAGGTAGTAAGTGAATGAAAGATATATTAAGGTTTTATCAAGCCATGGTAAAATGAAAGGCAGTTTGTGAGTCAGTGAGAATTTAGGAAGGTGTTGGGAGTGGGAGAAATGTAGAAATAGAATCAGTTTGATGTTCCCAGAGGTATGTTGCTCAATGAAATGGTCATTTATTTCATTCACCAAAGTCACCCAGTTAACCTTATGTGAAACCAAATATATGCATGCAGTGTTAAATTCACACTAATGAATTATGTCAGTGATCACAAATCACAGATTGTCAATGGATGACTTAGAAAGAACAACTGCCATGGCAACAAAATGGGCGTTTGAAGTCTTAGTCCCCTTCAAAGAAGCACAGACCTTACAGTGGGTTTGTGTATTGAATACTTTTTCTTTCCTCTGAATTTTGGCCCTCAAGGATCAAAAAGATACAACCCTGTAAATATTGTAGGCAAGACACAGAATATATACTAGCATTACTTTAAAAACAACTGAATACAGATTTTCTAAAATGGCTAGAGAATCTCACACTGGCAAGAACATCAACCTTTATTGTTCCAACTCTGGTTTGTCAAGGTTGATCTCCTCAGGGATCTCTCACTAAACCCTCTACTACACAGGCTCACAAGGTGTGGCGCCTTTGAGTGTGCTCATGCCAATAATGGACATATGAATTTGTCCTTAATTCTCCAATAGATCTGTTAAATTAAGTCAGCATCTTCTAAAAGCTGTGTTCATAGGATTGAGAAGTATATGGCATATAGCTATAGTTTACCTTTCAGGTATTCGGTACCTGAAGGATATTTTATTAAGATGAAATGATTATCATTTATTTAAATTTGTTGACACTTCTAGAATGGACTTTTGTATGTATCTCTGTATTGTCTTTTTATTTTAGCCACATACCTAGTGTTCTGCCACTTATAAGCTATAAGCTATTTCAACTATACAACCTTGGTTAAATTGTTTAATATTATAGTCCCAATATCCTCATCTGTAAAGTTATGAGAATAAGAGCACCTATTTTTTAAGGGTTATTGTGTGAATTTAATGAGTTAATATGTACAGTATACTTAGGACAGTGCCTAGAGTATAAGACATGCTCAGTAAATGTAACACGTTTTGACTGTTCAAAAATATTCATTGAGTACCTATATATATATATGACCCAGATGTTGAGTGGAGTTACACTTTTTTTAAATATCTGTGAATTCCAGGTGTTCTTACATTCTCCTCACTCATCTCTTATTTAGATGTCCAGATATGACTGTTCTTTGTTTCTCACAAATATTTTAAAAAAGAGAAAAGGAATTGTTCTCTTCTAGATTTTCATGTCTACCTTTCTCCAAAATCTCCATACCTTTTTCTGTGTATCAAGTTTTCCACAACATTTGGGGAGATGGGAGGAATTTACATATAAAAATGAAAACAAATAAATTTAAACAGTAGATACCCTGCTTTTTTAAATCCTTGGGCTTTTCTGATGTACCCAGCCACTCCCAACATCCACATTCTCTTCTCCCTTTTCAGGCCAATAACCATGACAACAAAAGTAAGCAATTAAAAAATATCCCTCCCATATTTGAATGTCAGAGAAATTCAATCTCTCCATCCCAAATATCCACAAACTCAGCTCCAGGGCAACACAGGCAAGGTGAAGTTGAAATGATTATTTATACAGTCTGATGGATCTCTTTATTAGCAACTTTTTCTTCTCTCAGGCTTCATCTGAAGGGAAGAGGATTTTAGTCTTCTTGTTACACATATAATGGAATTTCTCTAGATCTTCTAAGAGAAATCATGATAAAAGAAATGATTCCTAACTGCATCTGAACCTGCATGCAAACTGACAAAGTTTCCTATATATGTGTGTGTATGTGTGGATGTATATTTCCATATATATATATTTCCTTTTATTATATATATATACATATACATAGATATATATTTCCTTTCATATATATTTCACACTCCGTATATATATTACATATGTATAATATATATAATTCTATTGATATATATCAATACAAGTATGTCTATTGTGTTGTTCAATCCCATACTAAAATTTGGTGCTTTTTAGACTGTAGGCTGGCATGAAATTAGATAACAGTCAAGGAACTCAGCAACTCTTTATTGCATGGCAGTAGAATTCAGATCATGGTTATGAATGTATTGGACTAAGTTCAGATCTGGCCATATGATGTATCAGGAATCAGCAGATCTGGGTTGAGGTCAATTCTACTACTATCTCAGAAACCCTATAAAGTCTCTGAGATCCTCTGGGACCTGTATTGTAGCATCTGTACTCTATCAGTTTCTCATTTCCAATTCCCTATATTCTTCCAAAAACAAGTGGAAGCTATCATATATTAGAGGGAAGCAGCTTGTATAGTAGAAAGTGCATAAGTTTTAAAGTCAAACTGAGTTATAATCCAATGTCTATCTTTGGACAAATATAATAAATAATTATTCTCTTGCCACACTGTTATGAGAAGTAATGCAAATAAAATACATGAAAGTTTTGACATCAAATGTCAGTTTCATAGGTTATAGAATTAGGAATGATAGATTATTTGGCTGTTTGATAATTAAGATAAGGACTTGAATCCAATTGAACTCCGAGGAAATCTGAACCTCCAAAATGAAATCATTTTAAAAGAAACACCATCCATAAAACTTACTGTTTATATGAAAATATGTTAAAATTTTAATCACATTGCCTACAATACAAACTAAAATTATATGCTTTCCCAAAAAGAACACAAAAAATTATATCCTTTTTTATATTACTTCTTTATGATATATCAAAATACCTCTTTAGCAGTGAGACCTAATGGTATTAGTTTACTTTACACTTTAGATTAATAAATTCTTTCATTGAAGGGACTCAATTATGATTTGTCAAAAAGGTAAAATGATTATCCACTTTGCCGCTGGGAATGTTGCTGTGCAGAGGTTCAGTGTTTTTCAATTCTGCCAAGGTACGCTTCACTGTGTTATAGGAATCTAAACCATCAACTTCAATGTCGAACTTGAGTTGAGATGATTAATTAAAACCACAGATCTTTTTGTTCTCCTTGGTATTCTGGGATGGAGAGAGTCAAATAGATATTCATTCTCCTCATGAAAGAATGCTAAACACTTGTATGGAATGGGAATCTTGGCCCATTTTTAAAAATTCCCTTCATACTGCCATGCAGTGAAGCATAATGAATTTAGATACAATGAATTTAGAACAAAATAACATACTGAACAACCTTGGACATAGTTTCTACCATCAGGCACTCACTGGGTGGGCTGACCTCATGTGAATATTGCCTTTCTTACTGCCTCTGTCTTCATTATCACTGACCATCTGGTGCTCCCTACCCAGGACTAACAAACACAAATGACTAAGAATTTCTAAAGCTTATCCTTCCAACAGAAGAGCTCCACTCTGCTCTGCCTTTATTGTAAATAGAGTCATCAGGACATAGATTTCCAGAAAATAATTTTATTCTTAACCTAGTTGAATGTTCTGCCACATGACTCCATTGATGACTCCTTGACTCTCTTTCTCAACTCTTGCTATACTAGCTCAGTTCTTACCTCTTGGATCACAGGCAAATCGTCCTCTGTCCCCTAGAATTTGTTTCTTAGCCCCCTTCTCTTCTTTAATGCATATACCTTGAGTGATTATATATATATATATATATATATATATATATATATATATATATATAATTTTTTTAAAAATCTTCAACCATTCAACCACCACTGAGTAGGCCAGGGGTCTTTGAGGAGAAAGAAACTACATCAGTTATCTTACCAGAATAAAATGACACAGAATTGTGAACTGGAGATTAGAAAATTAAAAAGCAAAAGGGGAACACTTTGTGCTCTTAAACAGAGGTTGGATGAACAGAAGGGATCATTAAAGCTCAGAGGATTGGAGGAGGGCCTGTGGAGCTGGGACTTACACTTCTGAGGAAGAAGCAGAGTCAGGCTGATTCTGAGTTTTCTGAGAGGAATGTAATGAGGCTGATTTTAAATAGCATGGAAAAATTGCAAACTGCAATCAACTGCTACTTGTGGGATCGGTTGTCATTGCCAGGATAAAGAGCTCTCACCTGACTGGATTTAGATGCAAACAGGAAAGAGCAAGTCCTTTTTAACTTATTTAGCCTTCAGGATTCTCTCTAGTGCTTCTTTTTTGTCAAAACTTCATGTGGAACAACTGGTAAAGGATACATGAGTTCAACCTCAGACTCAAAAAACACAGTATAGATGTATGGATTTAAAGCTAAAATACTGTAGTATAACAATCACTATGACCAAAGCTGGCTACCCAAAATCCATAGACACTCTTCTAACCAAGTTTGACTTCAGTGTAATGACAGAAATCACTTTACTCTTTGGCTCAATGAAATTATTTGTATGTTCAAAGACAATCTCAACCTTCTTTCAATGACTTTTGGGACATATTTATTTGGCTTGAAAAAGGTTGAGATTGTCTCCGTTCTGGATAGAGCTATCGTATGCTCTTTAGTTGAGAATGAACTAGGAGCTATCCATAGCCTAATTCCCACAGTCTAGCAGTCATCATATGATCATAAAAATCCCTGAAGATTCTTAATCCAGTGTCTGTCACTGATATGCTACCCCACGATCACAAAGTTTTGCCATTGCTACTGAAAAGATGTTTTCGGTACCTGGAAAGAGGTAAATTAGTTACCTCATAGACTATTATGCAACATTTAAAAATACTCCAGGAAAAGAAAAAAAAGAAAGAAAGAAAGAAAGAAAGAAAGAAAGAAAGAAAGAAAGAAGAAAAGAAGAGAAGAGAAAAGAAAAGAAAAGAAAAGAAAAGAAAAGAAAAGAAAAAAGAAAAACAAAACATGTAAACAAAATTTTGGAAATGTTCCAGGAAGTTAACTGAAAACAAGAGAACATTATACAGAGGTAAAGGAAGAGGAAAGGAGGGAGAACAGGTGGCTGAGAAGGAAAAAGAAGAAAACAGGCAAGTGAAAAAGAATCAAGAGGAAAAAAGAAATCATCTTCCAAAATGATAACAGTGGTACTTTCATAATCAGAAAAAAATGCATATAAGAGAAGACAGTAAAGGTGCTCCACTTGGTTGAGGACAGGAAGACTTCCTTTGGATAGGAAGACTCTCTAAGCTCCTGGGAAACAACAGGTTCCTCTAAAAAGGTGTCAAGTCCTACATTCTCAGTCTAACTTCTGTGAAGCCCAGGACAGCACTGCACTCAGACTCAGCTAAACACAACAAACAGATAGGATCGGGCTTACCATTTCTCCTTTTTAAAATTCTAATGTCAAGAATTTGGAAGGTTTATAAATATTTGTTATTATCAGCAACTGAAATTGTATCTTTGCCGTAGATTTTCCTGAAACCTGAGTAACAAAAAAAGAAACATCATAATGTTGCCTGTAGAATTTTGGTATTCACATTTGTTGACGTTGAAATGTTAATGCTGAATTATTGTTGAATGAACCATTGAAGCAGAGAATGTCCATGTTCTAGGCCACCTGTGGTTTTACATTTATTCCACCTTCTTCACTTTCATATGAACACAAAGAACCATGTTCATTCCCATAGCTTCTTGGCCAACAATCCTGTGGACAGATATGAAATCTTATTTGTATTTAAGTGAAGACATTTGGGGTGCCTGGGTAGCTCAGTTGGTTAAGCTTCTGCCTTCAGCTCAGGTCATGATCTTGGGGCCCTGGGATTAAGCCCCACAAAGGGCTCCCTTCTTAGCCGGGAGCCCACTTCTCCCTCTGCCTCTGCTGCTCCTCCTGCTTGTGTCCTCTCTCTTGCTCGCTCAATTTCTCTCTCAAATAAATAATTAACATCTTTAAAAATTTTAAAAAAATATGTGGAGGATATTTTGTTACTCTTTGGTTTAGTATAAATTGTTAAAATATTGGTTGGTTTGAGCTGTCATTCTGGTGTTCACTTTTAAATAAAACAATTTATAATGGGAAAAAGCAATGTAAACTCTCTTTAAATTTCCCTTAAAGTTTGAAAGATTGCGATAGGCTCTTCCTTGTCACATAAAGAGACATCATCTTGATAGTTTTAAATATTTCAGTCAGCTGTGTAAGTAGCATTTTTATACTACTGTTAATGTAGAAAAAAATTACTGATTACATACAACACTAATCCTTTGCCGTAGGAATGTCTTATTCTCAGTGACTTAATTTTAATATCTAAAGAAAACTATGGTTTACATTCTTGTCTTGTTCCAAGAATGCCAACTCTCACTCAAGCTTCTTGGCCTCTGTAAGTTTTTTCTACTGATTGTTATATTTTGCCAAGCCTTGGGAGACTTAGGTACTTATGGCTAGAGTCTGAATTAATGTATATATGTGGTGTATGGTGTTTAAGTTAAACTAGTACATTTCAGACCAGCAAGTTTTGCTACTTGGATGAAGGAAGGATATAAATTCCATGATTTCGTCATTGTGAGGACTCATGAATATGCCATTGTGTACCACCCTGCTACCCTGCTGCTGAAGAAACACAAGATTTAATATGTGTCTTTAAAAATACATTTTTCTATAAATATATGTAAATATAATTTCTCCTGGCTATTTCATTGTTAAATGATCTGGCAAATAATTTGGTTGAGATCATTGTCCTCATTTGAGAAGAACTTTAAATTTTGACACAAAAATTACTTATGAATCAGATATGTATTTATTTGAATTATGTTATTTATTTTTCTTTTAATTACCCTTATCAAATAATAATAAACCAAAATAAACTACAAAATGTTTGTGCACTTCAACATATTCAATGAGATTGCAGGACTGTAGAATTAAGGAATAGTTCAGGAGGACTTTCTTTTTTTTTAGGGTCCATTCTCTCAGCAAACTCTTTTTTTCTTTTTATAACTAGTTTTTTTATTTTTTTAAAGATTTTATTTTATTTACTTAAGAGAGAGATCACAAGTAGGCAGAGAGGCAGGCAGAGAGAGAGAGAGAGAGTGGGGGTGAAGCAGGTCCCCGCTGAGCAGAGAGCCCGATGCGGGACTAGATCCCAGGACCCTGAGATCATGACCTGAGCTGAAGGCAGCAGCTTAGCCCACTGAGCCACCCAGGTGCCCCATACTAGTATTTTTTAAATTTATTTTTTCAGTGTTCCAAGATTCATTGTTTATGCACCATATCTAGTGTTCCATGTAATACACGCCCTCCTTACTACCCACTACCAGGCTCACCCAACCTCCCACTCCTCTCCCCTCTAAAACTCTGTTTTTTTTCTGAGAGTCCACAGTCTCTCATGGTTTGTCTCCCCCTCCAATTTTCTCCAACTCACTTCCTCTCTCCTTCACCCAATGTCCTCTGTGTTATTCCTTATGCTCCACAAGGTGTGAAACCATATGATAATTGATTCTTTCTGCCTGACTTATTTCATTCAGCATAATCTCTTCCAGTCCCATCCATGTTGATACAAAAGTTGGATATTCATGGGGCCCCTGGGTGGCTCAGTGGGTTAAGCTGCTGCCTTCAGCTCAGGTCATGATCTCGGGGGTCCTGGGATCGAGCACCACATCGGGCTCTCTGCTCGGCGGGGAGCCTGCTTCCTCCTCTCTTTCTGCCTGCCTCTCTGCCTGTTTGTGATCTCTCTCTGTCAAATAAATAAATAAAATCTTAAAAAAAAAAAAGTTGGGTATTCATGCTTTCTGATGGAGGCATAATACTCCATTGTATATATAGACCATAGTTTCTTTATCCATTTTCATCCATTGAAGGGCATCTTGGCTCTTTCCACAATTTGACAACTATAGCCATTGATGCTATGAACATTGGGGTACAGATGGCCCTTCTTTTCACTATATCTTTATCTTTGGGGTAAATACCCAGTAGTGCAATTGCAGGGTCATAGGGAAGCTGTATTTTTCATTTCTTAAGGAATCTCCATACTGTTTTCCAAAGTAGCTGCACCAACTTGCATTCTCACCAATAGTGTAAGAGGGTTCCCCTTTCTCCACATCCTCTCCAACACTTGTTGTTTACTGGCTTGTTAATTTTGGCCATTCTAACTGGTGTAAGGTGGTATCCCAATGTGGTTTTGATTTTAATCTCCCTGATAGCTAATGATGATGAACATTTTTTCATATGTCTGTTGGCCATTTTCTTTGCAGAAGTGTCTGTTTATGTATTCTGCCCATTTTTTTGACATGATTATCTGTTTTTTGGGTGTTGAGCTTGAGGAGTTCTTTATAGATCTTAGATATCAGCCCTTTGTCTGTAGTGTCATTTGTGAATATCTTCTCCCATTCTGTGGGTTGCCTTTTTATTTTGTTGACTATTTTCTTTGCTGTGCAGAAGGCTTTGATCTTGATGAAGTCCTAAAAGTTCATTTTCGTTTTGTTTCCTTTGTCTTTGGAGACATGTCTTGAAAGAAGTTGCTATGGCCAATGCCGAAGGGTTTACTCCCTATGTTCTCTTCTAGGATTTTGATGGATTCCTGTCTCACTTTGAGGCCTTTTATCCATTTTGAGTTTATTTTTGTGTATGGTGTAAGAGAATGGTGAAGTTTCATTCTTTCATATATAAGCTGTCCAATTTTCCCAGCATCATTTATTGAAGAGACCATCTTTTCTCCACTGTATATTTTTTTTCAGGAGGACTTTCTTTAAACAACAGGAACACAGAAAGAAACCAACATGCTTACCTATCAGAATTAAGCATTCTGATCCATCAAATTAGTCCTTGGTTAAATAAGAAGGAACAATATTATCTAAAGCAATAACTTTTGATATGTAAATTTCCATAGATAAAAAGACTCTATAACTGAGAAATGTTAGAAAGGGCTAAACAGCCTAGCCCATTTTTTTTTTCCATTTTATATTAAAAAAAAAAACCACTCCTGGGACACCTAGGTGGCTCAGTCAGTTAAGCATCTGACTCTTGGTTTCAGCTCAGATCATGATCTCATAGGCAGTGGGATCAAGCCTCAAGGAGGGTCTCGAGCCCCAAGTTGGGTCTCGAGCTCAGTGGGATGTCTGCTTGAAGATTTTCTCACTCTGCCCCTCCCCCACTCACATGGTTAAATAAATCTTTACAAAAAATAAAAAAGAAAATAAAATACTCCTTTAAGTTAGAATTGCTTTTTTAAAAATCACTAACACCAACATCTGCTTCTGAACAAAATAGAAAAAAGAACAAAACACCAAGTTTGCACAGTAATGCCAGTAAAAACAACAAAAACAACAACAAAATCTTAATGTCTATTAAAGTGTCCCATGAATATACTGAAAAAATAAGCAAATGAAAATATTACAAATCATAAGATGTGAAGAAAAGGAGGAATTAAGAAGATAAAATATCAAGAGCAATCTGGCCAAGTCCAATGAATGGAGAAGAGTAAAATAGCAAATCAAAAACTGAAACTGCAAAATTTGTTATACCAACTAAGCAAACGGAACCCAACTATTCTTCTGTGTGCACTTGAGAACAAATAGATGACTTGCACAAATTAGAATACTATATATGTTCCTACTCAAAATATTCTAAACCCAACTTGAACTGAACTAATACTTTATTCTAGTTATACTTCCTCTTACTTTGAGGAAGAAAATAGTTTATCAATCAACACAACAAGTTATTTGAAATCACCTAAATAAAACCGTTGATTGGGAGTAGGGGTTTTTCACTTTTCAACCAGCTATTTTGTCATTTAAAAGATGCTGTGTTAAATAGTTTCTAAGGAAGTTTCTCTTGATCTAACCTATTTTAGCCCTTGTTAAGAATAAATGCAATGGACACCCAGAAAGGGATCAAAAGACTGTGGATTAGTAAAGATGACATTTAATTGTGTGCCAGTACAAAGTTAGCTTTAGAAAGCTCCCATCAACAACAATCAGGCATTATTATTCTAAAGAAATGGAGGATGTTAATCAAAATGCTTGTGTCACTAGGGAAAAAGGCTGGACTTTCTAAGTCACTCCAGTCAAGTTGGGACTGTTTATAGGAGCATTGTCTCTAGACCTCTCCATTCTTGTCTGCCCAAAGATAGCTGTGGAACAGCTGTCTTATGACATGACACTCTTCTTTATGTAACTTTCTAAAAATTAGTAAAATATTATGTAACTTTCTAAAATATTAATCAATATGACCTATTTTGATGATGACATAAGATTTGCTTTAATACCTGTTTTTGCTAACCAAAAAAAAATCCAAAGAGGATTTTTCCTTAAAAATAAATAAATAAATAAAGGCGGAAAGAGAAAATAAAAACTTTGCATTACAGAGACAATGAACTGTGACACTGGCCCAGCCAAACTCCTTCTCCAGGACTACCCTCAGAATCTCAGCTGCAAACCACAGTAGCTTTGAACTGTGTCTGGGAGCATCCGTGCTTTATCTCCATTTGTTCTGGGAATGTGTTAGAAAGATGTGTCCAGAGATATCAGAAACACCTAAGAGAGGTTATCTTTTGGGTCTAGGAATGCTCTAAATTATTCCATGTAAATGAACATAATTGCTCCTTCCCTTTACACCTTTTCAGCTTACAAAAGGTTGGCCTGGTCTACAATCGAATAGTGGGGGCTACCTGTGTAAGAAAGAGTATTTTCTTTTTTTTGCCTCATTATCTCTGTTGTACAGAAACAAAAGTGGCTATTCCTAGTCATACTAAGCAGGGATAGTTTAAGGATCACTGGCATGGGTTACAGAGCTTTCAAAGAATGGCACCATGGAAATATATCCCATTGCTACATTTTAAGCAAATGGGATTTCAGGCCCTTCAGAGAGCTGGATAATCCCTTCAAATCCTTAAAGATTTGAATAATAGCTCTAAGTAATGCTGTTGTTTAGTAAATATAACTTGATAACTGTATAAAGATATAATCCTATGTAACTATGCTTTCACAAAGAACAGTGAAGGAAACAAAAATTTATAGTAGTCAGATATCATCGAGTCATGTGATAAAATGAAGAGCAGCTTTAATGCTAAAGTGACTTCTAGGAATTACTGGGGATGGGAAGGAATATAAAAATAGTTCAGCAGAGGGGATCACATGGGGTAGACCTAGGGACGGTGTTGACACAAAGCAAAGAATTAAAAGGCATCATCAGCAATGAGCCATATATTTATAACAGCAGACATTTGCAATATTAATAGATGCTTCAATGATACATTTGTCAAGGTACATATCAGTCCTGATATTTGGCTATGACAACACATGTGTTTCTGTGCTGCGTTGCCATCATGATATGCTGGTTAGGATGTGGTCTCTGGTGCCAGACTCTGAAGATTCAAATCTCAACTTAGACATATATTGGTTGTGTGACATAGACATGTCACCGACTTCCCCTCTGCCTTCATATCTTCATTTGAAAAATGAAATAAATTTTTCAATAATGAGTGATAAAAGCGAAATAATATTACTACCTACTCCTGAAGACTTTGATGTAAATTAAATGCTATTATAGACTAATATATGTTGAGGACTTAAACCAGTGGTACAGGTGTGTGTGTGTAGAGGGGATTATTAGGCATTTAGAGACGTTTGTGAAAAACATTATATCATCAATTAATGAGCCAACTATCTATTCCACAAGTATTCCTGTGGACCCACAATGTGTTCAAGGTCTATAGATAGAGATTTCAAGGTAGGCAAAGGACCACCTACAAGTCTGAAATTATGTTTTTTGGCAATCTACAATAAATATGAACTGAAAGAAAACTCTAGCATAGATGCCATATGAAAATTAAAGAGGTTCTACAAAAAAAACAAAACAAAACAAAAAACAAAAAAGCAAAAAAAAAAAAAAGCCTATTCTGATCACTTGAAGATCATGCTTTATAATGGTAAACTAATTCCCATTGACTCTAACATGACAAATGTTGAGCTGTAATCATTTATAGTTGCAAAGACCTGCACTGGCCTCCTGTGTTGCCCCCTTAACCACTTTTGTCCTCTCTAAGTAAAACACAGCTTTGAGGGGTGTCTGGATGGCTCAGTGGGTTAAGCCTCTGCCTTTGGCTCAGGTCATGATCTCAGGGTCCTGGGATTGAGCCCCTCATCGGGCTCTCTGCCCAACAAGGAGCATGCTTCCCTCTCTCTCTGCCTGCCTCTCTGCCTACTTGGGACCTCTCTCTCCGTCAAAAAAATAAATAAAATCTTAAAAAAAAAAAACCCAAAATACAAAAAAAACCCACACAGCTTTGAGTTTGTAATGTTCTATTTAAGGCTCAGTTGTTACTTCCATTATAAACTTTGCTATTCCAGATGATAACTTGTCACCTTTCATTTGCATCAAGATAAAACTTTAGTGTATATTTGTAAGCTTTAATGTAAACTATTGTTTCAGAAAAAAAATGTGCGAATGAATAAAATGAGGAGTTTGTAGTCCTGAACATCCTTTGAAGAATTACAAATAAAATAACTGCCCCTCTTTCCTGACCTTCAGTTTGACAATGCGGTAGATGCATTCAACTGTCTACAAATCTTTAATATGAACAGAAGCCATTTTAAATGGATTCTCAAATGTCTAAGTTTGAAGCGTTAGAAGAGCCTTGAGGATGGGAAAGTTAATTTTCTTTGGAAATATGTATTTAAATAAGTATAAAAAGGGCGCCTGGGTGGCTCAGTGGGTTAAGCCGCTGCCTTCGGCTCAGGTCATGATCTCAGGGTCCTGGGATCGAGTCCCGCATCGGGCTCTCTGCTCAGCAGGGAACCTGCTTCTCTCTCTCTCTCTCTGGCTGCCTCTCTGTCTACTTGTGATTTCTCTCTGTCAAATAAATAAATCTTTAAAAAAATAACTAAATAAATAAGTATAAAAATAATTTTTAATTCTTTGAGCATATATTCTTTGGGATCGCACTAGATTGTATTTCTTGTATGCTTACTTAACCCTTGCAATAATCCTGTAAGGGAATTCTTACCCTCATTTCTCAGATAAGGAAGTTGAAGTACAGGTAAGTTAACTGATTTTCTAAGGTCACATTGCTAAGAGGAAGAACCAGGATATGAACCTTGTTCCACATAACTTCAAAATCTGGTTTTAATTGCTGTGAACTACTGACTATTTAGACACATACCATCTCCGTAGATATCTACTTGGTGGCAATATAGTATAAAGATTCAGCATGTTGGGGCTCTGGGCTCAGTCTGCCTGAGCCCCAAATCTCACATCTGCTGCTTACTAGCTGTGTGGTATCAGGAAAGTTACTTAGAATGTATTTAGCACAAAGTAGGTGCTAAATAAATACTATATCTTATTGTTTTCAGAATACATAGAACTTGAGAGGGAGGTCACTACAAGGAAGGAGTTGTAAGAGTCACGTCAGAGAGATGAGGAGACAAGTATACAAATCCTGTGGGATCTTGAAGGCCATTGTAAGGATTTTGGCCTTTACTTTGAATGTAACATAAAGACACTAGAGAATTCTAACAAGAGAAATGTCATGATCTAACTAGGTTTTCTTGACTGCTCTGGCTGTTGGATGAAAACATACTGCAGGAGGGCAAAAGTGAAGGCAGAGAGACCAGCTCAGTGTCTCTTGCAATAATCCAAGAGAGAAATACCAGTGCTTTAGACCAGAATGATAACAATGGAGAGTGTCGAGAAAAAAGTGGTTAGATTATGTCATCACAAGATGTACTGATATATTGGATATAAAGGATAACAGAAGAAAAAAATATTTAAAAAATGACTAATATTTTAGCTTGGGCAACGGAAAGATCAAGATGAATGACAGCTAATAACTAATAATATTAATTAATAATTAATGCCTTTGATAATTTCATTTCTTATATCTAGAGTTAATTCTATTCCTGGATTTTCTGTAGACTAGTAAGTGTGGTAAGATTGAATAAAGACTACCAATTGAATCTTCTAAACAAAGGATACCAGACAGATCTTTTAATACATTGTCTGGTTTTCTGATGTCACAATCTTACTCTTCTGTTAATACAAGAACTGATGACTAGTGAGTTACAGGTTGATAGGCATCTGGGACACATGGAGAGGCCCTCATGAGGCATGCCTGGATCTATTACATGAGTAACCAATCTATTATACTCAGAGGTATAAGTACAAAATATTGCTGAATTTCCCTTCACACTACTTAAACATTCTGGAAATTTCTCATCATTTTCTTGTCCTTCTCATGTATTCACAGTCCAAGTCAGACCAGTGTAGAATTCTCATCTTACATCTGAGTCAAAGCTCTTATTTCTCACATTGCCTGCTGGCTCTAGGCAAGTGTGTGGAGGTGTGTGCCGCCCGCCATCAGCAGATCACCCCACAGCCTTACAGAAACTCCCTCGTGGCCTAGACACTGCCAAGACAGCTGAAACCTGACTCCTTCAGAACATCCCTTAACCCAAAAAGAAACTCCCACTTTCTTACCATACCTCAACAATTTTTCTCTCTGCATGCCTCCCCAACACCCTTAGCTTTTGTTCTAGTAGGCTCAGAGTAGATCAGTAGGTTCATTGACTAAGCAGATGTCCAATAAAGGAAGGACATGCCAGCCCAGCAGGGACCTTCAGTGTCTATGGTGATAATTCCCTCAGATGGTCCTCCCCTGGCTTGGAGTTGTGGGGATCATAGCATTCCTGATGAACCAGATTACTCCCTGACTCTTCCTCTAACCTGTCTTTATTTTTCTTTTTCCTTTTATTTTTTTTTAATAGTCTAGTATGCAATTTGGGTACTAACAGCTGGATGGAGATATCAAAATTAACCCATAGGCCAATAAATAATAAACCCTGAGGGAGTGGGCTGACCTCTACTATTGGCAGCTCTCTTCAGAACAGGAGACACATATCATCTCTCTATCCTCAGCTTTCGGTCCAAGTTAGCAGTTCAAGACAATAACAACAACAACAACAATAATAATAATAAATAATAAAAATAGCACTCATATCCAATTACATAAGTTTAAAATTCTGAAAACTTCTCAAATGGTGTTACTGAAACACAGATACTCGAAGAGCTAATGGACAAATAACTGATTTACTTAGGGCCACTACCGTAGGTGGTTTGTGGAGAGCAATTTGAAAAACCATTGTTCTGTAATTCTTCTTTGATCATATGCTCATACACAAAAATACACCCACACACCACCAATACCTCTCTCAATTAATCTTCAAGGATATAGCAGAATGAACATAACTGTTCCTTGAAAAATGGGTATGCCATGTGACCCATGGTCACCCACTCTTCTCTTTGAAGAGAACCAAATACAGAAGATGTGAAAAGTTTGCAAACAACCGAGCTCTTGACACAGCTCCTTGGGGACCATTTGGTCATTAATGATAGAATTTAAAAGGACCCCTCCTGCTTGGCAGGCAGCCAGGATCACAGCTCCAGGGAAGAAAGCCAGATGTGTATTTAAGATTTGCTTCTGGGGGTGCCTAGGTGGCTCAGTGGGTTAAGCCTCTGCCTTGGGCTCAGGTCATGATCTCAGGGTCCTGGGATCCAACATCATCAGGCTCTCTGCTCAGCAGGGAGCCTGTTTCTCCCTCCCCCTCTGTCTGCCTCTCTACCTACTTGTGATCTCTCTGTCAAGTAAATAAATAAAACCTTAAAAGTAAATAAATAAAAAGATCTGCTTCTGGTGATTTTCTCCCCATACTTAGGGAAGCCTGTTTGGCTGTAAAAGTGGATCCCTACTGGGATTCTTTCTAATTGTTATTTTACTCTGATTGGCTACTCTCACTATTTGTCCATTTCCTATTGTCATTGTTTTGTAATCAGCTCTTATGCAAATGAAGCATGCTTGTAAGTTGATTTGAGACCTGGTTTAAGAAATAAGAGTTCCAAAATACTGGGACAGAAGTTGCTGGTCTTTCCTCCTACTCCACAGAAACTAACTGTGGACTCATCTCCAGTGAGTAAGGAAGGAGACCTTTTCCTAATTTTATTTACTTTGAATAAATACTTCCTGAGAGCTCTGCTTCTTCGAATGTAGTTCCTGGTAGCAATGCTTCCTAGAAATGATGGACCCTGTGAGTAAGCATTGTTTAACATGACACATTTGAACTGACAAACAATCACACATGCCAAATACTTCTTTCCTGCAATATGCATCTCTAGAAAAGTCTGATTTTGTATCTAAAATAATTAGATTTTGTTCAGTAATCAGACTCAATCAAATGAATTCTGTGTGAACTACTTTTATTCCCACGATGAGAAATGTGTGTCATATCCTCTGTAAATTTGCATATTTTTCCATAAACCTAAAACCAATCAATTTTGAAGAGTTATGATAATATAAAGAATCTGAGGCAATTACGTGTCTTTTAAACAGGGATTCTAAATGCATTTCACTGCCGGTATTCATGTAGTAAAGTAGTCAAAACTTCTTTAACCCTTTTCATGACATCTCAATTAAGCTGTAATGATTGAGGCTCAAGACATTTCTTAGGATTAATGACCGGCTGGGAAAGTGGATGGCCTGAGGTGAAGCCAAGGGCCATTAATTCCCTCTGGTCATTAATCCCCCAGGAAATGCCTTAGGCCCGGCTTGATATTAGCATTACAGGCTGCAAATATACTGTTGAATTTCCTGATTGGTTTTAAAATAATTTATTAAGATGTCATATTTTAATTTCTGCCCTGTAAACCCAACATTTCCAAATTTTGATTCCTGGTTTTTCATCCTACAATGTTGATTACAAGGACATAATAGAAATGGTTTCATTGATCATATTTCACATTTTCTTTGAAACAGTCAAAACATGTTAAAGTTATTTTTGAAACTGAAGTTCCCCAAATGGCCATTTGTCCTTGTGATGTTTGCTAGTGAAAATCTTGGCATGACAATTAACGGTCCTTATTCAAGTATGCATGTGGAATGTTCTATTTGGTATCATCTAAGTTTATGAAAAGGGTTGAACCCTTTCCCTAATTTTGCCTAACATCAAATGAATATAAATCTGCCTTTAGTTACAAATAGAATAACTACACTTTAGGCTTTTGTTAGAAAATAATCAAAACTTGGTCATGGAAATAATATTTATGGGAATTGTCAAAAACAGGTATGCTCATCTATTCCTCCAGACCTTCTCTCAAGAAAGGGCCACTAAAGTTTGAGATGGAATTGTTTTTGCTGAACTCTAGGGTTATGTCTTTGTTAAATTTGAGAATGTTCATTTTTTTTAGAAAATCTAACAAAACTTATTTTTACCACCTGCATGTTCTTAGATATTTCTTACTACATCAAAATGTCCTCCTTGTGAAGGTCAGTAGAGAAATTCCTTTCAGGCTTTTTATAAGAAATAACTGGGATGAACAGAAGAAATCAGTGTCTTTTTACCTGTTGGAAATTACAGAACTTGCAACTGATCTTATTTCTCTTCTTTGGCTGCTAGAAAGCATGAAGTGAAATTTGCAAGACAGTGCTAACAAAATTCTAAGAGCAATTTTGGGTACTATCTTTACTTCTAACTTTGTTTTACTCTCTCCTACCTTAATTCATCTTCTTCTCTGACTCACCGGCAAGTTCCAGTTATATATCTTTGTCAACTCCTGCTAATTCAGTTCAGAATGAGATGGGGTATAATTAACTAATTAATTAATTAGTTAAGTAATTATTAACTGCACCAAGCAACAAGCCTTTTCCTCTTTCCCAGTGCAATGCCAACTTGTACTCACTCCAGACATCTAGTGACGTCTTGTGATATGGCTTTAGCTTGTCCAGCTGCTTCATGATGCCTGGTGGGACAAATCTGGTGGGAGATACTGGTCAATCCCGTAACACCTGGAACTAGAAGTTCTAGAGCTCTCTGCCACTCTGGTCACCAGTTCAGTTAGATGAATACAAATAAATCTCTGTTGACTAAAGTTTTTACCTTTGAATATGTACTTTAAATGGTACATTTCTAAGACCCATAATCCACCTGGTAACACAAAATGTCAAGTGTAAATAGTTGCTTATTAATTTCAACTTTCATTAAAACACCAATGAAAAATGATTCATAATTGGGAAAAAAAGGAATTATAGTAAAAATAAGTTGGGTAAGAGATTATTAGATTCTTCTCCCCTCCCCCCACCCCAAAAAGCAATGATTCCTTCAGGAGCAATATGGAGACTCAGATTCGGACAAGGGACATTATTTTGTGAAGGATAAGAAGGACTTTCTGTCCATCTATCTATCTGTCTATCTACTTATCCTTCTCCATCTATATATCTGATGACTGTGATGACATCCTTGAGTGAATTGAAGGTCAACTCAGGAAATACAACTTGGGCTTACTGATCTGAGCTGTGAAATGACAACACAAGGTCCGTATTCTGTCCTCAGCTCGATGCCGCATGTGTGTGTGTTCATGAAGCACATGGTATATGCTGTGTCTGTCTGGCAGAAACATTTGTGCTTAAAATACAGCCTGACAGTTCCCTGCCATCTTGCAAAACAGTGTGGCTTATTTAGAACAAATCTGTTATGACTGACCACAGAAAGATGCATGTGTGTTTCTGAGCCTCTTCCTATGAATAGGCAAAAGGACCATCTGGGCACGTGGCATTTACACATCTTTGAGCAAAGTTAGCATTCTGCCTCTCAGTAAAATCCATCTCCCAGGGACTCTGTGGGTTTGTGATGCTTCCTGTAGAATGGAGGAGGAAAACAAATGCACTTCAGTAAAACAGAAGTATCTTTTTTTTCATCTGTCATAGCCACAGTTTGATAGTATCTGTATTTCATTTTCACTTCGGAATATCACAAGAGGGAGAAATGGCAGGAAGCAAGTTGCTTCCACATGGTTGTGAAAGAGAGTTGTTATATTTGGTTGCTCTCTGTGGCACATCTCTGTGGAAAAAAAAAAAATCTAGCTACCATCCTGGTGGTGGGGAAAAAAGAAAAGTCATGTCTTTATCTTCTACTAAGAAAAAATATTGCTAAAATAATTTGAGTGATCATAATGACATTTTATCTTTATTAAAAATCAATCTGACTTATAATTCAGACAAATACCTACATGTTTATATTAAAACATGTATTTTATCTGACAATGCAGAATACTCAGAAAAAGCATGAGTTGGACTTCATTACTTTGTAATTAAAAGTTACTAAAGTCCAAAAACTTTCTAATATTAAGGAATTCAAGGCACTTTGCTTGGTCATAGAATAACATGATTTTTTAAAGAAAATCTGCCAAGATTTAAACAACCAAACAAATTATTGACTACTGTTAGAAATATTTATTTTACTCAGAATATTTTATATTTCCTCTTTAAAAAATGGCCTTCTACCATATGGTTTATTATTTTCACTGTTCTAGAGAGAAGCATGTCTTTCATCCTAGAATAATGAATCAATTTAGAAAAGAGTCAAACTTAGTCAAGTATTATTAACAAGAAGGGTGATTAACTGGGAATTTATGTTTTTGGCTAAAGAAAATGTGTGACTATAAAACAATGAGGCTGATCTCAAATGTCCTTTCAATTCTAAATTTTGACATGACATCCCTCCCTGAGATAATCTTTTGCAACTTGTAAATTCAGAGAGCAGCTCTAAAAGAAGAGTGCCAAAATGTTTTAGTGCAATGGCAACATTGTTAAATTTCATGGAGAGCTTCCTGAGGGTGCCATTTTGAAAGACAATCACATGTTGTCACACACGATTGTTGAGAAAAATTGTCAGTACCATTGCTTTCTAGTCACATATTTTACTTAAGCTTCAGTTGTTTTCCTTCTATGAATTAAAATCCTGAATGGAATAAATTGTTGCCAAATTTAACATCTCTTAATTCAAAACAACTTCCGTTAGTCTTCCTTTTCCTCTTTGTTTCTGTAGCCCCTCCCATGGGCTAGGTCAGGGGTCCACAATTTGAGGGGGCCAGGTGTTAAATACATTAGACTTTCTGGTCCAACAGGCAAAATCAAGAGTATAATGTGGGTACTTACATAAGAAGAGTACTTACATAACAAGCGATGTATATTGTAGGTAGAAGGGATGCTCTGTGGGGTGTTGCCATTTAAAGAAGACTTTCTCAGGATGACTATGGACTAAACAAATGGAAAGAAGGCTAGCAAATAGTGCAGTAGGTGACTCTCATGGTCATTTTCACTCTCTGTTCCAGTGAAATCCAGATCCAGTACAGCCATCTCAACTTGAGCAGTTGTCTAGGGAAGAGACCGCTCACTAGACTAAGATTCTACCATTTTGTAAATACCAGTAGCCAATAGCAGAGTCCTCAAAATGAAGGAGACAATTGGCACGGACCCTGAGTGGTAGCAAGGTGAGACTGAGGAGATAGTTGCTGAGTTTGGAAAGGGAATGAGGAAGGATGTCCCTAGGCCTCCCACCTGAACCTTGGTCTGCATGACTCCTAGTGCTAGCTTGCTGGGATATGCCTACAGATAGTACAAAAGCACCTAGGAGGCCAGATTTGGCCCTACCCACAATTTGTTAACCCATGGCTTAGAGAATCACTTGTTTCCAGTCCTCGTTTTACTAAATCTCAGAAAGCAACCATCTCTCTTAGAAATAGTCTTTCCTGTAGCAAATAGATAATAGGCATAAACAGACCTTAGAGTCATCCTCAGAAATTTGGGGGAGAGTTAGTTGCTACTTCATCCAATGAATTATCTTTATGTTTATCCCAAATCCTTCCTTTAGCAGTTCCTCATATTCCCATTTCAGCAGAAAAGTTAGAAGGTCCCAATTGCTTTCATGAATAATGGGGTCTAGGCAGACTCAGGTGGCTCTGCATTCCTTTCTGACTAGCTAAATAGCACTGTGGTTTACAATAGGGGTCAGCAAACTGTAGCCTGTGGGACAAAATCAGTCACCCCCTCCCCATTTTTGTATAGTCCACAACTAAGAAAGATTTTTACATTTTTATGTAGTTGGAAAGAAATCAAAAGAAAAATACTATTTGTGACACATGAAAATTTATGAAATTCAAATTTCCATGTCCATAAATAAAGTTTTATTGGAACACAGCCATGCTTATTCATTTACATATTATCTATGGCTGCTTTGCACTAAACGACAGAGTTGAATAGTTGCGACAGAGACCGTATGGCCTGCAAAGCCTAAAATATTTACTATCTGGCCCTTTCCAGAAAAAAAAAATTGCCAACTACTGGCTTAGAGTATAGCTCTGAAATCAGACTATGTTCAAATCCCTTCTCACCATTTTTAGTACTGTGTCCTCTTGGACAATTTACTTAACCTCTCCTTACATCAATCAGGTACTTCATCTATGAAACAGGGACATTGCAGCACTCCCTTCGTAAATTTGTGTAAAGAAGAGATGTATTTATCTACAGAAGCAACTTAGACCAGAGACTGGCACATACTCAGCATTCAAGAAAAGTTAGCTACTTTTACTGTGCATTTCTGGAATTGGATCTTATTTATATGAATATGCATAATAATGAAACAAATATGATCTTCCACCTATAACAAACAGATGGCAAAAGATTTTGAATTTTTCACAGGGAGTGACTTGGTATTTTATACATTAACAAGAAACACTTAGTTATGACTATCTATTTTGTAAAGAGCCATGAAAGTCAACATGATTCCTTCTAAAATCTATCAGTCAGTACTGAGGGAGCAAAGTTCAAACATGTGAAACAGACATACCTTTAAAAGAGTTTCCTTACCAAAAATTTTAGAAAATATACATTTTACCTACTACTTTAATAGCAGCTCAGTATATTGGATTACCATGAAAAGCTCTATTTTTGAGCCTAGTAATAAACAAAATCAACATTCAGAAATCAGTTGCATTTTTTAAAAGATACTATTTGTCAGAAAGAGAGTACAAACGGGGAGGGGCAGAAGGAGAAGCAGGCTCCCCACTGAGCAAGGAACCAGATGTGAAACTCAATCCCAGGACCCTGGGATCATGACCTGAGCCAAAGTCAGATGCTTAAACAACTGAGCCACCCAGGTATCCCCGGTTGCATTTCTATACGCTAACCACAAACTGAAAGAGAAATTAAGAAAGCAAACAATCCATTTACAATTGCATCAAAAAAATATACTACATCAAAATAAATCTAACCAAGGAGGTGGAAGACCTATAACTGAAAACTATGACAATGATGGAAGCAATTGAAGAAGACACTTATAAATGGAAAGACATTCTGTGTTCTAGGATTAAAAGACTTAATTGTGAAATATCTATACTATACAAAGCAATCTACAGATTCAGTGCAATCTATCAAAATTCCAATGGCTTTAGAAGAAACTATCCTAAAATTTGTCTGGAACTGCAAAAGACTGAATTACCCGAAGCAATCCTAAGAAAGAACAGAGTTGCGGGCATCATACATTTTGATTTCAAGCTATATTATAAAGCTGTAATTATAAAGCTACAAACTAATCAAAGCAATATGGCACTGACATAAAAACAGGTGCACAGACCTGTGGAACAGAATATAAACCCACATACATACAGTCAACTAATTTTTGGCAAGGGAGCCAAGAACACACAATGGAGAAAGAATAGGCTCTTTAGTAAATGCTGTGGGGAAAATAGAGGGCAACATGTAAAAGAATGAAACTGGACCCCTACCCTAACATCACTTGCAAAAACTAACTCAAGATGGATCAAAGACTTAAATGTAATACCTGAATCCATTTATACTCCTTGAAGAAAACAAAGAAAAATGCAACCTTGACATTGTCTTGGCAATAATTTCTTGGATAAGGCAACAAAAACACAAGCAACCAAAATTAAAATAAATAAGTGGGACTACATCAAACTAAAAAACCTCAGCATAGCAAAGGAAACAAACAATTGAAAAGGAAACTTTAGGGACTCCTGGGTGGCTCTGTCAGTTAATGATCTGCCTTCAGCTTGGGACATGATCCCAGAGTCCTGGGATGGAACCCTGCATTGGGCTTCCTGCTCAGCAGGGAGTCTGCTGCTCTCTCTTCTTCCACTTCTCCCCCTCACTCATGTTCTCTTTCTAGCTTGCTCACTCTCTCTTTCAAATAAATAAATAAAATCGTAAAAAAAAAAAAAGAGCAATCTTCAGAAAATTTTAAATTATATATCTGAGAAGGGATTAATATCCAAA
Organism: Mustela putorius furo; assembly: GCF_011764305.1. Lineage (NCBI taxonomy): Eukaryota > Metazoa > Chordata > Mammalia > Carnivora > Mustelidae > Mustela > Mustela putorius. Next base: position 23,600,883 of record NW_025422021.1, read on the forward strand.
ATATATAAGGAACTCATACAACTCAACAGCATAAAAGCAAATAATCCAATTAAAAAATGGGCAAAGGACCAAAATGGACATTTTTCCAGAAAAGACATACAAATGGTCAACAAGTATATGGAGAGGTACTCAACATCACTAATCACCAAAGAAATGCAAGTCAAAAGCACAATGAGCTATCACTTCATTCCTGTTCAAACAACTATCATCAAGACAAGAATCAGCAAGTGTTGTCAAGGATATGGAGACACAGGAGCACTTGTACAACCTTGGAATGTAAATTGGTACAGCCATAATGGAAAATAGTTTGGCAGCTCAGCAAAAAATAAAAATATTGAACTGTAGTATGATCTAACAATCCCACTCCTGGGTATATATCCAAAGGAATGAAATCAGAATCTCAAAGAGATAGGTGCACACACATTCATTGCAGCATTATTCACAATAGCCAAGGTGGAAACAACCTAAATGTCTTTTGACTGATGAATGGATAAGGAAAATTTGATATATATCCATATGAAACAAACATGCATATGATATATAAATATATATGGATATATGTGTTTGCACATAATATACATGTATCCATGCACATAGTAATTTATAGGTACATATGCAATGGAATATTATTCAGCCATATAAAAGAAAGAAATCTTGCCATTTGCATGGAGGGCATTATGTTAAGTGAAATAAGTCAGATAGAAAAAAAGTCTACTGTATGTTATCACTTGTATGGAATCTAAAAATAAAAGGCCAGTTTCATAGTAACAGAATAGAATAGTGGATACCAAGGGCTGAGGGGAAGGGGAAATGAAGTGATGTAAATCAAAAGATACAAAATTTTAGTTATAAGAAGTTCTAAGGATGTGATGTACAGCATGGAACTATACCCTTGAAAGTTGCTAAGAGTAGATCTTAAGCCTTCTCACCACACGCACACACAAACACACAAAGTTAACTATGTGAGGTGATGGACGTGTTAATTATCTTGAACATGGTAGTCATTCTATAATGTATATGCATATCAAATCATTACATTGTACACTTTAAATATATACAATTATATTTGTCAATTATTGCTTGACAAAGTTAAAAAAAGATTACTTTATCAATCAAAAAAAAGCACCCAATTTTCCTACTATTTTAGTAGCAACTCAGAATACTGAATTATATTGAAAGACTCTATTTATTGAGTCTAATAATAGTGCTGAGCCACAATTCATCTTTAGAACCTGCTATTCTTTCCCTTATCAACATTCTTGCTGTCTATAACCTAATGTTCATTAATCCCACCCATGGGCTGGATGATGAATTTTAAATTAGCTTTTTTTTTCTTCTCACTGACATCAGAAATTATAAATAGACTTGAATTTCCCAAGGCATTCTAAATGAAAAAACAAATTGTTAATACATGTATTGTAAAACTCCTGGTCAAGAAGTCTTGTTTTGAACTTGAAGTTGATAAGAACAGGAATTCCCAATAAGAGAGACATGACCATTTCTTATTTCAACAACTATTTATTGCATAGGACATAGACCCTGTAGCTGGGAACAAGGAAGATAGCCAATATACCTGTGCAGCTTGTACTTCTGTGGCTCTGGAATGGTAATAAATAGTTCTTTCTTCTCTCAAACTTCTTCCGGTCTCTCCTGTCAAGAATTGCAGACTAGTCTTCTCAATACCTTGTTTTTGTCCATCCATTCTCCTCTTCAAAAAGCTTTGTTTTTCCAAGATGGGATTGGGAGGGAGACAAACCATAAGTGACTCTTAATCTCACAAAACAAACTGAGGGTTGCCGGGGGGAGGGGGTTTGGGAGAAGGGGGTGGGATTATGGACATTGGGGAGGGTATGTGATTTGGTGAGTGCTGTGAAGTGTGTAAACCTGGTGATTCACAGACCTGTACCCCTGGGGATAAAAATATATGTTTATAAAAATAAAAAAAATTAAAATAAAAAAAAAAAAAAAAAAAAAAAAAAAAAAAAAAAAAAAAAAAAAAAAAAAAAAAAAAAAGCTTTGTTTTTCATTGTGTGCCAGATCAAGTGCAAATTCCTTAGCATGGCATTTAGGGCTTTTTGTGATCCAACCCAAGACTGTTATGTTTTCTTTTGCTACTGCATTTCCCACACTTTCACTTTTAAATTCTCTGTTTGAGACAAACTTTCTCTTTAGCATCCTACAATCACATCTTTTGCCTCCATACCTTTAAGTTGTTTAAAAAAAAAAAAAAAGACCAAAAGGAAATGAAAATTAGATAGTATCCATGGAAAATCTTTTTAAAATTTTGACTCTGTGGGCAAAGCATAAATGGGGTTTTATTTTCTCTTAGATGTCTTTTCATTCTCTCTCTAGCATAATGCTTGACTCTTTAATAATGGTATTATAAGACTGAATTGTAGTCATGCTTCACACTGATTCCTGCTACGCCTGAACTCTCTCTAATTTTTTTAATGTTTTTTCCTTTCCTTCCTCAATTTAATATTCAAGATTGTAATGGGACATTGAACTGTAGAGTTCAAACTTTCATTGTATTACAGTGAGTAAACTTTTTTGAAAGTCTTCAACATTCCAGTTCTGCCAGACTCAAAGCTTCATGAGGACAGGTGACCATTTGCCGAGTACTGTAGCTTCAATAGAAAGTAATACATAAATATTTTCATGAAATCAACAAATCTAATCTTTTTTTTCTGAAAGCCTTCAACATACATACCTCAATTGCTATCTAATCAATTATGGTTTAATGCTTACCCTGCATCAGGTGGGTACTATGCTAATCTACAACAATGCAAAGACCAAAAGAAACATTAAAAAATAACATATGTTTATAAAGCTAGTAGGAGTAGAAACATTTCCTCTCCCATGTTTCAGTTTTATGTGAACCTTTGTAACTCTGAACAGAGCCCTCTGGCCATGCACAAGCTTGGAGTCCCCCAACACTCCAAGCGTTTGTGGGGGAGAGACCAGTCTCTTCCATCTTTGGATTCCCTTCAGTTTTTGGGCAGTACTTCATAAGTAGCAGAAGCTAAAGAAATGTTTGCTTATTTGAATTGAATGATTCAAGCAAGAAAAAGTCATTAACGTATGCACAGACCTTACACCATCAGTGTATATTGCCAGGTAGCCAACTTCATACTTAATAGTCACATCTACGATGTTATTTTATATGTGTTATTTCTGATTTCTGGTTTTTTGTTTTTTGTTTTTTGTTTTGTTATCTCACATAAAGAGCTAAGAACTTGGCCTTCAAAACCCAAGGTCCCATACCTAAGTTCATCTTGTCTGTAGCTACACCACCCGTCCACAGTACACAACCCATCCTTCTCCATTTCTTGAGCCCCAAGCTGAGCTTTATTGAAAGATAATTCCAGAGAGGGGCATTCCCATCTCAGTCCTCAACATTTTGGCTACAGCTTATCTTTTTCCTAATTCATTCACCAAGCAATGATTTATAGAACAGACCTTAACTCAGTCATATTGATCTGCCTCTTGTGGTTATTATGATGGAGTCAAATTTTACAGCATTTTCAAGATTAAGATTCTATGTAGCCCTATCAACTTTCCAAATAATACTTTCAATGGCTTTTGATACAGTGTCATTTCCCTTTTTTACAGCAGTGGTCTTACATGTTTAAAAGAGAAATAGAATACCTAGGGAGCGACATTTTCAGTAAATGAAGACCCTTATTAGAAATAAAAACAATTGTGTCAGTCTAAGTTGATACATGGGTTGCACTCCTGGATGTGATCATAATTCATTTTTTAAAAAGAATGATTTTATATTAGCATGTTCTGGCATTTACAAGGAGGTGAGGTGATAGTTATGAATTTGCATATATAAACAAAAAATTAACACACAGCTAGGCTTGTTTCACTCTTCTTTTATTTTGGTGAACTATATTAAACTTTTAATTTGGAAAAAAATGCCTCTACAAATGATCAGTGTCTGAATCAGGTCCCCAGGCTGCTAGCCCTCTGTAACAAGGATTCTCCTTCTACTTTGCTCAGCAAAGTTCGGATGGAATCTCTCTTGTTTTCCAGTGCTTTTCCTTTAAGATATCTTCATATGCATCCTCTCTTTCGTCTCAAGGACTTCTGTCCCCCCGTTTTCAAGGTTATTCCCGACCGTCTGTGCTCCTCAGCTCACTTCCTTTTGTTTGACCCCCCCCCCCGCATCCCTTCCGTTATCCTCATCTCAGCCTCCCGTGTCCTCAAGCTTTCCTTGTCCAGGACCTATTTTTGCTTTCAAAGTTGTGTTCATTTAGAACTCCTCTTCCAACAAATTTTCTTCAATGCTTTATCGTCCCTCATATGCCGATCCCGTTTCTTCTTTCCATTGACAGATTCTAAAATGAACCGATCCAACGGCCCTCATTTGTGTACATTTTAACCCTCTTCCGCCTCTGCACACCCGCCTAATTTTGACGATGCTCCTGAAATTGCACTGTTGAAGGCTTAATGGTTTTGATGATCTCTCTGTGATCACATTCAACTAGTTTATCACATTTTGTAATCTTCTGTCTTTCTCAGATTTCTGGGAGATTTGGTGACAACCAACATCCCCTACTTCCTGGAATATTATCTCCTCTCTCTGATTATAATTTTCTCTTTTCATTGGCTTCTCGTTCACTAGAAGCAAGGTATCTTCAACCACTTGTGGGCCTCTAATTTTTCTTATTTATTATGATTTTCAATTATTCTCTTTTATTATGACATATACCCTGTTAATGTAAAGAGCAAGTGATTAAGAAAAAAAAAAAAAAAAACCTGATAGTTGTATTGTTCTTTTTACCTTCTTCCAAATCCAGGTGCTTTATCATGTGTCTAAATATAATTATATTTAATTTTATTAAATATATATTAATTAAATTACTACTAATTTAATTAATATTATGTCTTTCCAGCTCACAAAGAAGAGATAATTTAAGAGGGAAAAGCAGATGGGACAGGGTCTGACCAGAAGGAAGTTGGATGGTGTACCCCAAAGTAGATTGCGGCAGCTAGATCCTATCTCTGATTCCAGTCCCACCATAGGCAGAGAGGATGAAGGCAGAGATGGCACCTTAAGTGTTTTGTGTTTTGAGTACCAGGGCTCAAGAGCAGCATCACATAAGAGATGTTTATCTCTTCCTGTCAAGATTATTGTTTAGTATGAGATGCTATGCACAAGTATATGGAAAGGGGCTCGTTACCTATACACACAATTAAATGGATCTGGTACCAGCTGGAGATTGGGTGTGTGTAAGGCAGGAATACTGAAGATGCAGTCTCTTTCAGGTTAAGAACCCAGTTCCTCCCCAGTTTTTCAGCTCCAGGAGAGCTCAGAATTCTTTTACAACCACACTAAAGGCAGGGGTGGGGAACTCCCAATAATAACCAAGATTGAGTTTTTTGTCAAGCAAACGAGTAAGAATCTGGAGCAGATTAAATTTTATTTAGAGATATAGATATGTTGAATCTTAGGGCAACATTAATATACTGAATTTATAATACCTGCTTCGACCTCTCTCTTGAATTTCAGTTCTTCTTGCAGAATCTACATTTTCTCTTGTATGCTACATTATGACCTCTAAATCAATTTATCTTATAGTAGGGTTAGATTTTAGGTTATAAATAACACTGCAAAGAACATGCCTATGACCATGTCTTTCTTTTAGATTATTTCCCTAAGATAAATTCCCACAAGTGAGCTCACTGGGTCAGGATCAGAGTCAGGTGGTGGGCAAGAATTCAGTAAGAGACTTGTTGGGGCAAGATGAATTGTTTATTGTCTATGGAAGAATAATTGCATACAAAAGAAGACTTTCCCATAGAAATATGTGTTGTTCTTTCTTCTGTTTTTACACTTAACTGCTCTCAAAAATACCGTCTATGGCTTAATTCTTTCCCCTTGATCCCTCTACCCCGTGGTTTCTTACCAACTGGATATTCCTTATTGTGGTGGTGGCCGGGGAGGGCTTTCCCTGTGCATGGGGAAATCATCAGCAGCATCCCTGGTCTCTATCTATTAGATGCCAGTATCAGATTAAATCCTTCTGAGCTATAACAGTCTAAAATGTCCCCAGACATTGCCAAATGTCCCCCAGAGTGGGGAGAGGGGGGCAAGCCACTATACTACAACAGGTCACAAATTTAAGCCGACCATTTTAACACAAAAGATATTTGGGCACTGCTCTTTTATGTAGTCTTTTCTGATGTATAGAATTTTGATACATCGTGAAAAGCTTGGTTATAAAACTTACATTTAACAAAACAAAAAAAATGAAGTATCGTTGTCAAATGTCTTCACCATATCTTTGAACCTCAACCTCATTAGAAACCTCAATCTCTCTCTAATCTCATCTTTCACTGAGACTCCCCTCACTGAAGATTAAGTAACTCCAAGCTATTTGTTGCTCATTACACACACACAAACACACACACACCCCGGATTGTAAGATGCAACCTCATGAAAACAGCAGTTTCAGAATACCCTGCCATAAAGATCGTCCCTCTCTGGGTATCTCCCACTTCTTTCTCTCTTTCTCTCTCCCTCTCTCTCTCTCTTATTTTCCCTTCTGCATGAAGAAAGAAACACCTTCCATCTGTTGCTATCAGATTCTAGGGATACATTGTTTTTGTTAGGTATTCTAGGTAGCAAAGGTAAGATGTACATTTGAACCATGGGTTAAAGGAACTCTCAATGAGTGGACTCCTTCACTGTGATGGCCAGTTAGCAAGAGTGACACATGGGGAAATGTGCAAAGAGCTAGAGGTCAAGGATCTCTTTAGTAGAACAGTTAGATGGCTAGAAGATTTTCAAGGTGGTCTCAAAATTTGATATGTTGGGAAGAATATATTCACTTTATAAATTCAAAGGCCATATAAACTAAAAGAATTCAGAGTAGCAAGAATCTCTGGACCTGGAATAAGACTTAGAACAGGCCTTTCATGTAATCACTGTTAATGATTTAAATTCTGACCCCTTGATGACCAGTTTCTCCATTTCATTTTCTAAGCCATTAGGGTTAAGCAGAATAAGGTCCAAGTGGATTTGGTATGAGGAACACTGGGCATTCTTCAGGTATGGCCACAACGCTTGCCACTAGGTTGCACCACCACTTCCTCCTCCCACAAATAGGTGGTGTAAAAATCACCATCATCATCCTTAAAGGAAGGGAAGCATCTAGAAAGAAGTCAACCCATAAATATAACATCTTAAGTGCTACCCAACTCTGTGGAGTTTGTTTGTGATGAATAACTATTTTCAGATTGCATTTCAGCCATTTATATTTAAATGCTATATCAGTGCAAAATAACAGAGTTGCTGTAAGCTGCCACCCAGCTGCTCACTTCCCTGTCAGAAGCTGTTTCTTCTCAGAGGTAATCTGGTAAGAGGCAACTTGCCACCTTAAAGAATATTGGCCAAAGCAAAAAGGAAGCACAGTACACACATATATACACATGCACACGCATTGTTGTTGAAAAAAAGAATATAAGTTGGTGCAAAGAGTTATTGGCTCCAACTGTACAAGATTATTAATTTTTTTAGGTTTTTAATTTTTTAATTTCAGTTCACTTAGCAAATTAGTTTTTGATATAATAATGTTCAACGATTCATAAGTTTCATATCACACTTTTTAAGTTTTTAAAAATGATTTTGAAGTTTTAAAAATAAATGTTATTGAATTTTTAGCAACAATAGTGGTTTAATTCCAAGGAAGTGTATTATTAGCCACAAACTTTTGAATAAGAACTTCTCACATAGAGGCACCTAATGGAGAGGTCCATGAATAGAAGAGGTATTCATTCAATATACAATGATGATGTGGAATGTCATCTGATCATCCCTGAGCAGATGACCTATGGGATTTTTCATTTGAGAACTACTTACCCTTGCAACTTTCCGTGCCTGCTGGTCAGGTTGCCTATCCCTCAGTCCTCTTAACTTCAGTGAGAAGTCATGTATTTCTCTAAAGACAGTTCCTTCTTCAGACACCTGCAATTCTAGGGTATAGCTGTTTACCCAATTAACTAGTTGACTTTAATATTTCACAGTCAGTAACTTTGTCCTGTCTCTTTCTTCTCTAAAATCATTCTCAGCTCAGTTTCTACGATGGTACTTACTATCCTAACTATAGTGTTCATGGCCCCGGGCTCCTATCACCAGCCATGAGACCCCAAACAAGGCTGTTAGTTTCTTTGTACCTTAGTTTCTCTTCTGAAAAGTAAAGGGGCTGCACCTGATCCGTGTTTTACAAACAGCAAGTTACAACCTGTTCGAAAATCTTAAAATAAACAGAATGTGTTTCCATCAGCATTTTCAAAAATTTAAAAGGAAAAGAGCAAAAAAATGTCAAATGTCATCATAAATATTAAGGATAGATTTTGTCCTATTAACTTTTTTGTTTTATATGTATATGTGTGTAAATAAAACACATTTCTTAACTATGGCTCATGCTTAAAAAAAAGCTTGAAAGCCATAGCACTCCAGATGATCTGAAGGTCTCTCCATTTATAAATTATATGATTTTATTCTGGGCCTTTACCATTTCATGCATAGATTATTTCAATAGCCTTCGAACTATTCTGCCTGTCTAAAGTCTTTTCCCATTCCAATCCATCATGTACACCACTGCGAAGCTGCTCTTAAGTAGCTCTTTCCACGTGTAATTCCCTGGCTCAAAACCCTTAAAATTATTTCCTTCTGCAAGCAAGTCCCTATACTTAGTTTAGAATCAAAAGTTCTCCCCTGCCTGGGTCCACTCTGTCTATATACTCTAATCCTCTTCTTTCCTATATGAATTCTGGATTCTATCATATATGTCTGTCATCTCCTAAACATCCTTTACAAATCATTGCTCATAAAACATGGCACACCCATTTTCCGAGCTTGGACTACGCCCCCCACCCCTTACTCCATGTATCCTAAGTTTATTTTTCCAGATAAGCTCATTCTTGCAAGCAAAAAAATAAATAAATAAATAAATAAATAAATAATCTTGGTAATACTTTGATCTGGATTATTTTGATGAAGATTAAATTAATTTAAATAGAACTGAAAACATTAACACATTGACTCTCCTTACCTACAAACAATATGTGTCTTTGTAGTTTTCGAAGACTTCATTTATATGTATTTTCTTAAAATTTTCCTTTTATATGCTCTAGGAATTATATTGTGTTTGGTGAACATTTAATAAGTACTTGTTAATGACAACTTTATTGCTTTTACTGATGAATTTGCACCTAATTTGGTTGGGAAGGAGCCAATTTTTTATTTTAATACATTTGGCTTAATAGTAAAAGTTAAAAAAAAAACTTTGAATTAAAGGGGATTGGTTGAAATGACTTATAAATACATTAAATATAGGAAAGAAACTTGATATAGAAACCTGAGAATTAGGTTTTGTTTTTGCTACTCCCCACTAGTGCTTAAAAATATGGGAGTCAGAAGAGCTTGGTAAAGATAAGCAGAAATCCAAGAAACTTGACTTTCCTGATAATACCACTGACTTGTTCTTCACCAGAAGGTTTATTATTTACTGTTCTGATTTCCTTTTCTCTTTATACATTCAAAATATTTATTAGATCTTTTTGTCTCCTCTTCTATGCTCCTTACGACTCACCAGTAGATTGAAAGTGGACTTCTCAGATGTGTTAGGGGTAAGTTTTATAGTCTTAGAGATAAATGAGATGCCCATGAGGTAGATCATCATAATGATGGAGAGGGGCAGACCTTGGAGCTGTCTCTCAACAAGTGTATAACTTTCAAGCACCCGGGAGAAGTTTAGAAATGAAAGTAAGAGTAAAGATGGAAGCCCGGATATTACACTTGTTATGGATAAAGCCTACTTGAATGACTCTTTGGGAGCCTTGACTCAATTTAGAGCAAGACTAAGACCACTTTTCTCTTTCTACCTTCCCTTGGGACCATGGTCCACCTCTCTTTATTATAAAAAAAGAAAAAAAGACGACGATGGCACCATCATAGGAGTCCATACACAGGAAGATCTTGGAGGACTTTTTGGCTTCTGAATCTTGTGGTTATAAAATCCATTATCATCCAATTGCATAAAAATAACATATAAATGTTATAGACCATAAAGCTTAGGAGTGTGGTTGTAAATTAAATAAGCATATCTGTACATATACATATTCATGTTGTGATGCATTCAAATGATGAAAAATATTCTTTGCTCCATTGCTGCAGTGAGTCTCATTTCTAAAATATGTTCTGGAGACATTGGCAGTGTCCTCTATCTTTGCAAATGACTAATGTGAGAAGGTAACTTTGGAAATTACATTGCGATGTAATCATCCATATTGTGTATTGTGGATAAAATTGATTAGAATAATATTGAAATTCCCCCAAGGGACTCTACAATTATAAGTCAAGTCTCAAATGGAAAAGGTTTTTTGAAAAGTTGGCAGATGTCTTAATGAAAATGAAGCATTGCTGTAATATAGTAGGGCAATTTGTTCATTATTGACAAGCAAATCACTAAACTATATAAATTACTGGATTAGACAGGCAGAATTACTTTTCTTTCAGCGAATGGTTAATCAAATATTACTTTTAAATGCTCATTTGTTTAAGTTTTTGATATGCATATTAGTAGACAAATGATTGCCCTTTACTTAGAGCTCCGAGTTGGCTTTAGATGCTGAAAATCCAAATATTTGAATTAATATCTATTAGGAACAAAATTCAACTCCAAGATTGAAGTCTACCATTCATGGTTTACAGTAGAATATATAAAAGCACCACGATGTTTTATTTCCTCTTAATAAATTCATTTACGTGGCATTTCTGCTTCCTTTTTTTCCTGTTTTTCTTTTTTAAACAGCCTTTCATGAAAAAAAACAACATGGAAATAAATCCTTGAGGGACAGACAGAGTTATTTAACTAGTGAGGTTATGACATATCTCCATTCCACATGCTGGCGGGGCTATAAATAATTTGAAAGTTTGTTTCTGCATTTGTTTCCAAAGACTTGACCAAGCACAGAAGCTCTGTATGTATCAGTAACTGGGGCAAATTTATTCTAATAGATATTTACTCCAAGAACAGGAGTCTTTCTGTTTCATATTGCACATGAATATTAAATAAACTACCTGCTGGCAACTACACAATATTTTAGTCTCTAATTTTAAAAGTACACTGTATTTTAATACCTCTTTTTAAACAGATATCAATTTTTATGGAGCAGTACATGAGTTGTTGATGGATAAATCACCCAAGCATGGTTAAAGAGAGCCTAATCTCCAGCTGGTACCAGATCCATTTAATTGTATCTTCTGACCTCACCTCACCTGAGCCTGCATTAAAATCATAATACAGTTCAAGTGTAAAAATGATATACTGTTTGTTCGCCCTGTTTATAGAGGGGCAAACATACAGTTAAATTCACATGTTTAAAATTAGTGTAGTCATTTGAAAAGGTTGACTTAGATCAAACTGCCTCTCAGCGTTTTCTCTGCCCTTTTTTTTATTTAAATGATTAGGCCTCCATCACCGGATGAGAGAGGTTGTTAAGAAAGTTGTAGCCAAGATGGGATTGGGAGGGAGATAAACCATAAGTGACTCTTAATCTCACAAAACAAACTGAGGGTTGCTGGGGGGAGGGGGGTTGGGAGAAGGGTTATGGACATTGGGGAGGGTGTGTGCTTTGGTGAGTGCTGTGGGGTGTGTGGACCTGGCGATTCACGGACCTGTACCCCTGGGGATAAAAATATATGTTTATAAAAAATAAAAAACTAAAAAAAAAAAGTTGTAGCCGCTTTTCCTGGACACCCAGAAAATTGCTCTCCTCCGTCGAACACAGAGCGTTGTCCAGCAGCATTTAATATTGGAACTGCTCATTTTTTTTTTTCATGTGGTCAGCAGGCAGTAGGACAGAAACTTTGAGGTGTTCTAAAGCCTTTACAAATGCGGTATTTCAGAATGGCCTGAACTCCAGTCCCGAGTGTGTCTCCATTCCTGTCCAGGTGACGTGTTCTCTTGAAGTCAGTGGTAGTTTCATATTCATAAATTGGTCTCTAGGTTGTTTTTGTTTCTAAGAGCCAGAGGGTTTTTTGCCTTTAAAAAAAAAAAAAAAAAAAAAAAAAAAAAACCCTGCTCTAGCCAGACCTATATTGATTTTAACGTTTCCAAAAGTTGAATTGTAAACATTGAAAATGGTATTGCTTTTGAATTCAGATTCAAAGAAAAGATTAGCTAATACTCATCACAAATAATGTTTATTGAGAGCTTCCTATGAGCCAGACAGACTGGATGATGAGTCTCCATCTCCCCCCAACTCCCAAGTAAAGATCTGTCTCTTTTATTCACCATTAAATCTCCGGTGCTGGAAAGAACATCTGGGAGGAAGCCCAGTGAGTAAGACCGAATGACTGGCTGAATGAATGAATGATCTCACTGAATCTCTACAACCACCCTATGCAGTAGAAAACAAGCTTATCTCCATCCTACAAATGTGGAAACTAAAGTTCAGAGAAGCTAATTGCCCAAGATCACCTCTATTTAGTAGAAGAGCCAGAATTTCAAGACCTGTCTGCCTGATTCTGGAGTCCATGCTCTTAACCACTAGGGTAACAGCTAGTCAAGGTGGTTCTTGAACTTTGATATGCAGCAAAACCTCCAGGCAGGCCTATTACATCCCAGATTACTACCTCCTACCCACACATATACAGACCCCCAGACACCACTTGTCTACCCAGTTTCTATTCATTCTTCAAAATGTCGAATTCCAAGTGCCACTTTCTCCATGACCACCCCTGACAACCTCTCTGATTTGAAAGTCTTACTTCTTGCTTCAACAGCGCTGTTGAGTATTTCCTTTGATAGGACCTAGCACTCTAGACTCATGTAAGCGGTTTACTTGTTTGTCTCTTCTACGCTATTTCATAAGACAAGTACTGGGTCTTACATAACTGCAAACTCCCAGTACAGATAGAGTGCTGAGCACCTAGTAGAAGTTCAAAAATTGTTTAGTAAATGAAGGAAAGAAGGAAAGAGGAAGAAGGAGGGAAAGAGGGAGAGAAAGAGAGAGGCAGACGCAGAAAGAAAAGTGGGGAAAATATTATTAAGACTCTCCATATGGCTGCCTCAGGTAGCCTGTGTGTTTCTTCTTTGGCAAAAGTGTATGACACACAGGAAAGAACCCGGGACACAGAATACATCCTTGAGCACGTTGAATAACCCTCTTGTCACCCTTCTGTAAAATGGTAGGTTCCTTAAGGTACTTTCCAGTATGGAATTCTGTGATAAACCACATCAGATGGAAAAGGGGAATGAAATGAGAGATGCCTTACAACTAACAGAAGATAATATTTTTCCCTTGTTCACTTATAACATTTCAAGTATTGAAAAGATCTCAACCCTACTGAATATTCACCTCACTTTTTTTTTTTATTTTATCAGAAGTTTATAGTGTAATCTAAGTTCTAAGTAATTATGCGTCCAGGTTATCTATGTTGTATGAGCTAATTTTGAGTACTAAGTGAAGTATCACCTCCTAAACTAGTGATGGGAAAATGTAAAGAAGAAGACTCTAATCTTTAAGGCTGAACCAGGTTGATGGTTTTCAACTCTTAACCAGTGATATTTTTTCAAATTAAACATAACATATAAAAAAAATTATAAATATTTAATCTGTAAAACTGACAAGCGGTGGGCAGGGATGGGCGACTTAGACTTCTGAGTGCTGGTATTGCCACCCCCAGGCTACCATCCCTGAGATTCCTCTGTTGGGTGCCGAGAGCTTCTTGGAACACAGTTTGAAAACCATGTATCTGGCCCAATACCCCGAAGAAAAGAAAACAAAATCCAGTTCTTTGCACATCTTGGCAAATGAGAAATAGTGCTAGAATCAAAACATTGGTCCTGTTTTGGTTTTTTTGTTTTTTTAAGTCCATGGAGTCCAACACAGGACTTGAACCCATGACCCTGAGATCAAAACCTGAACTGAGATCAAGAGTCAGATGCTCAACTGACTGAGCCACCCAGGCACAACCTAGGTCCTGTTTTTTACACCATTTATCTATACTGTGGCGTCCAGGTATATTCCTAGTGGTTTTCATAACAGTCAAGACTTTTAAAACTGCATAGAAGAACTCTGCTCACTTTCTGTTCTTCCCAGTTTCCATCCAAACATCACTCCATGAATGTACGTGTGGTATGTGTGCATAGTGGTATAGGCTCTTACAGAGTTGATTTTTGGTTCTTGGGTTTTAGGATTTAGGCCCTATGTAGCAGGTTTTCATTGCCAAGGAATTTTGTTAATGATTCACTAATCGCTTTAAGTGTCTACATTGTGTCTCAGGGATGACTGCAGCTCCTGCCACATGCGTAGCTGTGAGCAGGCCTTACAGCGGCATTCCTGGAAGAGAAGCAGCAGAACTGGAAGTGAAGTAAGCATTCTGTGTTGAAAGGTCACTTTTTTCTATTGCTTTTAAATAAGGACTTCATAGGAACTGGCAGGGGGTGAATAACCCCCTGACCAGCGAGGTAAGGGACAAGTCCGAGGACTTTTTTTAAGAGCTTGTGTCTTTCCAAAATATGTCACCCTTATATTTTTAAAATATCATATTATGAGGTCAGCCTCATCATATTTCCAGATCTGTGACTTTCCCCTCTCATTGATTGGGTAAATCTAACAATGCAAGCAAATTCCTGTCTACTGTACTTTTTCATAATGCTAGAAAAAGATAAAGATAGTATCACAAATATTCAGGGATTATTATAGAGAAACTGGGCAAATGCCCAATATGCTATGATTACTCTTTGTATTTGTCAAGCTCAAGGATGAACAAGGACTTCTGAAAGGTCTGAAAAGTATTCATAATGATAGGATTGGATCATGCTTAATCCATTTTGTGGAGGCTGCTAGTCCTTGTGAGTATGTCTTAATAAAGACAATAGACAACATTTGAGTATAGAGGACATGCCAGACAGGTCCTGAGTGTTTTCTTATCTTTAATTATTCTTCAAAATATTCTATGATTCAAGTACTATTGCTATTCTGACTTTAAAAAAAAATGTGGGGTGCCTGGGTGGCTCAGTGGCTTAAGCCTCTGCCTTCGGCTCAGGTCATGATCTCAGGGTCCTGGGATTGAGCCCTGCATCAGGCTCTCTGCTCTGCAGGGAGCCTGCTTCCCTTCCTCTCTCTCTGCCTGCCTCTCTGCCTACTTGTGATCTCTGTCAAATAAATAAATAAAATCTTTTTTAAAAATGTGAAGCAGAGTTAATATAACTTTATAACTAATATAACTTTCTCAGTATTGTATAATAATGGAGTATATGAACCAAGGCACTCAGAGACCTATGTGAACATTCTTAAAACACTATGTTACACTGTTCCTATTGTTAACATTGGGTAGAATCTCCACAGAAAGATGACACATTAATAAAAACTCTCTGAGAAACTTTATCCCCCCAAATAACACTATTGCTTGAGTGACCCGCTGACTTTACATGACAGTAACTATAGGGCCCTAATGACCCAACAATCATCCAAAGACCAACCACTGAAATGTATTTTTAGAGCAGTCCTTCTAGGAGGCCTTCCTTTCTTCTCTTGAACTTTTTAAACTGATTTGGTCCCGAGGTAGATTGATGACTTATCCTCCCTACTGTAATTTCTAAGAAAGCAAAGATAGTGTCTTACTTATAATTCTAACTTCTGCTTTATCATGGACCATACCTTAGAGATATTGGAAGAATATCTTGTCTCATTATCCTTCACTAGTTTTCCAGTAGATTCAAGGAATGATACATTTCCTGGCCAAGTGGTATGCTGATAAATGTTTAACAGCCTGCTCTTTGGAATAAATTTTTTTTAAACCTTGCTTAATAGCATTTACCAATTCTCATGGTGTAAATACTATCACCATTAACAATTTCAAGTAATTAATTAACATGTTGCTGAATTCAGAGTTGGGAAGAGATGCTACCAACAGACCCTCACCAGCTCCCAACAGCACATCACTGATTTGGTCATTAAAAATATATATGTAAGTCTCACTGGAGAGAGTGGAGGAGAGTGGAGAAAAGATAAATAAGAGAAGATGTGAGTAAATATTGATTCAAGGGTTTCTGTTTAACATCCTGTGTCCCATGAATTTTTACAAACCACCCAAAGTTTCATTCAGCTGCACCTTCTCTTACCCTTTCAAAAGATCTGCAAAGAGTCCTAATTGAAGTGTTAATCTTCTCTTTTTACTTGTCCATCTTCTCTAGACAACTGGAAACAATTTGAGGGATTATTTTATCACATTTTATCTCCTGAGTCTGATCAAAAGAAAATACAAATATATAGATATAGATATAGATACACACACACACACATATATATATATGACATGACATGTGTGTACACATACACACACACACATATATATATACATTCAGTGTCTCTCTCAATATATACAGAACTTATATATATATATATATATATATATATATAGAGAGAGAGAGAGAGAGAGAAACTAAACACTTGAAAAATATTGTTCTAGCACAGAGATCGTACCTATTTTTTTATTAGCATCTAGAGGTCATGAGTACCCACCTAAATTTTGGCCTTAATGCAAAACTTGTCTGCTTTGTTGATCTATGTTTAATCCATAACATTACCCTTTAACATAGTTATTTGTAGTTGGTGATTAAGTTCTGTGGACTTGTGATTAAGGAGTAATTAATTTTCCATACTTAACACTAATGAAATTTCATGTGAAATGAAAAGTAACTACAGAATTAGCATTTGCATCTACTTAGCAGCTTGTCTTCATTATATAACAAACAGAAACAAAGTACTTCCAGCCCACCCTAGCCAAAGTCTTGAGAAGGGAGCCTAAAGAGCTAGATAAAGAAAGACAGGCAGGCAGACAGACAAATACGCAGAAAAGACTAACTTAAATTATTATAAATGTATTTACAGAGATAGTTTATCAGTTTTATTGCAGATATACTGGATAATAGAAAAAAATTGAATAATTTATCCGGCAATTTTCACATAAGCAATATTATTAAAATGAAGACATGAAGGAAGAGGTTATAGAGGAGAATATATAGAGGCCATGAATAAATGCATTAGGCAGCAGCCGTGGTGAATGTTTTAGTAGGTTTGGACTAGGTTTAAAAAAAAAAAAAAAAAAGAGAGAAAGAGAAAAGAGAGAAGTACTCAGTCTGTGAAGTCTTAAAATATCTGCCGGGTGGAAGATTTGCCTAGAGTGGGAAAGTTTATCCCCATCTTTTTACTGCTGGTCGTGTTTTCAAAGACTAAAAGCTAGTCTCTTAGTCCAACGCTGCTCAGGAAAACAGAAAACAGAGTGCAGCCGAGGAAGTGGTAATCAGGAATGAGAAAAGAAGAGGAAGGAGCCTTCCAAATAACCCTGCGCCAAGATGTTTGTGCCCAGTACCAAAGTTTCCTGGGATATTTTTGCACATTTAGGGAAAAAACACCGCCTCCTGTTCTTTTCTTTTTTATATGATTACCCCATTCCCTCCTAAATATCTATAACTTTGTAAGTGACATTATTATTTTATATTTCTGTAAAATATTATTTTAAAAAATGTACTGACCTTTAACTACAGGAAAAACAAAACAACACATCTCCAATTTTGAAGGAATGAACATAGACGCCAGCTCAGCAGATTTGGTTTCTGCAGGACAGCCACAGCACACTCAGGCAGAAAATCCTGGTAAATAAATGTTATTTTCTTGTTGTTGTTGTTGTTGTTGTTTTATTAAGAAGTAAAATTGGGGTGGGGGAGAACACCTGGGTGTCGTTAAGCCGCTGCCTTCGACCTACTCAAGATTCCAGAGTCCTGGAATGGAGTCCTGGGATGGAGCCCTGCATCGGGCTCCCTGCTCTGCTGGAAGCCTGCTTCTCCTCTCCTACTCCCCCTCCTTGTGTCTCTCTCTGTCAAATAAATAAATAAAATCTTAAAAAGTAAAAAATAAATAAAGAAAAATAAAAAGTAAAATGAGATGGACTTCACCATACAGGGTTTAGAACTCCAGAAAAAGATGGTCTCTTCCACTTAATATTTTGGACAAGAGGAGATTTTTTTTTTTTTTTTTTGAGTATGAAATCATCAACTTGGGTGCAATTCTCTAAGAGTTGCTTTTAAAAGAGAGCAGGTAGGGGCACCTTCATGGCTCAGTGGGTTAAGCCACTACCTTCAGCTTGGGTCATGATCTCGGGGTCCTGGGATCGAGCCCTGCATGGGGCTCTCTGCTCAGCGGGGAGCCTGCTTCCCCCTCTCTCTCTGCCTGCCTCTCTGCCTACTTGTGATTTCTCTTCCTCTATCAAATAAATAAATAAAATCTTTAAAAAGAAAAAAAAGAGAGAGAGCTGGTAACTGCCTCACAGGACAAATACCGAGATTCAGTGAGCACCTTGGAAATCACATTCAGAAGAAAGCATACATTTTCTTCTTGAGTTGGTGTGTGTTGATGCTGTGTGTGCCCGTGTGTTTTGGTAACTATATTTTCTATGCTCTTGGGTGAATGCAGAGTTATGGACAATGCACATGTCCTCAAGTTTAGTATGTATTTCTGGACAATATTGCCTATGCTATTTATATTTCTTGGAATTACCATCTTTCTGCTGTAGTGGAATTTCCAGATACTATTTGTGGTTTTGAGCTCCATATTGTTTTTCTCTAAGAAGTTTGTTTAGATTTTTCTAAAATATCTTAAAATCCTGCTTTCTTGAGCACAGAGATAGAAACTAATTGAGTCTTTCTGACTCTCCCCATCAGTATCATTAACAGTACTTACTATTCATCCAGTGGCAAGACTCCCTTCCTCATTATTTGATTGTTCTCCTTTGTTGAGGCCTGGTACTGAATTATCAGAGGTATCAAAATGGTGTATATAAAAAAATGCAAAGTGGAAGGCTTTTAGTAGGTGAATTCTAATAACATCTCTTTGCCTTATGTGTGGACTCACTTTTAGTTAGCTTGCTTGTGATTAAAATAAATAAGGCATTTACAATAGCTACATTTGAAAAAAATGACGTGTTTGCTATTGTAAGAAATCAAGAGGCCCCTAACAATATAAAATATAAATAAAGTTCCATGTGAAACTGAATCAAAGATAAAGCGTTCCTCAAAGTTCACTGGGTACCTTGCTGGTCTTTTTTTGTCAGCTGACATGATGATCAGTGGAAACAGCTAGGAGACTGCACTTTCCATGTCTCTCTCTCTCTCTCTCTCTTTCTGGTGCAAACACATCAGCCACCCACATACACACGGCTTAGGCAATGTCTGATAAGGAAGAATGTTCTTTTCATGCATTTTTTTTTTTTAAGTTGTGATTTTTCTTGATGGTCTGCCCAGGATTCCTTCTGCATTTTAGGCTACATGTACAATATGAAGCAAGAGATAAAATCATGACAGATGTTCTAAGTAAACTGAAGTTGCTGACCCTTTTACCATTGGTTCCTCCAGCTACAGTCTCACGACAGAGAAAGATGAAAATTCACCACGCATAAGACATCTTTTAGGCCATGGAAATCTGAATGCGATTGTAAATGTTTGCTTCATTTCTTTGGTTAAAATCCAACTTATATCAGAAGCACCAATATAAAGCTATTTAAAAATAGACTGACTCTTTCTTTTTTGAGAGCCAAAGGCAGGAACTAAGTATAATAATGAAGTGTATTTTGGACAGAGGTGGCAAGATCACATTTCTCAAGTAATGCGATTCTGTGCATCAAGTTGTCGATCCTCTCTCCCTGCCCCCTCCCTCCCCATAATGAAGATGTGCTTACTAAGACTACAGAGACATTCATGTTGCTGCAATGTAGGAATTAAGTGTGGCATAGTGGAGAACCAAATTGAAAATGTGACATTTTACGCCAAACCAAATATCATCATTTGGTATATTTAAAAAATCCTATTATTTATTCCACTTATGTGTGTGTTATCCTATCTGATGAGATTATTTATAAAAGGGTAGCCTACGAAGAGCCAGCCTATTTGAATACATTCTCAAACAAGTGGTCTTCTAAAAGAGATTTCGGTCCCTAATAGTGGATATATGCTCAGTATTTACATGGATTCCTTTGTTCTCCATGCCTTTAATTTCCACCTCAGGGTAGCATTAAAATTTGTATATCGGGGGCACCTGGGTGGCCCAGTGGTTAAGCATCTGCCTTTGGCTTGGGTCACCATCCCAGGGTCTTGGGATCGAGCCCCAAGTCAGACTTCCTGCTCAGCGGGAAGCTTGCTTTTCCCTCTCCCTCTCCCCTGCTTGTGTTTCCTTTTTCACTCTCTCTCTGTCAAACAAATAAATAAATAATCTTAAATTTCTTTTTTTTTTTAAAGACTCATTTAAAAAATTTGTATATCAGATGATCATTGGAAAAACACTCTTGATTAACAAACATGTCTCGAGTCTCAATGGGTAAGAAGTTATTAGAAATTAGAATGATACTCCATTGTTTCTAAAAATGTATGGCTGGGATGGGTGCAGGTTCCATGACACATGAATCAGACTGGTTCTCAGCCTAGAGAAGGATTTTCGAATCAGCTAGAAGGAAGAGAGCACTCTTCAGGGATAGGATGGAGAAGCTGCTGCGAGTTCAGAGGCCGCCTATTTACTGACCTGGTTCCTCTAAGATTAACTCCTAATCCTAGAGCCGGGTGTTCAAGGGCCTCCCTGCAAACCTTCTCTTCAAGCTCTACATCCCAAACTACCAACCCTAACTAAACTTCTACTCTAGCTAGCTTGAAAAATTCATTGTCTCCTGAAAAATCTTACTTGATTTCTCCTTTTTCTTGGGCGGCTTTCCTGCAGAACAGACTGTGAGACTGGGATCAACATACAGCGATTTTAAGGGAAAGGGCTCTGGGAACATCTGTAAGGCAGTGATCGGAAGATCAGGCAGAGGAAGAAGCAGGTGAAGAAAGAGGTGATCTGGTTGTCACAGAGATCTCCATGAAATCCTCTCGGAGCTCTGGAGTAGGGCTGGACTGCTGTCCAGAGCTGTCTCACACTGAATAGAGAAGACTGGCTTTGTTCCTTCACATTAACCAATCACTGCATACAGGTTGTTTCTTGAAAGGGGCTCAGACCTTGGGTGACACAGTTCCCTGGAGCTGAGAGCAAGTCCTGGACAAGAACTCAGTATGAATCTCAGCAGCTAGCCCTCCTGGCAGCTACGGAAATGGACGCCCAGGTCCTATAGCAGGAATAAAGCTGGCCTCAAAATATTTATGATAGCCTCCTTTTACTTTCAAGTAAAAAAACCTGCTGTGCTCTTCCTTTTCCTTCCCTCCTATAGAATTCTCATTATCTTCACAGCAAAAATCAAGTGCCACCTGTTTTTCCTTTTCTGGTGTGACCACACCAGGCCACAGAAAGTTTCCACCCCCCATCCCTGAATTCCTTTATTGTGTGAGGAGAGTTCAGGGCATGGCTGAGCTGAAGCACAGTAGAGGCTGAGGAGATGTGGACACAATCCCACCTCCCTTCAGCAATATGGTATTTGCATGGCTTAACATGTGTAAGGGTTTTATTTCGGATCAAAGAAGTAAGGAGTCCTGGCACTTGGGACACAGAAATATGTAAAAAATCATAAATAGTAAAGGCAAGAACATTGAGTCTAATTTCATGTGGTCCCAGAAACCCCTCATGTTCACAGTGGTTAGAATTGGAAATTTACGGAGATATTTTCAAGAGTAGTCTTAGGAAATGTAGGACTCAAGGAAGGCCACTTCTCAGGCTGATGTGGCTCTGAATGACACGAAATGGGGACTGTGTCTTCTCTCCACCTATTCTGCCGACCATTGTACAACCCTTATACTCTAAGAAGGAGCAGTTGGTGGCATTCAAAAGTTGAGTAATCTCAAGGAAGGCCCCGGAAGCCCCTGGAAGAGGTGAGACTGTTTTTCAAGAGTCTTGTGGGCTCCATGAGGAAACTGGAGAAGAAAACATGAATGGACAGTTCATGAGCGCACGTCTGAGGAACTCTCTGGGGGCTTTCCTGTGAGGAAGAGCTGCTTGAGTTTATGCCCTAAGTCATGGGGGAGAGGTAGGTAGGATAGGTAGGAGTGGAGCCACTGAGTTAATGGGATCCATGCATAGATTTTAGTGTGAGCTGATCTGAAAAGCTCAGGTTCCCTTAGAAGTTATCACATAATACCTCAGAGACCTGAAACTACTCATGCCTGGATCTTCGTTCCCTAAGTGAATTTTAATATCCCTGCAGGTAAGAGCCATGTCTCCTTCACAAACGTTTGATGATTCATTCATAGATTGATGACTATAGGTCGCTTAGGGTCCTGAAGGTTATTATTTATTATTTGCCCCATTCGCCTCGGCAGACGTGGACTTTAGTAAACAAACAATTGTACAGAGCAAACAATCGTACGGAAGTATTTTCTCAACATCAGCGATTAGCATCTTTCTCGCCAGCTTTTTTTTCCCCCTAAGATCAGAGTCCCTGTATCCTTATTCGTCTTTGTTCCAAATGTTTCACACTCCAGTTTTCCCTTCTTCACAACACTGATGATTCATGAAGGTACGGCCCCTCCCCCACCAAAACCTACATGGCATATAGGATCACTGAGTTCTCAGATGCTAGTGATAGTAACTCAATTTAAGGGTGTTTAATAGGTTTGCATCACAAAGGAAGTCAGGCGGTATAGGCCCAACCCATGCAACTTCTTTCCTTATACTCTTGGATTTTTTTTTTTCCTCCTATATCACTTGGCAATAAAACTGAATACCGCTAATACTGCATTAGCTGGTGCTGTCCCAAATATTTTCAGACAGTGAAGTACGAGGGTCAGGTTAACAACCAATTAGTCTGAAAGGATTTGGGGGGACTACCCATGGGATTGTTGGTTGGTTGGTTATTTCACTGTATTTTCTTGCTCTCCTTCCCAAACATAGAAAATTCTCACTATACAAAGTCTGCTCTATGCTAAACTTCACAAATGACCTCCAACATACATACTTTGTTCAAGATGTGGGAATCATTTCCTGAATTTTAACTGGGCCAAAGAGACATATGTGTATGCATATCCATGATATTCTCATAAATACATAATATGTTACATATACAAATGTTTTATACTTTTTTCATAATGAACAATATGTAGACAAACACAGAGACTGAGACAAGTGCAAACATAAATAGGAGATGGTTCTAAATCATATTTAGGCAGAAAGAAATGAACTACGCTCTTACGGGTCAGTAGCTTGCGTGATAATGGGGCCTCTGTGCTAGGCACTTTCCCTGTAGATGTAGAGGAGGTTTTTGACTGGACAAGCCAGATTATTTATACCACCTTTTTTCATGTTCTATGAAGATAGAGGCTTAGAAATGGAAAGAAGAGCAAGAAATCTCCTTTTTTAAATTAACAGCACTGTCTCGCATAAGCTTGAACCACTCCCTGAACTGCCAAAGGACAGTGAACATTATGAAACCATCCTGTGAAGGAATATCCTATTTCCTAAGACCCAGAAAGCATCTTGATAGTTGGTTATCCTCTGGCTGAATTCCTTATCTGACCCAAGTCTTCACTCTGCAAAGCTTTTGTTCAGGCATTTCTTTCCTACTACTACTTACAAAAATTGAGAAGGTCAAAGTGCAAGTGGTAATTGCTTTGGGCACTTTAGAAAATGGTTTTCTTTTCATACTTATCATTTCCTCTAAAGCCTTCTTCTGCTGAATCTTCATCAATTGTGCTTTACACTGTAGATCGACACATTTGGGGGGCCCCTCTGACTGCTAAGTCCCTTTCTGATACCAGGGAGTTTAAAACCCGGGGAAGTAACCCAGCGCAAATGTATTTTCGTGCTATATTTCTGTGAGGAAAAAAAAAAAATGTGAGTGAAAATGTGGTTCTCTTTCTGCATTCAGGGCACAGTCACAGAACAGCTGAGATTGGGAGATGAGTTCACACAGCAGAGACAAGATATTTAGAGGAAAACTTAAACGGGGAAAGAACTTTAATCCTGCATTTCTCTATTTAAGATCACTATGAAATAAGGAGAAAGACCATATAAATGGTCTGCCTTTTCAAACGTATGCTTCATTCTATTTACATGTCTTAATGTCGTCCCACTCATAATCGCATGTGCCAGAGCCACTGTCTGATTTCTCGCTTCAGGGTTTCCTAATGACTTGACTTTTCTTCCTGCCTTCGTTATCAATACAGAGCTTGGTGTGGATCTATCTCTTTATTTCCTCAGTAGTTTATTTCTTTATTTATTTCTTCAGTAGTTCAGCTGAACCGTTTGTTCCTATCCATACACAGACTTAATAGAAAACCAAGAGAGAGGTGTTCTGAGTGAAATAGCCCTGTCTCCTAATTTCATTCAGTCACCTCATCATTACTCTGAGCCCTTATCCATATAGAGGAGGAGAATTTTCATTACTGGATTAAGAATCTTTCCCCATTCTCCTCTCCACATCCTTTGTTACAGGAAATAACTGTGTTCTCTATAATATGATCATGTAATTACACCTTGAAGCCTTATTCTGCGAGCATTGAATTCAATAGTAAATCTAAGTCATATTTCACAAAACTAACCCAAGTTTTTAGAGTTGATAGAAAGGAAAGAAATTCTGAAGGTATTCATAATCCATCAATCTGTGGGGGGGAGGGCAAAATATGTTTCAGTTTGGATTCACTAATTTCCCAAAGTGACTCGTGTTTCCCAATAGCAATAGGAAGGAATACGGTGGTACTTTCACTCGTATAGCACTTTTATCCCAAGATCATAAATACGCTGCCACCATTAATTAATTAAGTGTTCCAGCCTTACCACTGAAGTAGGTGAGTTTCCTGTCTCCAACTGAGGCTAGCGCTCAGAGAAAGGCTGAGTCTTTCCTAATGCAGCTAATTAGGCAGCGCTACATCACTAGGGAAAATTTCTGATCCCAGCTGGAAACCAACTTATGCCCTGAAGAAATGGGACTTGATAGCCCTTCAAGTTTTCCTCCTAACCTCTGCCCCTGCTGTTGATATTCTTAATCATATCAATATCTAGACCTTTTTGGTCTATTACAGAGCTGTTGGTCCACAGGGCATCCAGGGTCTGAAAGAAATCACAGAGAAAAAGCACAGCGCATTAAAACAAACAAATAAACAAACAGATCCTTATTCTCCATTTTTAGCTGAACCTCTGTCTGTGGCAAGGATGCATATTTGACTGGGGTTGTGATCACCCCTCCCCCGCAGGACGGACTCATACTCCCAAGATTTGGCTGGGATGTTGAGACTGACGATGCCATGCATCCCCTAACAGGGAACACAGGGGAACATCGGGCTGCCTCCCAGGCTGGCCTGAAAATGGATCAAGGAGCAGAGAAAGGACCTTGCCCTAGGGTTTTATTAAAGTTGTTTAAGGAATAAGGCTGAGGGGAGGGTCCTGTGTGGGCTGGCTGGGGCTGGCTTGGTTGGAACATCCCTCCAGTGTCAAAGCAGAAACCCAGAGAGCTTTCTTAAAGCCCGTCCTGATGTGGACTAGAAGGGAGAGAGGAAGGTGTGGAGACTGAAGGCTGTTGGCGTTCAAACATCAAAAATTCAGTCACCCGGTCTGTGACTGGGTGACTGAATTCTCCATAAAACTTCAGCTTACACAAAGATGTTGTGTGTACATTCTTCTATGAAAGAATTACATGTTTGGGGAGCAGTTTGGGAGATAAAACAGAAATATGTAATTCAATATACCTAAGACTAGACTGGGCTGTTAAAAGCCCAGAATATAACAGCTGATAGGGACTGTGGTACCAGAAATGAAAAACTCCTCTTTTAAGAAGTGGTAATGAAATATAGGTAAGCTCCTATTATTTGGCTCTTATCCTCTTATTTGGCTCTTATCCTAAGACCATGAATGCTATTTAAAATATCACCATATGACTTTTATACATCCCTGGGAGTTCAAGGACAAGGGTTGTTTATAACCACTGAGCAACAGTGGAAGCGGTGGCAGGTAAGGAACTTAACCTAGGATCACCGAGACAGTATCATGATTTCTGATCTAGCTTTAATCCGTCAAATTAAAATGCCCTTCCCGCTCTTGTCTGCATAATTTCAAGAATCACACAGGCATGATTTCTCTTTCTTTCCCAGCTTTCTAAATAAAAATCATGTTGTCTGATCTCTATCTGGTCTAGTAACTTAATTTAAGATGTAATTTAGCCATGCCATCTTTTTAAAAAAAAAAAAATGTTTAATGTATTTATTTAAGACAGAGAGAGAGAGAATGTGTGAGTGTGTGCGCGCGTGTGCGTGCCCAAAGGGGAGCACAGAGGGAGAGGGAGAAACGGGCTTCCGGCTGAGCAAGGAGTCTGATGCAAGGCTCCATCCCAGGACCCTGGGATCATGACGGGAGCCAAAAGCAGACGCTTAACCACCTGAGCCACTCGGGTGCCCCTCGCCATGCTATCTTAAAAGATTAAATTTACTTCAAGAAAAATCTTGAAAAGAGTGTTCAAAGAAATGAAATGCTCCCAGCAGATTTTTCATGAGCAAGACAAATTTCTTAGTATTCTAAATTTTCCGTTGTTCCCTCAAGTGACAACAGGAATTCTGATGTTATCCCTAAGTTTGAGTTAGATGATAGTAAATAGCAGGCAACAATTCTCCCTAGGTTTAATGCGTTCATTTTTGATACCCCTTTTGGTTTTGCTGTTTTGTGCAAAATAGTATTTCCTATTGTTCGAGTGCCTATGTTTCTCCCCCTCCTGTAACACAGACTTCTCTCCAGAAATGATCTGAGAGTTGTTAAATATAAAACTGTTTTTTTTTTTCTTTTGTCATTTTGTAGGTAAGGAGATTTGATTTACTGTTTTATTCCTTCAACAAACATTTATTAAGCAACATGCTCTTTGGGACTCTGGTGAAGCTTGACATCTCGTCACTGCCCTCATGGAGTACAGCTTAAGGGCCAGGACAAGCGTTCATTCTTCATGAAAGGTAGAGAGCTTACATGATCCCCAAATGTTTCAAAGCTCCTGGGTGGAAGGGCCAGTGTCCTGATGAATGAATTCTAAATCCTATACCCATACTATATCCCACACCATATCCTCCTGATGGAGTAAGGAGATGTTTCTAAGTTTAAACACATTCAATTCATGGAGAAGCTGTTAATTTTACAAATGGAATTGAATATTGGCCAGCAGGCCTTACCTAAATCAAAACCATTGCATTCCACAGAGGCTGTCCCTTTTCTGTGCCTTTAGAAGGCTTGGGGTTAATAATTTATTTTTCTGAATGTTTATGTAATCTCCTTACCATATTTCTTTAGGCTGTAAAAAGGCTCAGCATAGGTTTGTCTGTTGCTAAGGGCAAGGAAAACAGGAGTTGGCTCTAAGCATATATATTTTCCCCCGCAAGAAGAAAAATAGCCATGAGAAAGCCAGTTTCCCAAATAGAATGTGTTGGAATTTGCTGCTGTGGTTTGGTTGTGGTTGTTCTCTCGTGAATGATCATAGCTCCAAATTAGGATTACTGGTTTGGACATTAAAAAAAAAAAATCTATAGAAGGATATTGAAACACACAGATCTCATATAAATTCCTAGGATCCCAAACAGAATTCATTTCAAGGTTGGCCATTTGCAGATTATCTTAATATGTGTATTTACTCACTGTATTTACTCATTGGTGCAGACACCAGTGTGGTAGGGACAGATGCCATGAAACACATTGGAGAATGCGGCACTGGACGCAATATTAGAAATGGTTAAGAGACGCTATGCTCCATAATGCTTATTCTGCATAACAGCAACTACAACTTCGCAAAAAGGATCCCCCAAGAAATGAATGTGCATTTTCTTTCTTTGTGTTGACCGGCAGAAATGACCTGATGTTAGATCAATTTTGTCTTTGTTAAGCCAATTCCAGAAGGAGGTTTTAAAAAATAAATGGCTACAGAAGTGTATTTTCATTTGTTACGCTACGCTGAAAAGGCATTGGCATGCGTGTTTTGACTTTCTTAAATGTTCTCGGGATTTGAATGGCTGGTCATTGTTGTGATGTCTTAAACTCTCAACAACCTGTCAGAAAGGTGTGGAATAGGAAGTCAAAATATAAAACATACAAAACATTTCAAAGTGGAGTGAGACAGTCTTATGCCGTTCTTTTTTCCCCTTTTTTAAAAACAATCTATACTGTGTCTTTAAATTCTGATGCCTCATTTTGGGGAAAGAAAAGTCCAAATGCAATAGCGAATGACACAACATGAATTATTTCCATGAAAATAAGGATTACTGGAGAGAGGAAACTGATGTTTGAGACTGAAATTCACGGTTCTATTTAAAAGCAAGAATACCTCTCTTCTCCAGAAATACCTTACCCATAGTCGACATTCTCCTTAATATTTCTCGTGGTATTTCCCACCATTCAAACATGGGAGTTGTTTTTAAAATTAGAGGAAATCAAAATGATTTCCCCCAAATATATGGTGGCGGACAGTAGCTGCTACACTTTTATGTATTAATTCACTTATTTACACCAAAATGTGAGTGGGTACAATTTTTAAATTCCACCAACTACCAAACTAACTTTCTGATTTTTCTTTTAAGATTTAGCTGTGGGTGAAGCTGGGTAGTACAGTCGGTTAAGCATCCAACTCTTGGTTTTGGGCTCAGGTGCTGATCTCAGGGGCATGAGTTCAAGCCCCCTGCTGGGCCATGCACTCAGTGAGGAATCTGCGTGAGATTCTCCCCCTCCCTCTGCCCTCCCCACTCGTGCTTGCTCTCTCTCTCTCAAATAAATGAATAAATAAATAAATAGATCTTTAAAAAATAAAGATTTAGCTCTGTATCCAAGAAAAACTCGTTTTCCTATGGATAATAATTAAGACTCACTTATTCTATAGTTAAATATCAGCTGTCTAACTCAATGTCTTTGAATAGGAAGGTTCACCTTCAGTATTTTTCTACTCATTCGGCATTTGTAAGAAAAATATTCATTTTTACAAATGCTGAGAGAAAAAAAACCAAAGCCTTAAATTGTTAATATTGACCAAAAGTGTACACAGCCGCAGCATATGCCCCTTGCCATTCACAAAACATATGCTAATTGGAAGTAAATATCATCCATCCATGACTAGACTTGCAAACTCAGAACTGTTTTATAAATAACAAAGTACACCTTCTTTCATTATCTGATAGCAGAAAGAAGAAAAATCACCAGTGGCTCTGTGAATGCATCAATCGATACCCTACCATGTATTTTATTTAAACAGAAGGTATGTTTTTAATGTTATCGTAGAACCAATGAGAAGAAATAAAGGTAAGAAATGAAGAAAGAACCTCAGATATAATTTCTCAATAAATTTCATGTTCACTAAGGAAAACATATATTTAAATAACAAAGATCATATCCATCCATTGTAATTATTTATGGATTCCCAAGTTTACTGAGGAGGTTTGTCAAATAAAAATTATGTTTCTCGATGCACAGGATTTTTATTTTTTTATTTTGTATTTTTTATTAAGGTACTGAAGCTTGAAGAAGTCAACTGACCTAAAAAAAATTGTTCCAAGTTCCTGGTATCTTAACATTATACATATGGCCAACCTACGGCCCAAGCTGAATGTTATCATGGCTATACCTAAGAATAAGAAGACTTTCTGGCCTAATGGTACTCTCCTTCAGTGCTTCTTTCCTCACATCTGGTCGCCAAAGAGTCGTTCCGTCACCCTGCAGCCTGCTAATGAGATCCCCCATTTAATTAATACCATAAGAATTTTAATTCTGACTGAATCAATTTAACGTGATGTGATTTTGTCAGCTCTATTCCCCAAGTAAAAAGTGAGCCTGATGCTTATTACATACATCATTTCACGGGCCCTGCATTCCCTGCTGACTTAAACAAATTCTAATTAAGACTAATTAAAGCATCATTTATGAAAGCGCTTGTGATAGCTATGCAAACATTCTGGGTGGGTATGCTTTGCATAATAATTATCCTAGTTAATATTAAGGCTAGGTCCTTGGCAATTAGGTCTTTGAAACAGAGAGTTATTCTGAATTTAGCCCTTTTCAGTGTGAGCAATTAATAAAAAAAAAAGTGCTAAATTTATGTAGTGGCTTCATTAACAAAATAAATTTAGAAGTAGTAGTATTGTTTGCATTTTTTAAGCTAAGCATAATTCTTAACCCAGGTGACAGTTATTAAAATAAAAGGATGCAATTCTTTGATCTGATACATTTATTATAGCCATCCAAGAAAAAAATATTATAAGTTGCAGTCATATTTTTTCTACACAAACCTGATTAGTCTAAAGCATATTACTTGAATACATAGATGCCTATAAGAAACATAGACATCTGAAGTAGTATTTCATTTTTTAAAATAAGGGTTTAAAAATCTGATGTGCACTCAAGGCGTTATACAAGCAGATTAAATTCTTCAATGTATAATGACTTGATAGGCCTAATACACAAGCAAATGCTTCCTTACACCTGCTGAGTTTAGTGAAATTAAAAATTCTTACAGCATTCCTAGTTTGCTTTACCTTTGTTTTTAAAGTCTCTATTATACTGTCAGTATTCATTGTGCTGCAAAATTGAAATGGATTAGAATGTTAGGGAACTGCTTGCCTTTCAAACTCCTGGATACTTTTTCTAGGACTTTATGGCAGGGTCAAGTGCAGTTGGAGGTTTCCAGAGGTAAATGAGAAAAAAGAAAGAAAATGTGACTCCTTTATTAAATGGGTGAAAGAGATTGGTAATAGATGGCACGCGCACGCACACACACACAAACTAAAAAGCTTCTTTTTCTTCCATCTTTACAAATACAGTGAATGTGAAATTCAGGGCAGGAAATTTAGAGGCAGAACACTATTAAAATTGGCTGAGTGCATTGGACAGAAACAACTGGTTTATCCAGCACTAGTGACAAGTAGTTCTATCTTGTGTAAAGACGGTTCTGCCTCACATAAAGTTTTATCATTGAATACGCAAGGGTTGAGAACCACTGAAATTTAGAAAGTTCTGTATCTTAGTATAAGGGAAAGAGACACTCTCTCCAGATTTCTATCAAATACACAGCCACAAATTTTAAAGGCATATATTAAGCCCCCACAAGAGCAATACATTGCCTTATAAAGAGCAACAAATAACAGACTGAAGGGTCTCCAAAGACTTTGTGCAACAAACCTGAGAGTATAAAGTAATATACATAAATCTAGTAAGCCTGGTCACATTTTACACAAGATTGTTTAAAAAAAAAAAAAAAATGTGACCTGATTCTACAACCCCCAGGGCAGCATGAAATATCATCGCAGGCTGTGCCCAGGCAGTGGATGACACAACCACTTTAGCCTCTTATATTAACTGGGCATTAAAGAGGGGGTGGGCTCATTAAACTGGTGAATGACACAAAGGGAAAGGGGCATCATTTCAACATCTTGAGAAAGTGTCCCAAACTGAGTCTAATAGAATAGAACTTATGGCAAATACTTCCACAGCTTAAACTCCTGAAAACCACACTGTTTAAGACAGAGGAATTAGATAGTTTCAAGGAGTTGGAGTTAATATAAGTTTGATCAGGTCTCTCAGTCTAGCAGTAGATTTTTCTAAATCCAGAATGTTCTTGTACATATAAATTCTATGTAGACAGAACTGTGTCATATACAAATCATGAAGCAACACTTCCTTCAATCAAAGTAGAGTCAGCACAGCTAAAGATGGAGAAATGACCAGGAAGGGGAAACTATTTAGATCAAATGATTAAAATCAATTTAATGAAGAATTATGGAGTGTCTCTCAAGACTAGGCTCTTGAGGAGGACTAAAGGGAGATATAATCATAGCTTCCTATCTTACCAATTCCTTTTTGTGTGTCATTAGGGGTCTCTGAGAGTCAGAGGAACAATTAAATGACAAATCACAAAGGTTTCTTCTGAAAACAAGGGCAAAATGCTTGGTGGTGAAAGAAGTATCTCCTGGACAGATAATGGGGTTGGCAGAGAATCTGAGTGTAGGTGGAAAGATAAGGACAATCTCTTTCTTTCTTTTTTTTTTTTTTGACTTTTTAATCTTAATTACAGTATAGTTAACATCCAGTGTTATAATAGTCTCAGGTGCACAATATAATGATTCAACAAACCCACCCATTACTCAGGGCTCATCATGATAGGCGCACTCTTAATCCCCTTCGCCTATTTCACCAATCCCCACCCTCCTTGCCTCCCCTTAGGGAACTTTTATTTTGTTTTCTACGGTTAAGACTCTTTGTTGGGTTGTCTCTCACTCTCTCTTTTTTTCTTTTGTTCATTTGTTTTGTTTCTCAAATTCCACATATGGGCAAAATCCTATGATATTTGTCTTTCTCCGAATGATCTATTT
Organism: Mustela putorius furo; assembly: GCF_011764305.1. Taxonomy (NCBI): domain Eukaryota; kingdom Metazoa; phylum Chordata; class Mammalia; order Carnivora; family Mustelidae; genus Mustela; species Mustela putorius. Next base: position 23,633,189 of record NW_025422021.1, read on the forward strand.
CACTTAGCGTTATACTCTCTAGTTCCAATTATGTTGTTGCAAATGGCAAGATTTCACTCTTTTTATGGTTGAGTAATATTCCACTGTCTATACATACCACTTCTTTATCCATTCATCTCTCAATAGATGCTTGAGCTCTTCCTATAATTTGGCTATTATAAATAATGCTGCAATCAACATAGGGGTGCATATATCCTTTTGGATTAAGTGTTTTCATATTCTTTGGATAACTATCTAGTAGTGTGATTATTGGATCATAGGGTAGTACTATTTTTAATTTTTTGAGGGATCTCTATACTGTTTTTCAAAGTGGCTGCACCAGTTAGCATTCCCACCAACAGTACATGAGTGTTCCTTTTTCTAGGATGAGGACAATTCTTACTCAAGCTGAACAACTGATGAATGGGTAGGAAGTGGGGAGGGACAGAACTTACTAAGTATCCTTACACAGATGGTGACTAGCTGATTTCTACCTGCACTTAGTGGAGAAAAAACATAAACCAAATCCCTAGCAGGGATTCAGGTGAAAATTAAAACAAAGCAAACAAAACAAAGCAAACCCTGAAAAGGATCTTGAAAAATCATTTGCTTACCTTCCTTACTGATGAATTGTAAACTAGTCCGGGTACTTGTGGCTTCCCTGCCACTGAATAGCCTTTCAACACTGTTGGCAGAGTTGTACCAACACATGAGGGTCAAGTTTTCTTTTCCTTATTCTCTCAGTATTCTTTCCTTTATTCTTTTACTTCCTATTTGTTCTCACTTTCTCTTGTCCCTTCTTTTTCTAACAGGAGAGAATGCTCTGTGAGCGCTATTTTACGTGGAAGCAGGTAAGCCAAGAATTATCATCTAAAGCACTTATTCTCAAGCCCGGGCATGCATTGTAATCATCTGAAGGGCTAGTTAAAACACAGATCACTGGCCCCACACACAGAATTTCTGATGCAGTGGGTAGTCCCCATGACCCAGTGGGCGGAGCCTGAGAACTTGCCTTTCTAACAGGTTCCCATGTGTTGCTGAAGCTGCTGATTCTGGATTACAATCCTGAGAACCACTGCTATGCCAAAAGCTCAGTGGTCCCACAGTTAGCACATTGAAACCACAAACACAATCACTAGTTTGAATAACTTCACTCTTTAAGGGAAATATCACAATATTCAGCTGGTAAACATCTCGATGGCTGTACCAGTTTTTTTCCAGGATGGTGTACGTATCCACTCTTCTATGCCCAACTCAAATAAAATGTTTTAAATCATTCCCCCTGAGCTTTATCCATGAAATGTTCATACATTTCAAATTCTACACCAAAGTTATTCTTGCTAGGAAGAAAATTATAAAGATTTTTGGGCTTAACCTAAATATTTTATTTCACGGTTGAGGAAGGGGTGAACTTTCAATCATGACATATAAAATTAGCAACTAGGAAGGTGAGATTGAGACCCCACTCTGCGTTGGCTTCGCGTTCAGCATGAAATCTGCTTGAGTTTCTCTCTCTGTCTTCAGACTCTGCCTCTACCCCACACACACTCTCTCCCTCTCTAATAAATAAATCTAAAAAAATTTTTAAAAGTTCAAAATCACTGGCTCAGTGGGTTAAAGCCTCTACCTTCAGCTCAGGTCATGATCCCTGGGTCCTGGAATCGAACCCCACATCCGGCTCTCTGCTCAGCAAGGAGTCTGCTTCCATCTCTCTCTGCCTGCCTCTCTGCCTACTTATGATCTCTGTCTGCCAAATAAATAAATAAAATCTTAAAAAAAATACTGTAGAATAGTTTTAACAGCCTTTGAAGTAGCATCCCTTCTTTCTGATTTGCTAGGTGGTATCTTGCTTGGAGGTAGACGGAAGGACTGCCTAGAGGTACTGTAGAACTTTGGAAATATGGATCTATAGTAATTATTAAATTATTAAAACATATTAAATATATTAAATACTTGTCATTGAGGCTTTTGTTTTGTCTCTCTTAGTATTCCAGGTTTTTTCCATAATTGTTTTCTGGAAGATGAGTTAGTTGTGTTTTATCCTTGATGGGAAATGATCATTTTGAACCAGGCTGTGGCATCCAACTCTGAATGCTGTCAAGAAGCGCTGACTTGTTGGAAGATTTAAAGTAAAGGTGCTGATGGGCTTGGGCTTCAGGTTCACTGCCCTGTACAGACAGCAGGCACGCCCTGGCCGTTCCCATACAAAGGAGCAGTAGCTAACCCAGGTCCCACACCTTTGCGCTCGGTGGAAGCCTCTAAGAAACCGTGAGTGACAAGAGCTTGGGAAGAGAATTTTCATTTGTTTTCTTTTCAAGCACACAAGGTTTGTATGGATTTAATTTGATCAAGTGAAAAGCCTATAAAGAGAAGAGGCAGAATGAGGTTTCAGGATCTATATTCTCCAGCGACTAATAACTGGCAGCAGCAACTGGGGTCTAAATGGAAGTGAGCGAGCTGGGCTGGGATTTAACTCCCACCCCAAAGGGAAGGTCTATACATGGGTTGTTTGTTCAAATAACAGTTTAGCCTTGGAGTTTAATACAAGGTGTTCAAGTAAAATAAAAAGTAAACTCCAGTCAGCGAGGCAGCCAGATCAAGAAGAAATGGGCTTTATGATGGAACACATGAAAAGCCGGGGAGAAGGAGAAGCGTGCCTCGCCGACTTCCTCTCCTAACAGAAACAGGCAATTCTGGACTCGGTAGAAATCAGTCACAAGGCTGTGCACTCGCTTCTGCCTTTAGCCACATCTCTGATTATTGCCTCCTTCATCGGAGGAAGCACAGAGACAGAGGAGGGGGATGGGTAACGCACACCAAGTTACAAGTTACTTGTTACTTGTTAACACTGGGTTTAGAAAGCAGGAGGCAGAATTTGATAGAAGGGGACACTTTCTAAATGAGGTTCAGGGATTATCTATGGCTTTCAGTTCAGTCATTTCTCCCTGACCCTCAACATCCTGGAAAAGTGGGAGGTGGTTTTCTTCACGCCCAAGACCATGTGAAATTCAGGCTCTACCTGCCTCTTGTATCTCCCTCCACGCAAGGCAGATAAATAGTGCATATGGAAATGATATTGTGTAATTAGGGAATATTCAACAGGGTGAACCGAAAATCAAAATATAAATAGGCATTGTATAAACAGAGAAATTTAGAAATCCGTGTTAATTGTATCTAGTTAATTTTTAACAGCTTCTTGGTATATTAGCTTCCTAGGTTGTACTCTATTCCTTTCCGTATTCCTCTATTGACAGGCAGCTGGTGCAGTAATAAAACTATTCCCAGATCTGCCAAGGGCTCAGAGAGAGATGAGTACAAGACAGATATCTACCCACTCACCATTTAACGTGTACCGTTTCCTACTGAACATGCAGATGGCATGGCGGTCCCAGATTTCATTTGAGTTAATCTAATCCCTCCACTGCTCCCACTAGAAAGGAGGGCATTAGCAGCCATATGTCAACCAGATTTGTCAGATTATTCATTACAATTAATTGCTGTTCTCACTTAAGGCCTTTAAGGCTGTGAATTGCTCTGAATTCTATTGCAAACACAAAATTATGAGTAAAAGACTTTAGCCCTGTCATTCAAATTTCACGCTGACCTTTATCAGCTTTTGGCTTTTCCATGGGTGCTGGGCTGAAAGCTTTCTAATTGGTGTTCCATTTCTTCCTCACTACAGGTAAGCTGTCGGCCTAGGCAATAAGTATGACCAGAAAGACAAGAGGAAAAACTCTTAGGTCCCAGCAGACAGTATTTAACTGCCAACTAATAATACATTAGGAGGGTAATGAGACGAGGTAGATGTCATAATGACCCAGTGTACTAATTAAGCTTCTAAATACTGCAGGTTTTTAAGACATTTTCTGTCTTGGAAAGGCTTATTTTTGGAACCAAATTTCTTTTTACATTGTTTCATTATTCAAACTCTTTTGTAAGTTATTACGAATGATCATTAGAAATTAACCAAATTAATACCCATCCTTTCACATGGAGGGGAAGTCGGGTTTTAGGCTCCAACACACCAGACTCCTTCAGTTTTGCCATTTTAATGTATTCGCCAGCCAAAAATTTTTGAGACTTCTCAGCTCTTACGAAAGTTGTTACTGCATTTCTTTTATTTACTGCTTACTCCATACGGTAACTCAGAGTTAGAAGCATTTCTTTGGGCAGGCTCCTTTGATTTTCAAGGCATTGTTGAATTTGGTGGCTTTGGGATGAGACCTCTTCTCTATAAACTCAACCACAGTGATGGTGTGATAGCATCAGTACTGTTTGATTAGATGATCATCAGAGGAAACTTGATTGCCAAGAAGTGTCTGTCACTGAGATTATTAAGCCACAGTGGGGCTGCCTTGATTAATACTTTGTTTGCAACTTCAGACCAGTGATTTTGTCAGATGTTTCACAAATCTTGACAGGAGGTTTTATTAAGGATCTTCTAAGCAGAAGAAGTTGACAGTTGAAACTTCTGGTAGGATTGCCATCGCATTTCAAGTCCTTGTTCATAGAATATTTTCGGTGATGTCTTGGGTGGGGATAAAGTGGAAGGAAGGAAATTGATGTGTGTTTGCCTTTTTCCCCTCCTGATCATCATCCAGGTAGTACCAGGACCCAACAGAAATTCTCACCACTCGAATTCTAGAATGTGGCCATATAACCTATGAATGATAGCAAAAGGTTTGGCAATGTTCTCCAAAACTGAGATAATGATTTAACTTTTCCTTAAAGCAAAGTCGTTTATAAAATAAAGAAGGACAGTACGGCAGTTAAATCATTTCCGCCTTGAAGACCACTGCTTATTGTTCTTTGTATTGAATGGAAAGATTTTCATTTAGTAATAGCTAAGATACAGTTATCGGCTCATAGAAGCTATAATTAGTACATTTTCCTTCTAAATGCAAAGAAAAAATATTCTATTTATTTTCTTTCACTCAGATCTTCCTTTCGGCAAACTATTATCTTTATTTATTTTTTAAAACCCTAAATATGATTTAAAGTTTATATACCTACTATGTCATAGTTAGCTTTCTCCTCTTAATTTAAAAATAAAAGACATTGTATAAAATATAAGACATGTAACTCATGTAGAGATATGTATGTTTACAACTCTTACTGATATATATAAAAGAAAAATACCTCAGTTTCTACAAATTAATATCCTAGAGAAATAATTACCCATTTCTTAAGTGATGAAAGATTGCTTTCTCTAGCTAATTGTTAAAGCACTAAATAGTTTTATCTTTTGACCTATCTTTTCATGTCTTGGCACCTCTTTTTCCAACCAGTTAAGATTTCCTGATTGAAATAAGCTGAGGGGAGATGTGTCTGGTTAAACAACTTTTGGTATCAGATGGCTCCCAGATCAAGAAGTTAAGTTCACTACGAAGTAAAAGAAGGACAAGCACAAGATGGAAAAAGGAGTAAAAATGATGCCAAGAATAAATGAGGGGCATGTCTACATTTCCAACTACCTCAAGCAGTGATGGTTGTACTTGACTGCTGACAGAAGGTGTGAAGTGAAACAGTGAACCGGAAATATCAAATAGCACCCACATCCCAAACTGTGGTTAAGCGTCAGCTAAACTGGTTCAACTCTGACCCTTGCTACTTTTAATCAATACTGGATGACCAGGGCAAGTCATATAGTCTCAATGAACCTCATTTATTTCATCTATATAAGCGAGAGAGCCGGAATAAATAATTTGTTTCAGTTTCTAAATTCAGTGCTAAAAGTTGCACATTTGTATTTGTGTATATTTATATTTGTATTTGTGTGTATATATATATGTATGGATGTATGTATGTATTTGTATTTGTATGTGTATATAGAGAGAGGGAGAGGGAGGCACAAAATTCTGTATATCAGAGAAATATTTTAGACAAGTCGTATTGGTCTCTTTTCATATCACCCATCAGAATTTGCCTGAAGTGGAATAAAAATCATAATGAAATAAAAAATTTTCTCCCCAAACATCTAAGTCCATGTTTTTCTCTCTGTATGGGCAGTCCACGCTGGACCATAGCTGTTTCAAGTTTAGTGTTCAGCTGTTACAAGTTTGTATCATTTTCAGTGATACAAGTAACATCTATCTCTTGATTTTAAGTGCTGTGATGACAAGAATTACATATGTCTGGTTCTTTGTTACATAGTTCCAGAAATTAGTGTCCTATCTAGTGCTTAATGGATGCATGGTAAGTATTTGTTGAATGAGTAGAAGAAATGAATCACAGTGACAAACATAAATGTATATTAAATCTTTTTTTCCTAATCTGGTAGAAAAAAAAAAATGGTGTCAGGTGAAAGGCCCTAGGAAATTATAATGTCAAGTATCCTATTAAAGTAGTTTGAAATCGATTTATCTTAATTTCCATCAAGATCTTTTCATCCTGTTTCATTTCTGGTTTCTTAAATGTGTCTGAGTTTGAAGATAATTTGGGGAATTTGAGAAAATCCGTTTAGCCAGGGCTGAGTTCCTTAGAAAGTTACCAATACCATTTTTACTAACTAAAATAAAGGTGTGCTCATGTTTTAAGTGGTTAGAAGACTTCAAATGTATAATGTCATATACATAATACATAAAATATAATATATGATACATATAAAATATGACAGAACTTATAAGTTCTTTTTATTTTTATTTTTTTACTTTTTTATTTAATTCTTTTCAGTGTTCCAAAATTCATTGTTTCTGCATCACACCCAGTGCTCCATGCAATATGTAGCCTCCATAATACCCACCACCAGGCTCACCCAACCCCACCTCTCCCCCTCCAAAACCCTCAGTTTGTTTTTCAGAGTCCACAGTCTCTCATGGTTTGTCTCCCCCTCCGATTTCCCCCAACTCACTTCTCCTCTCTATCTCCCAGTGCCCTTTGTGTTATTCCTTATGCTCTAAGCATGTAAGTTCTTTTTAAAAGTCACCCGTGTAGGTAAGTTTTTTAACGTTTTAAAATATATAAATGTTTAGTCTTATTGTTCATTACGTTTTCTGAGACATTAATTTGGAGTTCCCATAATCAGAGCCCATCTCATATAAGGTCACTTCAGTTGAAAAGTGTCCAGTTAAAGTAAGTAAGTAACCTGGAACAATGAAAATAACTTTTTTCCCCTTAAAATAGCACAAACCCAAAATGCAAAATCTCAGCTGGTGAAACACCGCATAGCCCTCACCAATGATAAAAATCAGCAATATTGAAGTCCACATTGCAGTATTTGACTTAGCTTGCTATACAAAGGAAACCTTTTTCCTATAATGGACTGGTTATAAAAGCAGGAATTAAGAAACGTAGTTTTAAATTGACTAAACCCAAAACTTAAAGTGAGTGAGATCTCAGTTCTTGTCCCAGTTATTACATAACTATAGTACTCTTTATTGGTTAAAAAAAAGGGGGGGGGGTCAAATACAAAAGAAAATCCTTATTCAAATAAATATAAAAATTGTGCATTGTTTGTCAGGAGATTTGGCTTATATTTTGGCTTTCCTTGTGTCACTTTGACTATATAAAAATTCTGACCTGGAAATATTATGGAAGAAGCCTTAACATAGTATTGGGACCAAAACATTTCTGCCAGAGAGAGGAGCAAGGTATTTAGGAGGGTAGATCTGTGGAGGTAACTTTTCAAAGAACTCAGATTTCTAGAAGAGTTGTTATGCTCTGTTACTGATCACAAGGGTGAACATCCTCATATTCACTCTCTGGGATTAAGTCCGTTAAATTAGTCAATGTCCAATGCACAAATAATTATGTAAGGTATGAAATTTAGGATACCCTGATGTATGATTTCTAACATCACAAAAACAAAATTTTAGTACATAAAATAGACATAGAATCAGAGTACAAAACAGAATGTTGTCAATGTTGACTTAAGAGGATTCTTAAAGGCTAAAGGTATCAAATATCATATTACTGAGAACATCTTCTAAGAAGAAATTTTCAGGATACACAAAAAAGTAATCTAAGCAGATTAAAAATGAGAATGTATATTACTTTTGCATACATATATGCCTGGGAAAACATTGAAACTACATGTAAACAATCTTTTCTCTGAAAAGTTTTTGTTCTTATCCATTGTTTTTCTTTATTTTCTAAAAGTCCTGCACTGAACATAAATTACTCTCTTAAGTAAGGGAAAATGTTAAAAGGAAATTCAAAAGATGGACAGAGAATCTGACATTTTTGCAACTGGAGAAAATTGACGCAGAAAATAAGATTTGCTCTAACGTTGATAAATCAGGGAAAGTTGTTCTGGGTGCAGGAAACAGCATGAATGGCATCCAGAGGGGAGAACAGGTGGCTTCCCAGGGCTGGCCAGGAGGCTGGTGCTGGTGCTTGGGCTGGATTAAGGTATGAGATGAGACTCTAGATAGTTAGTTTGGAATCAGATTATGAGTTGCCTTCAAAGCCATGCTAAGAGTTATGGTCAACTAAAGTACAGAGGGACAGACAGCAGAGAACACTGACAACTCATGAGAAAGGGACTCACATGACCATAACAGTTTGAGGGCGGATCTCCTGATAATAACCTATGATGCTAACTGGAAGCAGGGAAATTATTTAGAAAGTATTTGCAAAGTTCCCTTGGAAAGTTCGATAGACCAAATCAGAATTAGGATAGGGAACAAGAGATTTAAAGTCTTGGCAGAGTTAAAATCATGCGGATTTGCTACCTGACTGGATCTACAAGTACCCGTCTAGGAAAACTGGTAGGGTTTACCTACTCAGTGCCTGGGAGGGAAATCACTGGGCAGAGCCTGCTACCAGCCCACTAATAAAGCCTTATAATAATGTTCTGACTTGAGAATGTGAAGGAACAGAGTTTACTGAACAAGTATGCAGGACGGAAAATAGAAACCTAAGTCAAAACTCTGAAGAATTTCTTATTTAAGGGGCCAGAGGAAAAAGACAAGCCCTTGAGAAGTGCTCAAATACAACCAAGAAGTTTAGTTTCATAGGAGACAAGAAAGGAGACTATTTCAAGAGGTAAGTGAAAGACAGCAAGGCAAGATGCTCCCAGATGGAAAAGAATGTTGGGGGTGTCAGCCTCTGACCCCGGCCTCTTTGAATCTGCCCCTCGGGCAACTAAAACTTGCTCCCCAACCTATATACAAATGAATGGGAGAGAACCAGTAGAGAGCCAGAGAAGCCTTTCCTGAGATCTACATAGCTGAGAACCATTGGGTTTTTAAAACCAGAAGGATCTTCAGGATCATTTAATGCAACCTTTCATTTCACAGATGAAAAATATGAGGCTACCACCGGATGAAGTGACTTGCTCAGGGTCCCCAGATCTCAGGACGTTAGAACTTCCCCTAGTGCATATCCAATCAGCATCTCTACTAACAGCTATCGTAGCCAGTGAGAATACAAGAAATATCCCTGAGTTGAAGAAAAATTCTGAGCCATTCTGTTTGGAGGTCTTTTGTCTGAATCTAAATCCTCACTTTTTTTTTTTTTTTTTTTTTTGAAGTAAAACTAGTCCCTCGTCCATCATAATTAGTACCCATGCGGTGTTTTGTTTTGATTTGTTTTGCTTGTTTTTTGAGTCACAGATGAAATGATATTTTTCTTTATCAAAAAACTAACGAGGGGCGCCTGGGTCGCTCTGTTTGCTTAGTGACCTACTCTTGATTTTGACTCTTGTTATGATCTCTGGGTCCTGGGAGGGAGTTCTGAGCCCCTAAGCTGGACTCCACACTCACGCAGAGTCTGTTTGTGCCCCTCCCTCCCCCTCTGCCTCCTATCCCTCTGCTTCCTCCCCCTGCTTGCACAGGCATGCTCACTCTCTCTCAAATGTATAAATAGTATCTTTAAAAAAAAAAAAAAGCTAAAAAACACAAGGAAGCAGAAAAATGGGGTAGAGTGCGTGAATACAGATTAGAAACATTATTGGAGGTGGAACTATCAGAACTGTGAGAAGTAAAAGATAAAGGGAAATGGGTGCAAAGAGCGTCCTTGAGTGCTCCACATCTCCTCCTGCTCTGTGTTGGAAAGGGGAGAAGAAGCTGAACAGGTTGAGATCACGTGGTCACAGTGTCCCCAGCAGTCAGCAGGGAGAGCCCTGTGGACACGGTCTGGAGGGAAGGGTTGGTCGGATGGAAGTTAAGAGTAGCCTCCGTGAGAGTTGGAGCAAGAAAGCAGTGTGCAAATGGTCATTTGTAAACACTTGGCCAAGATGTAATTATTTCAGAGAACAGCTGTTTTGTAAACATTAAGGTGATATTATCTATCCCAGACTGAGTGTTTGTGTCCCCTGGAAATGTGTATGTCGAGGCTCCAGGCTCCAGACCTCGGGACGAGGTCTCTAAAGAACTACTTAAAGTGGTCTCTTTAACCACTTAAAGAAGGTTAAGAGGGTCATAAGGATGGGGCCCTAATCTGATAGGATTCCTGCCCTTACAAGAGAAGAGACCAGAGAGTTCTCTCTCTTTTTGTACAAGCACAAAGGAGAGGTCACATGAAAGCAGTCATCTGCAACCCCAGGGGAGAACTCCTACCAGACACCTTGATCAACCCTGCCAACGTATTAATCTCAGACCTCCAGTCTCCAAAACTGTGAGAACATAAACTTCTGTGACTTAAGCCTCTTAGTCTGTAGTATTTCATCATGACAGTCTTTGCTGACTAATATCACTTAGTAGTTGCCTTGTTAATAATGTAGCATACTGACACTGAATACAGAATGTAGGCACTCAAGTCAGACCATTCAAGTCCCTGAACCACCACAGGTGAATATTGAACCTCTCCATTCCTCAGTGGCCTCATCTGTAAAGTGGGACCATAGAAGTACCTACATTCCTGGCCAATGTGAGGATGGATTGAAATAATGTATGTGAAGTGTTTGCTAGAAACTAAGTATTCATAAATATTAATAAAGCTAATAAAGGAACAAGGTTATTTCACCTATCATGCTTATGAATAAAATAAACCACCATGAGCTCTAAATAATGAGGATGTCACTTTTACCATTTCTAGTTTATACCTCATTTAGATAACACAAATCTGAATTTATGAACTAATATCTAATGGTATTATAGAAGGTTCAGAAATTGGAAGCTCCAAAGATACTGAGTTCAGATACTTTCATCAAATCACACTGTCATGGGATGGCTGCTTTTTTTTTTTTTTTCCCTGTCCTTACTTCAGTGAAATCTAGCAGTATCAGCCCTTGAGACAGACCTCATGATGTTGTCCTAGTATAGACACCAAAGTCCTTAAGTCTGCTCTTGTTCTCACTAGTATGTGGGATCATTTGGACATTTCCCCTTCTCTTTTATGTAACTCCTCAATAAAAAGCTATGACTTAAGACTTATGGTCATTTGAAAATAGATATTTCACATTTAGTGAATTTCCTTCTCTAATCTTTAGATTTAAAAAAAAGAATAGGGGTGCCGGGTGGCTCAGTCATTAAACATCTGCCTTCAGCTCAGGTCATGATCCCAGGGTCCTGGGATCGAGCCCCCGCATCGGGCTCCCTGCTCAGCGGGAAGCCTGCTTCTCTCTCTCTCACTCCCCTTGCTTGTGTTCCTGCTCTTGCTGTCTCTCTCTCTCTGTGAGTGTCGAATAAATAAAATATTTTAACAATTGTTTTTAAAATTTAAAAATAAAATAAATTAAATCTGGTTGCTTTTGCAGAGCTGTCTTGTTTTCCTGGAATTGTCATCAGTAAAGTGTGTGTTAAAAGACACAGCCTCCTATTAACATTCCTTCTTTCTGCGTATCTTACTCAGAAGTGGTACTACAAAGTTAATGAAGATTCAGGACCTCTCAGTTTCATGGGCCCTTGGAACAATCTGACAGAGGTCCTCAGAATTTTGTTTTCATAATTCTATGCTGTATTCCTTAGAGGGCCTTCCAAATCATATGCAATCCCCCAAACCAGGATCAAACTTTGCTCTTGCTATGTTTTCTGAACTTTCAAATTCTGATATTTAAAGCAACTTATGAAATTTCATGTTTTGCTGGTATTTCTTTATATATTGACACGTTCTAACTTTTATTTTAGCAGCAGAACTATGACGTCAAATGCAATTTTATGAAGTGGAACTTCTCTCGGCAAAGAAAGTCACAAGGAGTTCCTTCGGCTCACCACCCCTTTGACCCCACCCCCCACAGAAGCAACACTTTAGAACCTGATGAGATCTCCCCTCACAGCTTAGTGTGAAAGCCACCCTCTAGATAGTCATTCATAATGGACACAGTTAGAGGCAGAACTGATGGCTGACGTGAGTTTTCTACCAACTGAGACTGTAAGATACTCATCCCTGTAAGACAAAGCACCAGTTTTCCAATGGGTGAGGTACATTTCTGTTGGAGTCATGGGGATGACAGTGTAAGATCAATTTTGAAGGCTCTTTCTTGCCCGTTGATTCCCAGGTCCCTTAGGATAAGACAGGAATAACTTCTCTCAGAGACATTTACATTCTAAATGGTCAGCAATTAGTGTTGACTGCTACAGGGTATCGAAAATATATGGAAGCATACATCATTCAAGGTTTAGCAGGTGAGGTTTTATTTTATATCGGACCCTAAGAACCTGTCTTTTAAAAGGCCTCCGATCCAAGGGTATGCAAAACCTCCCAAGGAAATTCCATGCCCCACAAATCACTGCCTTTCTTCTAATTATACTTTGAATTTCACGCCCTTTGCATATACCTCTTGAACCAATTGAATGATATTTCAAAGGTATCTTGTAGGCTCCAGCTCTTTTAAACATACAATGAACTTGATTTTCTTTTGGAAAGATTCTACATAATTCACATTGCCTTTTTTTTTTTTATATATGTGGAATACAGACTGTCCTCTCTTTAATCGTGCCATTGTTGAGCTCTTCAGTTCTTCCTGAGTGGTCTTCATCTCCTATCCTTCCTCCACTCATTCAGTAAAAATGTGCTCGGTGTCTGTCTACACTCTCAGTACCAGTAAATGGACCTTGTCCTACAAACAAGCAAACAAACAAGCAAACAAATGAAACTCTCCTAGAGACCAATGACCATGCTGGTTCAATTACCTCTGGAATCTTTAAATATAACTAGGTAGTTAATGCATGTGTTCCATTGTCATGGAGTCATCATTCAGGCAAGACTCATGAACACAGCGTTTTGGTGAAATTTCTTATTCCTGTGAATGTCCAGAATAATTTCTATATTTAATTTTCTAATCATTTGCTTCTTTTATATATCAGTTGTCAAACTAAAACATAAGATAAGTTATTTCCTCCCTAAAAGTTAAGTTCCTGTCACTAATACACTTCTAATCATGAGCTTACTTAAGATTGGCATCTACATATTCTATACTCTCTACATTCCAAACCAGAAAACTGAAATCCTATGGTTACTCAGGAGAGACTGATTGCATTATTAATTAGCATTTGTAGCGTCAGCCAAGAAATGAGTGATTTAATAACATGTTTTCTAAACAAGAATTAGGAATAACTTCCTTCGGGGATACTGCTCAGCTATTGTAAATTAATTCAGTTTTGGGGCCACAAATCCTGAGCTGTTGTTTTCATTGCTTTCCTTTCTGTTTCACCAAAATTCTCATCATGGATCCCACGTCCAAAGGGGACTCCAGTCTCCGATCTGCTAGCATCTCACACTTAGCTTTCTTGCACTTAAAACATTCTTGAGTTCAGTGAATTTTTCAGAAGCGGGCCTTGGGTTATCTCTTACTAGCTTTGATGCTATCCTAGCTGGGAAAGAAAGAGTAGAAGAGCCTTATTCATCTATTTTGAAAACACCTGGTCTAGGGAGAATAGCCACTTTCTATTTATTTTCCTCATTGGCACCCATTCCTATTTTCATCAAAATCTACTTCATATTCTTTGTGATATACCTGAGTGCAGCCTGTCATGGTTACCAGTGACTGATATTATTAAATATACAAAATCATTTTACCAGATGATAAAAGAAGCTACAGTGTCTAAAAATTTCATATATCTAACGTGTTGTATAAACAGCCTAAATCCCTATACATTTTATAACTTCAGCAGTCTAAAGGTTAAAGCCTGTCAGTTGAATTCCACGAATTCCAGGAAGAAATGGGGAAGTAGCACCAACTCTTCATTGTATATCAGTGATCAAACATCTCCTCATTACACTTCAATATTGTTGCCTCTAAAGGTCACCATTGCTGAACATAATCACACAAAATCAAAACTGCAAACTTTCTATATCATGGAGGTAGTAAATAGCTTGGAGGTTTATTTTCTGGTGCCTGAACAACATTCTGAACCCATTTATAAATTCCCGGGAACAGTGGCATGAACCAAACATATTGCGATGCCTAACAATAGCTTCAATTAAATCAATTTCCTGTAAAAATATTTGTTTCTATCGGCTTAGGTGGAAAACATAACTCTTCTGCTCACAAAGTAGTACAAACATTTTTAATTTGCCTGTTTTAAATGGATTTTCCTTCTCTTATCTTTCTGTAAAAACAAATTGGATAACTATTTGTCAATAATTTTTAGGATGGGATATCTGAAAGTTTAACTCAAAGGAAGTCATGAGGTTCATTTAGCAAAGCACTGGTATGCCCCATAAATCACATATATTTCTTATTTTTTCTACTCATTGATTTTGCTATATGTTATTTGGACAGGCTGCCATCTTGTGAGATCTATGGTCCAGCTTCATCCAAGCCTCCATCAGCTCCTGCCTGGATTACTCTAACTGCTTCTTCTCTTACTTCCCTGACTTTATTCTCTCTTCATTAACCAACACTATCTTTTGAACATGGAGCTCTTACCATTTCATTCCCAAGGAAGGGAACCCTTCAATGGCTCTTGATTACACTTAACATTCAAACTCCAACATTGGGAAGGGTATGTGCTTTGGTGAGTGCTGTGAAGTGTGTAAACCTGGCAATTCACAGACCTATACCCCTGGGGATAAAAATATATTATATGTTTATAAAAAATTAAAAATAAAAAAAAAAATTCAAACTCCACATCATGGTCCACAAAGCCCTGGATAAAAGGAATGTTGCCTTTCATTCTAATCTCAGCACCTAATATTCTTGATTTTATTTAACTCCAGCAACCCTGAACTCATCTGTATTGAATAGGTCAAGGTCATGATGCCTACATTTTTACTTTTATTCATTTCCCTGTGCAGATGAGCATCCTGTCCCCAAATCTTGACATGGCCATTTCTTTCTTTTCTTCCTATCTCCTCTAGAATTCTCTCTAAGAAATATGGCTCCTATCTACCAAAACCAATTACCTCCCCCTTTCTGCATTCTCTCTTTATCCAATACCCCTCCATTATTTCTGTCATGGAATTTACAATCTGAATTCATAATTTGTCTTATTCAGATCATTTACTCGCTGGTTTGTTTTCTCTCTCTGCCATCAATACTGAACAATTTGTATTAGAAGTAGGTCTTAGTTTATCTTATTCAGTGGCACATAATAGACACTCAATAAGGACTTACAGAAATATAGATATAAATCCTGGAATGCTTTTCTGTTAGAAATTTCTGTATGCCTTTAAAACATGCTTTCAGTCTTCAGAAAACAATTAACATAACAGTTTGATATACATAGATGCAACATGAGTGTAAAGTAGACACTTATATGTTCTACTGTTTTACATACTCATTTATAATTTTTGCTCCTGTAGCATGGTTAATTCAATATTATGTTTTTCAGAAAGTCTATGTTTTTCAGCAAGCTATGAAGAAAAACATTTTTTAAATTAGATTCCTGATTCTTAATACAGTTTTTACAGAAAATGATGATAATAGTGTTTGTCCTAGGTAGGCAACAACCTCCATGGAATATTGTTTAAAATGTCTTTCCCATATTAAAGTCACAATAACCAGTACTGCAGGAATAGGAAACAAACTGGTGACAAAATAATATGCTTTGTTCTGACTTCTTGTCTTGGTGATAAAGAACTTAAGATAGTTAGTTTTTGTTTTTTATATTAGAACATTAAGTTGCCTACTTAAGAATTCAGAGGAGAGGAATCCAAAAAGGAAATTAAGAAAACAATCCCATTTACTATAACATCAAAAGATAAAATACTTAGGAAAACATTTAACCAAGGAGGTAAAAGATATGGACATTGAAAACAGGAAAACCTTACTGAAAGAAATTGAAGAGTAAGTGGCAAGTAAGTGGCAAGACATCCTATGCTGGGAAGCTTGGGTGGCTCACTTGGTTAAGCATCTGCCTTCAGCTCAAGTCATGATTCTAGGGTCCTGGGATTGAGTTCCACACTGGGCTCCTTCTTCAGCAGGGACCCTGCATCTCCCTCTGCTTGCCTCTCTCTCTATCTCTCTCATTCTCTGACAAATAAAATCTTTTAAAAAGACATTCTATGCTTACGGGTGGGAAGAATTAACATAGTTAAATATTGTTTAAATATCCATACTATACAAATCAATCTATAGATTTAATGCAATTTCTATCACAATCATAATGACATTTTTATAGAAATAGAAAAAAAATCCTTAAATTTATAAGGAATCTTAAGGGTCCTTGAATAGCTGATTGAATAGCTGTTGAATAGCTGAAACAATCTTTAAAAAAAAAATGGAAGACTCATACTTCCTCATTTTAAAATATACTACAAGGCAAAGGCAATCAAGATGGTATGGTATTAACATAATGAGAGACATATAAACTAATGGAACAGAAATAAATAGAACAGGAATAAACTCTCCCATATATGGCCAAATGATTTTTGGCAAGGATGTCAAAACTATACAATGGGAAAAGGACAGCCTCTTCAACAAAACTGGATATCCATAGGCAAAAGATTAGATTTGGATCCTTACATCATATACAAAAACTAACTCACAATGGATTAAAGACCTAAAGGTTAAGACCTAAAATTCCTGAATAAAACAGACCTTCAAGACACTGGACTTGGCAATGATATCTTGAATATGACAAGAAAAGCAGTGGGAAAAAAGAGCAGAAATAAACAAATAGGACATCAAACTTAAAACTGCACATCAAAGGAAACAACAAAGCAAAAAGACAACTCTTGTAACTAGAGAAAATATTTGCAAATCACATATCTGGTAAGGGGTTAATATCTAGGATATATAAGGACTTTCTATAGCTCAAATTCAATATAATAACCTGATTTTTAAAATGGGCAAATGAATTGAATAGACATTTTTCCAAAGAAGATACACAAATGATACACATATACCATCAATAAGCATATGAAAAGATGTTTAACATCCCTAATCATAAAAGAAATAAAAATCGAAACTATAGTAAGATATCATCTCACACCCATTAGGATGGCCACTATCAAAAGAATAGAATATAACAGCTATTGGTGACAATCTGGAGAAACTGGAACCTTTGAAGACATGTAAAATGGTGCATTCTTTATGGAAAACAGTGGACAGTCATTCAGAAAACTAAAAATAGAATTACCGTATGATCAAGTCATCCCACTTCAGGGTATATATCCAGGAGAATTTGAAGCAGGATATCAAAAAGATATTTGGGGGCACCTGGGTGGCTCAGTGGGTTAAGTCACTGCCCTCAGCTCAGGTCATGATCTCAGGTCCTGGGATGGAGACCAACATTGGGCTCTCTGCTTGGCAGGGAGCCTGCTTCCCCCTCTCTCTCTGCCTGCCTCTCTGCTTACTTGTGATCACACTCTGTCAAATAAATAAATAAAATCTTTAAAAAAAGATATTTGTACATCCATGTTCATTGTGGCATTATTCACAGCAACCAAGAGGTATAAAGACCCCAAATATTCATCTACAGATGAATGAATAAAGAAAATGTGATATAGACATATAATGGAATATTAAGCAGCCTTAAAAAAGGAAATTCCGTTACATGCTATAGCATGGATGAACCTCAAGGGCATTGATGCTAAGTGACATAAACCAGTCAGAAAAGAACACGTGCTGTTTGACTCCACCCATATGAAATATTTAAAGTAGTTAGAATCATAGAAACAAAAAAATAGAAAGGTAGATTAAGAGAAGAGGGGGTATTAGTATTTAATAGGTATACAGTTTCAATTTTGCAAGATGAATGGGTTCTAGAAATTCATTGCTCAATAGTACAACGGATACCTAACAAAACTGAACTGTACGCTAAAAGTGGTTAAGATGGGGACCCCTGGGTGGCTCAGTTGTTAAGCATCTAACTCTTCATTTCAGCTCAGGTCATGATCTCAAGATTGTAAGATGGAGCCCTGTGTCAGGCTTCACACTGGGCATAAAACCTGCTTAAGAGTCTCTCTCTCTCTCCCTCTCGCTGCCTTCTCTCCATCTCTTAAACAATGTTAAGATGTTAAATTTAATGTGTTTTTCTTTTTTTAACCACAATAGGAAAAAAAGAATTCAGAGTAGATATTTTTAGTCTTATTTCCTATAGTTGATAATGGAAATAATCTTACTTCATAAAGTAATTGCTTCTGGTTAATTTTCATAAAATTAGAGAAATTGAGAAACACTAAAAAGAATTTCTGTCAAACAAACCATCAAACAAAAATTACAAAGAAACAAAGATGAAAATATTAGGTAAAGTTGATTCCTATGTTAAGAAGGCACAGCCATATTCACTGGTTTATTTGTAAGTTTGATGTATGTAAGTTACAGTGTATGAATACCAAATGTCAACGAAAGAAACAAAGTTGACTATATAGAGATTTCAGGAAAAAAATTGTTCATGAAATGAATTATTCAGATATTTCTTTCCATTTTGTATTTCACATAACATGCTTTAATTAATTCCACCCATTTATGATTTATTCCCAAGTATCTTTTTTAAAAAGATTTTAGAAAAGTCTTACTGGGGGAAAAATCAACTATTAAATTTCTGTCAAAATATGAGAAATAATTGTCTCCTCTATTCTTTTGATTATAACACTAAATTCATTTATGATGAGAAGCCTGAGAAACTGTTTTTCTCAGTACAGCCTGATTTTTATTTCATATTTCCTAGTTGGTATGTGTGTGTGTGTGAGTGTGTGTTGCTGCTGTTGTCGCTGTTGAATTCTTTGCTGGATTATCCCATCCCAAAGAACTTTCCTCCCCTTAATTTTTCATCCTCTCTTCACCTCAGGGTGTAGCAGCAATTAACCCCCCTTTGAGACGGAAACTCCTAGAGCAGTGGGAACAGCACACATTTCTCACGTACAGTCTTCAGTGTCTCCACGGCGTCTAGAATCTCTGTGGTATGCTGCTTCTTGGGCAGACAGGTCTCTCCATGTAGGGATGAAAAATAATTACAGATAGAAACAGAAAATTGGTTTCTTAAAACTTTTGACTTCTTCATGCACTGATTCTGTTCAGTCTAATGACTTAATGCTGAACCATTACATTTCCCAATGCTGCTGAACATTATTTCATGGAGTTATGTGGTTTTATTGTTTCTTCTCTTATTTATGTTTGTTTGGGGAATTTGTGAAATGCTTTTTGATCTGCAATAAGATGAGGGTTTTTTATATTGCAAAATAATGGGACTACATGCTACATGAACTACCTTATCCTCTGTTCATTTTGCCCGTTTTATTATACCCATTGGTAGCCAATAAATATGTCAACATGCTCTCATGTGAAACCTGTCCAACCCATGAGGCATGACTCCCCATCATTGGATATATCGGAAAACAAATTTATCCCTGAAAAAAAAATGAATGATAGCTTAAAGCACTGAAGTCAGCTAGGAAATGGTAGCAACAATTTTCTTAAATGGTCGTATTTGAACAAAGAACACTTTCTCTTCCTGCTTTGGAATTACTAATAAGTCTCAATCTAAAAGGAAATCTACACAGTAAATGCTACTAACTTCAAGGTAAAAGGGCTGCTATGATCATCTCTTAGAGTTTAAAGCCCTGTTCCCTCGATCTTTTCTCTCTTTAAGTCATGAAAAGCAATGACCAAGTAACATCAGTAGTCTCAAATGGCAGTATCCAGTAGAGAAGACACCAGCTCAATATTTAAATTGAAATTTAATTAAAATCATACCAGCCACGTGAAGCTAGTGGCCACCATATTGGATAGTGTAGGTAGAAACTGTTTCCCTCATCCCAAAAAGCTCAGCTGGAAAGCACTCTCTAAAGCATCATGTATGCACATTTGCCATCAGTTTTAGTCTTGGAAAATGTGCTCCACAGTCAAATTGCTAAATGCCATTTGTCTCAACCTGCACCTGTCCAATTTTATAAGGAATTTTAAGAAATATCTAGCTTGAGGTAAATAACTAGTGAGTGGCTGCCTTGTGAAACATAAGGGCCACTTTCACGGTTTAAGAATTCCCAAATATCCTTTAGAAAAGATCTAAAAATCCCTTTTAGACAATTGTTAGGTACTCTTGTCTTTGTCTTTCTGAATTTCAATGAATTTAGGGAGTAAGTGGTAAACGTGTTTTCCTATAAAATATTCAGAAGGACTTTAAATATTACTAAAATCTCAGGTACTAAAAAACTAAAACATCATACTCCATTCAATTATGATCGTATCTTAATTGTTCGAGGGTTAGATCCCTTCTTCAACCTGAAAACCACCTCTTAAAGAATATAAAGAATAATTCACTCTCTTTATTAAATACAGAAACCCTTTCTTTCATAGAGGGGGAAGTGGATTTTTTTTTTTTTTTTTAGTCCGGAGTGAAAAGTTGGGGTTGGGAAGGTTAGGAGGGGGATTGTGACTGGTAAGGGGTTTATTTTAACTCAGGGACAGTACAAAGGTAAGAAGGGGAAAAGGATTTTCTGATCCTACGGCAAAGCTTCTTGTACGGCCCCCAAAGCAAGGCATTTCTCCCAAGGCATACTCTCAGCCATGGTCCTCAGCCACAACTATGCCCTCTTTCACTCTAAGACTCACAAAGCACAGTGCCTGGGTGGCTCATTTGCTAAGCATCTGCCTTTGGCTCAGGTCATGATCTCAGGATGAGTGGGAAGCCGGTTTCTCCTTCTCCTTCTCCCCCTGCCTGCTGTTCCCCCTACTTGTGCTTTCTCTCTCTCTCTCTCTCTTCCTCTTTCTCTGTCAAATAAATAAACAAAATCTTTAAGAAAATTTTAAGACTCACAAAGCAACAACCCTTGCAAACTGTAGGCAGGGGATTATTAACCCCTAGTCACGATACAGTCGGATACTTAAACGTAAATAGCACCTGTGCACGGCAGCTAATGCCACCTCCATCAAAGGGCATGTGTCACATCAAAGATTAAGGGATGGCTATACTCAGAACCATACACAGTAGTACAGCTTGGACCATGCACACACCTTCAGAGAGACTCTCGCTCTTCAGCTCTGCTTCCCCGGGAATATACCTAATATGGTCCTTAAGTGGAAACTGACATTTAAAGAAGCTGATTTTAAAGATGAGGCAATTTTGATCTTGACTTAGATGGTTCATTAATATCTGTACTTTTGTCATGCTGATTTGTGCGAGTATTTTCCCTCCTGGTAACCTTAACAACTTAACTTTTCTGTAGCGCTGTGGGATGTAGTGGGGTCACACATATTTGGATCGAAATATTGATGCCTGTCATGTACTGATTTGATGATCTTGGGTAAACCTCAGCCTGTCTGAAACTCAGCTTCCCCTCTGGAAACGGTGAGCTCCCTGACCTCAAAAGAGGTCTACGAGGATTAAACAAAATTACGTATGTATGAAATTGCAACATGAACTTTGTACTAAGTTAATTTCTTCAGTTATTTGCCCAATGCTTTAAAGTTCTTTGTGGATAGTGTTCCTCCTTCCTGTAGCACTGTGATTTTTAATCACTTACCATATATACAGTGCTGGCTAAGTCATTTACAAATAGTAGGTTCATTTACTGCATACACTTTTAGGTGAAGAAACTGAGGCAAAGGGAGATTAAGTAACATGCCTGCAGGGAACTTGCCCAAACAGAGTTGAAACCAGGAATCTGAACCCAAATTTCTAATTCCAAAAATCGGGTTTATTCAACTTCCCAATAGGTGGAAATACAGTATTTAGTTCAGCAGACGTGCAAGGAAAATCACAGGAAAGAGATCACTTAACCCACTTATTGGTCGAATACAATTAACATTTACTTCTGATCAGATGAAGATTGCTGCTCTAGAAGCTGGGGGCATGGAGGATGTCTTATTCACACCTATTTCTCCATCAGTTAGCACAGTGTCTTTGGGGAATATAGTCAGCTTTTATTAAATGTCTCTTAAATTGACATGAAAGCATTTTCAACCACTTCTGAAGGATGGTTCGTGAAACACATGGATATGTGTAATGTCTTATTCTTCCAAAATAAAGAATTTTCTCTGAGGATTATTTTCAAAATTAAATGGGAAATCATGAAGGATACAGGTATTCCCTACTCTCTGAAAGTTTGCATTCACCTCTTTGCTTCTACAAAAGACTTATATCAATCCAGTAGCGGATTTTTTCCCTAAAAGCAAAAATCTTTTCTGGGTTTCCTTTGGTTAGCAGTTACTTATGGGGGTCTTTCCTGAAAGTAAAGTGTTGTAATGCAGAAAGGGGAAACCTATATGTATACACACATACCAAAAAAACAACATGTATGCACAATTTCTGTCAGATGGTCATGCATTTTAACTTTTTAAGTAAAGATTTTATTTATTTATTTATTTATTTGAGAGAGAACATGGAGGGGGGGGTGCTACAGAGCAAGAGGCAGAAACAGATTCCCCCTCCCCCTGAGCAGGGAGACAGACCCGAGCTGGGGCTCCATCCCAAGACCCTTAGATCATGACCTGAGGCAAAGTCAGAAGCTTAACCCACTGAGATGCCCAGGCACCCCACATTTTAACTTTCTAACAAATACTGATAGAAACAGAGTAATTTTCATTGTGGTTAACAGCACACAAATTTAAACTTTTTTTTTTTTTGAAATTTCAGTTTCTCATTTGTTTCCATATCAGAAATTTCTTTCTTTTATTTCCTTAAAGAGTATTGGGTTGGTAGTAAATCAAGAACAGAATTAAAATTTGGCCACCACCTGCCAGACTTGTCGGCAACATGAAGACTCAAAGGAGATGAAAAACTCAAGGTTATTAAGATCATTACCATTCTCGTCATCGTCTCCTTCTTTGGTGTGCATGTGTATGTGTGTGTGCATGTGTGTATGTGTGTCTAAATCTGTGCCTCCCAGCCTTTCTTCACTGAGCAAAAGATTGTAATCATTGCTAAAGTCTCAGGTTTTTGCTTCTCTGCACAAAAATGAAATCAGTGGTGTGTAGCTGAATGCATTCCAGATAGCAATAGCATATCATTAGCATATCAGTGACAGCAACACAAAATATACTAAAACAAAAACATTGCATACAAATGGAGATGTGTAAGAGTTTTCTACAGAAGAGAAACTGTTTTCATTGTTGCTTTTGGAATGGGTCCTTACATTATAGTATGACAGAGCCAAAGCTTGCAAAACCTGGAAATCCTAGGAAATAGACGAGAGAACTGGATCTGACCAAAGCTAACATTTGTCCCTGTTAAGCATTTTCTAAGGAACCCCCAAGTGAAACCCGCAGAGCTTGCTTCAAAAGCAAGTACCAGCCTATAAGGGTGGGGTTTTTTTCAGTCTATTTTTACTCCCTATCTGCCCATGAATTAAGATACAAGAAAATTATTTTAACCAGGCATATTAGGATAGGCTTATACTGAAAATAGTGTAAATACATATCTATAAAATGCATATTAATATATATTATTAATAATATATGCTTAAACAGTATATATACTCAAACATAATACGAATTTATTTCTCATTCCCTAACAGCCCAAGACACCCATGTTCTCCATCAACAGAGAATTGTCCTCCATATGGTGATTCGCTTTTGTTCTTGTGGTACCCCTATCTCCTCAAGTCTTGTCATCATCTACATTGGGTAGACAGAAGGGAAAAGAGAATGGAGGAACCCATCAGGGAGGTTTGCCACTAGGAGATGCCACTCATAGTCCATTGGTTAGTTGAAGACAAATGCCCATATCTGAAGTCAAGAAAGGCTGGGAGATGGAATCCGGTCATGTGTCCGGGAAGAAGAGGAAAAGGATTTTGTTGAGCAGCTAGCACTCTCCACCATATGCAGAATCTCTATGTCACCTCTGGCTTCAATGATCACAATTCTCTTCTAACATTTTCTTTAGCAGAGGAAGTTCCTCTTTTCTCAATGAAAGAGCGCTGAAAAAAGAAATGTGACTCATGCTATCTCCTACTCCTCTAGAACAATAGTAAGTAACTCAGCTCTGTTGTGGTTTGATCTCTATGCAGTTCTCTCTAGAAGAATTTTAAATGTTATACTTTCATTGATTTTAAAATCTCATTTTATACAGGAATTCTCTAAGAATTAACATCAAAGAAGAGATTGGGATCTGTTTTTGAAAATATGATTCATTCATCTGTAAGTCTGACAAATAAACAGCTAAGAAAATACTGATCATGTCATATGAAAGCCATTTAAAAAAAAAAGCCTTTTTGCAAAAGACCTACATAGTTCATGTCAAATCTTTTTAACCTGAAACTAGATACATCTTGAAAAATTAGCAGTATTTTCTAGGTGTGAGCATGACCCATTTTAATCAGCACATGGAAGAAATTTTTATGAAGTCAGAATGTTTTTGTGCTAGTACATTCCCCTTTAGTTAATTAGACTTTATTTCTGAACCTATGACGCGTGCTCTAAAAATTCTAAACTATTCATAAAATATATTTGAAGAACAGATTGAGGTTTCATTATTTATAACTCAGTCAAGATACCAAACTGCCTAGATTCTGAACCTGCTGATACAGTAGCTTTTCTTTCCCACTCTTCAAATTGTTGCTACTCAAGTTTCTAATTTATGTGCAAATTGAATTTGCCTAATGCATATGGTAAGCTCTTTTTTCTTTCTATTTTTTTTTATTCCGGCAGTTTCCTAATACAGTGAGGTTTAAAGCACTTTCTTCTGCATCTTATAAAAAGACATATGTATCAAAGAGATTTTATTTTCTTTGTTTTTCATGTTACTCTTCATACGCTCCACTCAGAGACTGAGTGATTTTCTATCATGAACTAAATATTCATCAGGAAAGCAAAGTCTCCTATGCCCCGACCAGATTTAACTGCGCTAAGAACCAAATGCAGCACTGCTTTTGTGGCAAGTGTGACGAGCATAAAAGTCAAGACATCAAGATTCTGTTTTCAGTATTAGTTCTAACCTCTAACCTCAGTCTGATGACGTGTCATTGAGTCCATTTACAAACATTCTTGAAAAGGAATACATCATTTCTTTAGGGTGGATGCTCTTAATTTCATTCCACCTTCACTCTACCAGACACTATCTGAAGAATAAGAATCAAAGACAAATAAAATGCTCTTTGTTCTAGGAGACTGCACAGTCTAGCCAATAAGACGGCCATATAAACAAATCACTCCTATACCAATGGTTAGGAATCATGTCGGTGGCCCCCAGTGTTCCAGAAATATTTTCAAATACTATAGTTATTGATGGGATATTTGACAAGACGAAAGAATGCAAAACATCAGAAATAATTTCCCAAGTGTCACTACTACTGAAAAAAACTTTTTTCGGACTGTAGGCAATATCTGATTCCCTGTCTATTTGCTTAGTAACCACAGCATTCTGTTGCTGTTTAAATAGACTTCCCTGACCATATTCTTTTACATATTCACTAGAAAACGTTAGCATACATTCCAGTAAACATGGAAGTCTCTTATGGGACTGAGCCACTTACCTACCAAAAAAACAACAACAAAAAAAAACCTAAAAGCACGTGCCTTGGACGATGATGAGCATGACAAATACATTTTCGTGTTTGAACCACTGTAAATTTGAGGGTCTGTTTGCCAACACTGCCCAACCGACTCGAACTGGGACAACATTTATAAGCCCTTATCCCTGCATTTTTGCTACTTTATTCATCTTCGTTCAAGCAAACACTAAAGGGTCATATGACAGAGATAAATCATATGCACAAAACAGGTCTCTACCTAATCACTGAAAACCTTCCTCACCGAAACAGCCACATACTTTTTCCTTGCACCATCCCGACCTTAACCCCCTCATCTACAATCATATTCATTTGAGGTCCCTGACCAGGCGAAACAAGTTGTTACCCACTGTTTGCTGACCAATACAGATCCATCCCCCTAGACCATGAGTTCTTCTAGAAAAATAGGACAACCAGAAGTACAGCGTCTCACTCTTGACCTGAGAGTCTCTGTCTTCCCCACTGTCCTTCAGGGCAGTCCTGTGTGGGGTTAGAATGTCACAATAGTCCACATGGGGCAGCAACATCTTTAAAGTAGGCTTTTTTTTTTCTTCTTCTTTAGTGAACTTCTTATAGAAAACCACTCACAGGGGCATAAGATTTCTTTGAGGAAGAGGAGACAGTGCAGCATAAGTGGATGCAATGGGTCCGAGCCATTTGCTCCTCCAGTTTACTTGTACTGTGGGGTCCTATCTGAGCTGCTGATATGGAACCATAGGCCAGGCAGATGTGTGAGCCTGAAGGCAGATTTACCATATTGGACCACAGCGATTCTCAAAAAGAAGTTGGTTACCTTTCTTGGAATAGAAGTTCCCAAATAAGGACTTTTGTTATCTACTCACAATTCTTCTGAGCTTATCTCCATCTATCTACTCACTGAATGCCTTATTCTCTGCCAAATATATTTTACAATATTACTGTGATGAATAATCTTATAGTAAAAGTAATGAGGTCATGGGAATATATCGATAGATTTCACTACAGTAACATGTCCAGCGCAGTTGGCTTTAAAGAACAGTGAAATGGCCAGTTGGGGACATTTTCTGAAGCTAGGCTAAATAAATAAGCTTATTTATTCTACATAGAGTTCTCAGATAAAACACAGAATGCACAGTTAAATTTGCATTTCAGGTAATGAATAAATTGTTTTAGTAGAGTATATTTCAAATGTTGCATGGGACTTACTCACACTAAAAATGTATTCTTTGTTTATGTGAAATTCAGATTGAATTGGTCATCCTCTATTTTTATTTGCTAAATCTGACAAACGGTTGCACAAGATGCAATTCAAGTTCTGAGACACACACAATAAAGTATACTACCATCTCTTACATTACCAGTATGCATTAAACCAATAACCAAGAGATGGAAGTATAGCACTGATTACACAAAATAATATACTAGAAAACAAGTGGCTTCATATTTCTCCTTTGCTGCCGCTAGTTTAGAAGACATAGTTATCAATGAAGGGAATGTTTCTACTAGAATGTAAAATAGTACTAACACTGCAAGATAGTTTTTCCACTGAACTGAACACTGAGGCTTCTCATGCCAACAAATCAACAAGCAAAGAGCCGGACAGCTAGATTTCCTGGTGCTCTGGTTCTGTATTAGTATGTAACAGGCTACACCCAAATCAGCAACTTCAAGAAATAATGACATTTAGTTTGCTCAAAAACCTTCAGTTAGGGGGTACCTAGGTGGCTCAGTCATTAAGCATCTGCCTTCAGCTTGGGCCATGATCCCAGGGTCCTGGGATTGAGCCCGGCTTCAGGTTCCTTGCTCTACGGGAAGCCTGCTTCTCCCTCTCCCACTCCACCTGCTTGTGTTCCTTCTCTCACTGTCTCTCTCTGTGTCAAATAAATAAATAAAATCTTAAGGAAAAAAAAAATTTCAGTTGGGGTGCCTAGGTGGCAGAGTAAGTTGAACAGCTGACTCTGGTTTTGGCTCAAGTCATGATCTCAAGGTCTTGAAATGGAGCCCTGCGAATGGGTTCTGCAATCATGTGGAATCTGCTTGACAAGTCTTTCCCTCTGCCTCTTCTTCTGTTTCTTCTACTCATTCTCTCTCTCTCAAGTAAATAAATAAATCTTTAAAAAAAAATTCTTCAATTCATCAGGCTTAGGATAACATTTTATCTCTGTTCCACTTAGTTAGCTAAGATGGCTCAGAGGCTGGGGGTTGGAATCAACCAGAAAGCTCAATCACTTACATGTCTGGTGGGTAAAGCTTGGTTTAGTCTGGTATGGCAGATGGGTCTGGGATTGGAAGATCTATATATGCCCTTTCCATGTTGTGATGTCTATATTATTAGGGGGCTTCTGTCTGTTTGAAGTACCAAATTAAATCTTTTTCAGGTTCTATCAAAGGATTTTAAACTCATGCCCCAGGCTTAATCTTTAGACTATATTCCTGACAGGAACCTAGATCTCATATCTACCAGAAGCTATTTCTTTTAATTTAGTGTGGTTTTCCATCTGGAAAGACTGAGAATAAGAAAACAGCTTGTTTTTATTTTTTAAATAAAGCAGATCTGGATCCTTAACATTTCTTTCTTCAGCTAATCTCTTTCTTCTAACATTTTACTGCAGACAGCTAGAAAAAGCCAGGAAATACCTTCAATACTATGCCTGAAATTCTCCTCAGCTACTTCATTCAGTTCATTGCGTGTAGTTTCTATTTTCCGTGTTACCACAGGCAATCATGTTGCTAAACTTTCCACCAACACAGAGCAAGAGCCTCCTTTTTTCTGAATTATAATAATATTTTCCTCACTTTCTGGTAAGCCACAGTCATAGTCCCTTCTTGAGCCATCAGTCTTCTGCTGATAATATTCTCAAGCTCTTTATTCTTTTTTAAAAATTTTTAATATTTTTATTAACATATAATGTATTATTTGCCCCAGGGGTACGGGTCCGTGAATTATCATGGCTACACACTTCACAGCACTCACCATAGCACATACCCTTCCCAATACCCATAACCCAACTACCCTCTCCATACCCTCCTTCCCCTGACAACCCTCAGTTTCTTTTGTGAGATTAAGAGTCTCTCAAGGTGTTTATTCTTTCACCTGTCCTGTCCTCCTGTTCCTTGACGATCCTGTTTGTAATCCAATTCCAAGATCACTGCAACATATTTTAAGTTTATGTTATGGCAACAACCTACATGTAAGTAACAAACCATGTCTTCTATTAACAAGTGATAAACCATCTCAAAATTTAGTAGTACAAAATGACAATATTTGTTTTGTTTACAAATTTGAAATTTGTGGTGGCTGGGTGCTCAGTGGTTAAGTGTCTGTCTCAGGTTCCTGAAATGGAGCCCCACATCGTACTCCTCATGTCAAGTCCCTGTTCAATGGGGAGTCTCCTTCTCTTTATCCCTTTGCCCCTCTCCCCCCTCTATCTTGGATAAATAATAATTTTTTTTAATGGGACATCTGTCTCTGCCTTATTAGGAATCAGTTAGTGTGATTCAAAATCTGAGTACTGAAAGTCAGATGGAAATGTATCTCCTTGTTTGACTTGCATGTCATTTCTGCAACATTATATTCACAAAAAGGAGTCACTCAAGTCAGCCCATCTTCAAGGAGTGAAGAATTATAGTCCATCATTTAAAGGAAGAAGTTGCAGACATTTTTAAACCACTATAGATGGGAAGACTGATTCTGATTATCAAGGGAAAATCTAGTAGTTGCTACATAAATCTTTTGGGTGTCTATTATACATTCATAACAAGAAAGGAAATTAAATGAAGCTTACTACAATTCAGTAGTGATGAAACCTGTAACTGTAAAAACACTTCCAGAATGAATAGCTAGGGAGAATCATCAGGTAAAGAATACAAACCAGCTGATGCAGTGACTAAAGGCAAAGAAAACATGGAGAGGAGGAATGAAGTTTGAAATACTACCTAAGGTCCCATGACTAGTTACAGAATGAGAATGGCAATAGCTTCTTATAAATATATACGTATGTATTTAAATTTTTCCTCTCCTTCCCTTCTCCCTTTCCCGCACTATTTTATACAAGCTGTGTAGGAGCTGGTTATCTTTGAAATTTAGTCTTTAGGCCACAGGATATTAAAAAGTAATTTAAGTAATTTTAATTGAACAAAAAGAGTTAATATATTTACCAATACACCCCTTTTAAAAAGATCAATAGCATTGGTAAATCTCTAGCCCCACAGACCAAGGGAAAAAAGAGAGAAGACACAAATTATTATCACAAATGAAAAAGGAGCCATCACTACTGATTCCTTGGACACTGAAAGAATGATAAAGGAATATTATCAATAAGCCTGTGTCCCACAAATTCAATAACTTAAATGAAATTGACATGTTCCATGAAGGACAAAATCAATAAAAACTTACACAAGGATAAATAGATACTCTGAATAGATCTGTATCTATTAAAGAAGTTGAATCAGTAATTAATAATCTTCCAAGACAGAAGGCACCAGGCACAGATGGTTTCACTGGTGAATTCAAACACTGAAAGAAGACAGAGTAACAATTCTCTACAGACTCTTCCAGAAAGCAAAAGCGGAGAGAGCACTCCTAACTCATTTTATGAGATATAAACTACTCTAATATTAAAATCAAACAAAGAAAATACAAAGAAGGAAAATTACAAATATCTCTTGTGATTTTACATACATATATATGCATAAATTCTTTAAAAAAAATAGCAGACTGAATTCAAAAATATGAAAAAAAAATTAGATACCACGACCAAGTCCAGGTGTGCAACACTGGTTCCAACATTCAAAAACTCAATTGATGTAATTCATTATAAAATTCTAAAGAAGAAAATGCGTAAGATAATTATAAATAGATACAGAAGAAGAATTTGGCAAATTTCAATAGTAATTCATGATATAATTTCTTAGCCAACTAGAAAAAAGGGGTACGTTCTCAAGATTCCTATTTGACATCATACTGGAAATCTTTGCTAATTCAATCAGAGTACAGAAATAAAAAATGTAAAACAAGGTATACAAATTGTGATGGGAGAAACATCTTTGCTTGCAGATGATTTCATTGCCTATGCAGAAAATCCTAAAAACTCAACAACAAAATATGAGTTGGAACTAATAAGCAATTATTGCAAGATTTCAGAATACAAGGTTAATATACACAAGGCAACAATTTCCTGTATATCCTATATACCAGCAATGGACAATTGGAATTAAATGGAATTTGGAATTAAAACATAACAGCACTTACATTAGCACCACAAAAATTAAATACTTACATATAAATCTTAAAAAAATGAACTATATCTATAGAAGAAAAATTACAAAATGCTGAGAAAAAAAAATCAAAGAGGATCTAAATAAATCGATATTCCATGTTCATGGATTAGAAGATCCAAATTTATTGAATGTGAATTTTTCTGAATTGATCTACAGATTCAATGCAATCACAATAAAAATCCCATACAGATATTTTATTGATATTAACAATCTAATTCTAAAGTTCACATAGAAAGATAAAAGAGCCAGAATCACCAACACAACTCTGAAAAAAGAAAAATTGGAGAATTGACACTACCTTTCTATAAAATTGCAGGTACTAAGACAGTGGTACTGGTGAAAGAACAGATGAACATTTTAATGGAACAGAATAGAGAGACCAGAAGTAGACCATTTAGTTACTGTCAATATTTCTCTGACAAAAGAGCAAAGGCATTTCAAAGGAGAAAGGATGGGCTTTTCTGCCAATAGTGCTGGAGCAACTGAACATCCATATGTAAAAAAAAAATATATATATATATATATATATATATAAAGAATCTAAATACAGACGTTAACCTCTCTCATAAAAATTAACTCAAAATGGATCACAAATCTAAGTGTAAAATTCAAAACTATAAAATGTTTAGAAGTTAGAAAAGAAATTCTAGGTTTGACAATGACATCTTATTTTATTTTTTTTTTAAGATTTTATTTATTTGGCAGACAGAGATCACAAGTAGGCAAAGAGGCGAGCAGAGAGAGAGAGGAGGAAGCAGGCTCCCAGCTGAGCAGAGAGCCCAATGTGGGGCTCGATCCCAGGACCCTGAGATCATGACCTGAGTTGAAGGCAGAGGCTTTAACTCACTGAACCACCTAGGCGCCCCCTGACAATGACATTTTAAATACAACACTGAAAACATTGTGCATGAAAGAAGAAATTGATAAATTGAACTTTGCTAAAGTTAACAACTTCTGTGCTACCAATGGTTCTGTTTAAAAAATGAGAAGACAAGCCACAAACTAGAAAAAATCTTTAGAAAACATATACTTGATAAATGAGTTAAAATCAAACTATACCCCCCCAAAAGCACCCTCTTAAAACTCAACTATAAGAAAAGGGGCTAAACCTCACCAAAGAAAGTGTATGGATGACAAATAAGCATATGGAAATTGGCTCAACATCATGTATCATCAGGGCAGTGCAAATTAAACCCCAATGAGACACATACTACATAGATACCTGGGATGTGTTTAATCAGCTATGTTAGGACAAGTAGACACAGAAGTGACTTCAGTGAAGGAAGAAGTTTCTATGTTCACAGATTCCTAAAAACAGGAGGCACAGGACACCACAGAGAGGCATATGGGGGATGTTGTTAGTCAGGAGGCAGAGAAAGAGAAAAACATCGTCAACAGCCTTTATTGTGGTTTTCACAGGAAAAAATTGGTGTGGTAGATAAGCAGGTGTAGACTTGGCTAGTTTCAACAATTTCAGCAGGCTTGTGGTGTAAAGGTTGTCATGAGTTGTCTGGTAGCTGGCCCTAGGTTGATTAGATCAGGAGAATATGGCATGTGAAAGTTTTATAAAGTTGGTGGTTGGGGGTACGGGTTCTGAATTGGTTGGTTTGCATGTGAACAAAGTGATTACAAGGGAATCATTTACTATGTCTAGGAGTGAGCTAGTCCTGGGAGAAGTCTCTCACTGTCAGTAAAGCCTCAGGATGCTAAAGTATTATAAAATATAGAAAATAAGAAACATGGTTAATACAAAACACCTATAAGATTAGCTAAAATCCAAAAATACTGACTTGAAAGGAAAGAGACAAAGTGGAGCAGCAGGAACACTCTGTCAGTGTCTGTGGGAATGCAAAATCCTACAGCCACTTTGGAAAATAGTGTGGCCGCCCTTACAAAATCAGCCATAGGTTGGCTGTATGAACTAGCAACTGCACTCCTAAATATTTATCCAAATCAGCTAAAAGTTTAGAACCTTACAAAACTTTACACATGAATGTTGATAACCAACATCCAAAACTGCCAAAACTCAGAGCAACCAAAATGTCCTTCAAGGGATAAATGGATAAACTAAAGATGGTACATCCAGAAAATGGAATATTATTCAGTGATAAAAATAAATGAACCATCAAGCCACAAAAATACAGGGGACCTGGGACACCTGGGTGGCTCAGACAGTTAAGCATCTGGCTTCAGCTCAGGTCATGACCCCAGAGTACTGAGATCAAGTTTCACATTGGGCTCCCTGCTGAGCAGGGGAACCTGCTTCTCTTCCTCTGCTTGTTCTCTCTCTCTCTCTCTGACAAATAAATAAATAAGATCTTCATTTAAAAAAAAAAAAAAAACAGGGACCCTTAAATGCATATAGTTCAATGAAAGAGCTAATCTCGGGGCGCCTGGGTGGCTCAGTGGTTTGAGCCTCTGCCTTCGGCTCGGGTCATGATCTCAGGGTCCCGGGATTGAGCCCCACATCGGGCTCTCTGCTCAGCGGGGAGCCTGCTTCCCCCCTCTCTCTGCCTGCCTCTCTGCCTACTTGTGATCTCTCT
Organism: Mustela putorius furo; assembly: GCF_011764305.1. Classification (NCBI taxonomy): domain Eukaryota; kingdom Metazoa; phylum Chordata; class Mammalia; order Carnivora; family Mustelidae; genus Mustela; species Mustela putorius. The sequence goes on from NW_025422021.1 coordinate 23,666,686, forward strand.
CTATCTATCAAATAAATAAATAAAAATCTTTAAAAAAAAAAAAAAAGAAAGAGCTAATCTGACAAAACAACATATGGCATGATTCCAGCAATATGACATTCTGAAAAGGCCAAAATATGGAGATGGTAAAAAGACCAGTGGTTGCCCAGGATTCAGTGGTGGGGAGGGCAGGAGGGATAAATAGGAGAAGCACATGGCATATTTGGGGCAGGGAAACTATTCTGTATACGACTATAATGGCAGACACAAAAGATAACGCGCTTGTCAGAATGCATAGAATTTTACATCACCATGAGTGAACCCTAATGTAAACTGTAGGTTTTAGTTAATAATAATTCATCAATATTACTTCATCAACTGTAACAAATGCACCATAACAAAGCAAGATATTAGTAATAGGAGAGACTATGTTGGCAGAGATGGGGTATATAGGAACTATTTCCAGCATTATTTTTCCATAAAGCTGAAACTACTTGAAAAGGCAAGCACAACCTACAAGAAGATAATTACCTTTCATTAACTGGCAAAAGATGAATATCCAAAAAATTTACAAAATGTAAAAAGTTAATGAAAAGAACCCACATTTTTAAAAGGGAGGGGGGATGAACAGAAATTCCACAGAAAAGAAATAAAAATGGCTGTATTGAACTAAACAGCAATACTTAAAAACAACAATAAAATTGACATGTTCTCACTGACCAAAATTTAAAAGGTGGGACAATTTCAAGTGGTGGTGAGACTGTACAGCATGACACACCCTTTTGGGTGTGTAGATTGGAACATTTTCTGTGGCAATATCTACTTGGTTAGATTTTGAACAAATCATGTAATATAGCCATTGCATCTGAAGAATACATTGTAGAGAAAGTCTGATACATGTACAAAATGAAACACAGACAAAAATATTCATTACAACTTACCTGGTATTATTAAAAATATATAAGCCATTTAAGAAAAGAATAACCAGGGCACCTGGGTGGCTCAGTGGGTTAAGCCTCTGCCTTAAGCTCAAGTCATGATCTCAGGGTCCTGGAATCGAGCCCCACATCAGGCTCTCTGCTTGGCAGGGAGCCTGCTTCCCTTCCTCTTTGTCTGCCTGCCTCTCTGCCTACTTGTGATCTCTCTCTGTCAAATAAATAAATAAAATCTTTAAAAAAAAGAATAACTAATGAAATAATACATAGTATTTAATATTAATAACCTCGAGCTATATGTGTTAATAGGAATAAACTCCTAATATACAATGGAATACTATGCAGCCATCAGAAAGGATGAATACCTTACTTTTGCATCAACATGGATGGGACTGGAAGAGATTATGCTAAGTGAAATAAGTCAAGCAGAGAAAGTCAATTATCATAGGATTTCACCTATTTGTGAAACATAAGGAATAGCATGTAGGACATTAGGAGAAGGAAGGGAAAAATGAAGAGTTGGAAATCAGAGGGGGAGATGAACTATGAGAGACTATATAGTCTGGGAAACAAATTGAGGGTTTTAGAGGGGAAAGGGGTGAGGGGGATGAGTGAGCCTGGGGATGGGTATTATGTAAGGCATGTATTGCCTGGAGCACTGGATTTTATACACAAACAATGAAGCATGGAGCAATTCATCAAAAACTAGTGATGTACTATATGGTGACTAACATAAACATTAAAAAAAAAGGAATAAAGAAGACATTTTAAAAAGAAGAATAAAATCCCAGAATAATATTGAGTAAAAAAGCAGAATTGTATGTAGAGTGTCATGTTTGAAAACAAGAATTTTTTATTTAGGATGCATACATATGTAGAAATAGAATAAAATCATGAATGGAAATAATCAACACTGAGTTTTGTGAATGTGATTACCTCATGGAAGAAAGAGAAAAAAGATTGCAGAAGGTGATACAAAGAGCTTCCCCTATATCTGTAATGTTTTCCTTCTTTAAATAATTCTGAAACAAATATTGGCAAAATGTTAAGATTTTATTTAGAGTTGGGTAGAGGCGTATGACTGTTCTCTTCGCTGCCATACTCTTCGGTATAGTTGAAGGACTTAACTTTAATTAGTAAAACAATGTGTATATGATAAACCAGCTCCATAATGTTTATCTTGAAAATAAGAAAAAGGAACTGTATGAAAGATGTTGGCTGAGACAATGACCTTTAGGAACTACCCCATCATCATATAATGAGTTCAGCTCAAAAGACAGTGATGGGACTTAGGCTGTCATGAACATACCAGGGAGAGAATGATGCCTAAAATTAACAACAGTGACAGGGTCAGAAACCCTTCTACCCTAACTATTCCCAGCAAGGAAAACTGTCCCAAATTACCACTGGTGATGATCTGCTGGGAATGGGAGAGTTCCCTCTATCAGGACTCCCCTTGTTCTCAGTAAACAATATCGGCTAAGCTGTCATTATTAACAAAGCCCAAAAGGAGTCTGAAAGCTTTGTTTCACTCTTTGGCCACCCCTCCAACATTGTTGGATGTACCTATTCAGTTGTTTAATAAAAACTGAAAAACAAAAAACCTTCACCTTACACAGCTGCACTGTGCCGATATGTAAGTTGATGGTGTTGGCTGTAATTATGAGGGGTAGCATGGCTGTTTTGTGATGTGAAAAGTTTCTGTGCATACAGATTGACTGGAGAAGCAAATGAAACAAACACGCAGCAGAGCTGAGGATATAGAGAGATATTCTGGAACTTTCTGGGATTTTCTGGTGTGGGTTTGGTTTTTCTCTAAAGAAATAACTCACGTCTAAAAGTAAAGAAAAATAAGAGAGAGAATACAGCTAAACATGAGATTTTTTTAAATGACATTTCTTTATTTCAGTATATGAAGATCAAATCGAACTAGAAAATAAGGAGAAGAATAAAAATTAGCAGCAATAGCAGGGTTCCCATTGGGCCAAATGAAGATCAACTAGTGAGAACTCCTGGAACTGTACTAAGACAGGATGCTAGAAAAATGAGCTCGAGACTTCACTCTGGCATAAATTACCACTTCCATGGAATTCAGTCATCTCATCTATAAAATGAAGGTTCAGGGTAGATCAGTGGTTCTCAAATGTGGTTCTTAGGCCACCTGTCAGAACCATGTAGAAGTAGTCATGACAAATTTAGGTTCCCAGACCACACCACAGACCTACAGGATTAGCATACATTGGCTGGGGTAACAAGATACATTTTTTCAACTTCTCCAAGAAATTGTATATGCAATTTGGATGCTGGTATAGAGTGTATCAGATCTTAAAAGCCTCTACCTATGCTAATCATTGATGATTTAATGTGATTCCATTTGACTATGTCTAGATTTTATGACATTTTCAGAATTCCATGAGAGAATCCATGTGTTTGTTTTCTCAAGTTTAAGTTGGTGTACTTTTCCAAAGAGTGCAGTCGATGAAAAACTACCTTTAGAATAAAATTGTCTATAGTTCGTAGTAAAAACTACTCTCTCTAGCAATCTTTGTTGATGTTGATGACAGAGATGATAATAAACAGAATGGCTATTACTTAACACTCTGAAGCATGATAATTTAATTATTTGCAGTGAAACATGATGGGCTATTTAGAAAAGTTACTTAGAGAGGGAAGGGAAGATCTCTTATAGGAAACACCCAGGACTAGCTTCCTTAGTTTTCATTTCCTTATATACTCATCTGAAATATTTCACTGTTTATTCTAGTTCAGTTACCTATAAATTTGTTTATACTCCTTATCTTTTTAAAATTTTTATTATTGAAATACAGTTGACATATATTATTTTACTAGTTTCAGATGTACCACATACACAATGCTCAGCACTGTAAGTCTAGTTGCCATCTGGCACATACAACAGCATTAAAATATTATTGGCTATATTCCCTATGCTGTACTTTTCATCCATGTCACTTACTTATCTTATAACTAGAGGTTTGTACTTCTTAATGCCCTTCACCTGTTTCAATCATCTCCCAACCTCTTCCCCCTGGCAAGCACCAGTTTGTTCTCTGTATTTATGAATCATTTTTATTTTTTGTTTCAGTGTTCATTTTTTAATCAAATATGTGCCAAATCTCCTAATTGCTAGGAGTTTTGCTTTATATATGGGACACTAAGATTTTTAAAAATATACAGTTACTCTCCTCAAAGAAATCACAGGTTGGCAGTAAATTGACAATAGCCACTAATATACCACTACCACTAATATTGTGGAAATATTAAAGCAGTTATGATAAATTAATTTAACACCACAGAAAAAGAAGCAACTTATCCTAATCTGGGAAAGTCAAGGAAGATTTCACCAAGGTCATATTAGATCTGGATCTTAGAAGTAGTGTCATACAAGAGAGGAAAGGTGAGCAGAGAAGGCCATTGGGAGATGTGGAGAAAATTCCAGAAAGAAGGGAAGTCCAAGCAAAGACACAAGAATTTAAAATGGTACCATGTGCTTAGGAGATGATCCATTACTCTTTGTTTTAGGGAAAAAGACAAAACATGAGTTTGCAAAACGAGTTTGGGCTCAAATTAAGAAGGTCTTGAATACCATGCTAAGATTTAAGATAATTTTAAATTCAGTGTGATATCGTGCTTTTGATCTCCATTTTGAAAAATTTCTCTAGAACAAATATGAAAAGTAGAGAACTAGGTAGTAACCAGTAAGCAATGGATCTGTTAAGAGACCAGTATAGGAATCCAGGTGAGTACCTGCATTAGCAAAACTACAGGAATGGAAAACAGGGAAAAGCCTGGAAAGTTACTCCAGCAGCAGAATTCCAGAGGGTTCGTACGTGATCAGATATGTGGGAAGAAAGGGCCCAGAGGAAATATCAATGATGCTTTTGTGGTTTCCAGATGTGGTGGCTGGAGGTGTGATTAACAGAGACAGACAAACAAAGGAGTAGGAGCAGAGTGGGCTGGATGAGCTTGATGTTTGGCATGTGGAGTTTGAAGTGCTTTCATTAGTCTGGAGATTTGGCCCTCATGAAAATATGGGCCTGGGCATGTAGATTTGGAAGACAAAGGGATCAAGTTAATGGTTCAAGTCATCCGAGTTCCAAGATGACTGAGAGGGAAGTCAGAATGGTTATTATAAGACAGTTATGGATAGAAACTGGAGAACGTCTACTTCTAACTACTCTTGCAGACATCAAGAGAGATTACCCGTGACAGAATGAGAGGGGAGAATGCATGCAGCTAGTTACGGTGACAAAAGAAAGTGCTGAAGTTCTAGAAAGGCATAGAATACTTGAACTCCCAGGGCTTAAAGCCACAGTCGAATACTGTGCAACGTTTCTTTCTTCATATTGGATCACACCAGATGTATAATATGCTAACAAGGTTTTATAATAAGTATATAAAGTGCGTTTAACATAACATACCGATATTATTAAATTAAAAGAAAGAAAGGCAGGTGACAATTGGAGTACGTGGAATGTAGAAACAGGTGCGTCATTACTTTCTTTGGACCACTTATTGAAGCTTTCATAAGCTTTCAATAACTTGAGGTTAGGAATTATTCATGAGAAACTGAAGGAAAAAAAATACAAAGAGGAAAATATTTAGCAATAAGATTATCCCATTATTTTATTGCTAAAATCAATAGAGTAGATAATGAACAATTCATAAAAATATATTATTTCTCACTGATAAAAAATTAGCAATTCAGAGAATGAGAATCTGGCTCATTATTTTAATTAATTCAGCATTATTTTAACAAATTTTATTGAGTGCTTACCATATGCCAAATACTATTCTAAGGGCTGGGATACACCAGAGAATAAGACAGATGAAAATAGGAATTTATAAAGCCTATCAAATAAATAGCTAATTGATTAGTAGTTGATAATTGCTAGAGTGAAGGGGAAAAAAAAGGTGGAGAAGAGGGTGAGGAAGTGTATGGGGTGAACAATGTTTGCAATTACAAGGTTATCCAGGAATACCCTTACTGAGAAAGTGATATTTGAGTTATGACTTCATTTAGGGTAGAAAAAGTGATATTGACAAGGGAGGGAGGGATTACAGAAAGTGCAAAGCCAAGAGGTGGCCACATGTCCACTGTACTGGGAGAACAGACAGGAGTCCTCAAAGTCTGGGCTGGACTGGAGAACTGTGGCAGGAGTTGGGGCAGGGCACAGATGAGAGGCAGTGGTGGTCAGATCCTGCAAAGCTCTATACAAGCCATTCTGAGGACTTTGCCTTTCCTTCGGAGTGAGATACTCATTTTCAAGCAGAGTTGAAAGAATTATAGGCTTACGTTGCAATGGAATAAAGTACTGCCATAATTTCTACAGTTGGCCTTTTCTTTTTCTTTTTTTTTTTTTTTTTAATGCAGGGCTTGAACTCATGACCCTGAGATCAAGACCCAAACTGAGATCACCAGCTCCATACTTAACCACAGAGCCATCCAGATACCCCACTATGGTTGGCTTTCTTACAGAAAATAACTCTCTTGGTTTTTGTACATACATATTATAGTAGGCAGAATTCTAAGGATGTCCTCTAAGATGCTCCTGCTCTGGTAATCCAGGTACTACAGAAGGAATTTGCAGATGGAATTATGGCTACAATCAGCTGATATGCAAACAAGGAGATTATCTAAGATTATCTGGGTGATTCAGATGCAACAACACAAGACTTTAAAAGCGAAGACGAAGATAGAAGAATCAGGCAGAGGGCAAGATCAAGGATTCAAGGCAGGAAAAGGATTCTACCTGTCATTCCTGGATTTGAAGATGGACAAAAGGGGGCCACAGGATAAAGAGTACATGCAATCTTAGAAGCTAAGTACAATCTCAGATCAGCATCTGTTAGGAAATGGGGACCGCAGTCCTTACTTGCAATCATGGGAAAAGAAATTCTCCAAGAATCTGTAACTGCTTAGAAGTTCTTCCCCAGAACCTTTGGAAAGGAACCCAGCCCTGCCCCATCGCTTTCAGCCTGTGAGACCTAGAAAAGAGGAAACTTGCTTTCTCAAACATGCAAACTACAGAGCTAGGAGATAACAGATAGATGTTTTAAGCCACTAACTTGGCACTACGCTATTATGACAGCAATCAAAAACTAAAACATATGAAACATCTAAATATTGTATTTGCCTAACAGTTCATTGAGAACAAAATCTGACTTATTCTTCTAAAAGAATTCTCTTTATATTTCTGTATATGAACATCCTAGTTCAGACACGACTCGGTATAAGCTGGTGCATTAATTCTTCAGTGATTAAAGAAACCAAAATGATTTACATTAGAAAATTTACTTATTATGTCATTTCCTAAATAGTTTGTGTTCTAGGGAATTCAGAATGCTTAGAATCCATTAGAGAAAATGTAAGATCTATCAGGGACTGGTGCTAAATAAATGAATATGGCATTTGGTTTTCATAACTCTAAGTCGAAGGGAGAAAAATCAAAAGTTTTTCCTAACTAGCTAAAACCAAGAAAGGAGAGGAATAAGGTGCTACCATGAAATTCGTATTACTATAAAGAATCTCAAAGATTTGCAGGATTATAGGTATAGAAAACAAACTCCACAGTCCCCCAAAACCAACCCTAAGTTTGGTCTATGTGTTTGCTATTGTTGGAAAGCAGACTTGTCTCATGATGAATTTTTTTCTTAACTGCATATCAACGTAAGAGTCAATTGGCTACAGACTCCCAGCTTCCTTAAATCATGGAATATTCTTGGGGTGCCTGGGTGGCTCAGTTGGTTAAATGTCCAAGTCTTGAATTTGGCTCAGGTTGTTGGATCGAGTTTCGTGTTGAGCTCTGCACTCAACACAGTCTTCTCAGGATGCTCTCTCCCTCTCTTCTGCCTCTCCCCCTGCATGTGCTCTCTACATAAATAAAATCTTTAGAAAAAATATAAAGTCTTATAGATCTCAAGTCTTGCGTAACTTACAGTGCTTGCTCCCATCTGAACATCACGAACATGGTGTCTCTTGTTAGGAGATTTTTTTCCAGGGTGTTGTGTGCACTTGTGTTAAGCTCAAGTTGTTGATGTCTAAACACAGACTCTACATTTTCCTGTATGACATCTTGGCCATTTTCAAGCGCATCAAAAAGATATAGCGAATGCTGCCCCCACAACTTCTAGTCTTCAGTGAAGATGATGAAACACACTCAGAAATAAATAGCTTCATTGAAACTAGAGCTTAAAAACACCAGATTGATCTACTGGTTTCAAACGGGTTTTCAGTCGCAGCTGACACTGGCGGCATCCTGTGGGGCTCAAAAGATGGTCTTGTCTCATTTGAAAGTGGGCCTTTCAAACACAGCCATCATTCAGAACACTTCAGAAGGCCCTTCTCCTTTCTGTATATGAGATTCCATCCTTTCCTTTTCCCCTTGAAAATTTTCCTACAGAATTGATCGACTTAGAAAAAAGGAAGAAAATGCAGAATAGTCTACTTAAATTTTTGTAGATTTTAATAATTTCTTCCCTGACTAAACATAATAAAAAATATCTTTAGCTCCTTCCCAGAGTCCCCAAACCACCAAAGATTATAATGTTCAGTTTTTAAAATATCTTTCTTTTGGGGATATTTTGAATTTAATTTAACTGTAGAAAAGATTAAAAACCTATGACTGTCCTTTCTCACTTAAGCTAAAGAGTATGTTAGAAAGCAAGTACTATATTTTGCTATTATAAAATTAATTCAATTGGGCATTCTTTTATTTATTCCACTATAAATGATTTGACAGACTTCTACTGAATGTCTCCTATCATGTACCAGGTTCCGTAGTTGGCACTGTGTATACATACATAAATAGGATGGAATCTCTGCCTATGAAAAGCTCATAATCTACTTAACCAACCACTTTCACATAGACACATGCCCCATGCACAATCACCAACTCAAAACAGATGCCAATTGAAAGTTCTTTCTACAATTAAGACGATTCAATTTCATCTCAGTTGGGGAATAGGGAATTTCTCAATAAATTATGACCTGGCCCTTTTACCTACTCTCAAATGGATTTTTATCATCTATTATTTATCAATTGATCTTTGAGGCAGAACTAAATCAATATATTTTGTACTGTCTTCTTAAAGTCAATCAGGTTTCCTGGAACTGAAATGTACTTAGGAACTCATCTTTGTTATCCTTAAACAACCTTGGTAAATCAAATAAAAATTAGACAACATCTCTATCAGGATTGAAACAGGTGCCAATAGAAACATGGGGGCCAAGCAGGAGAAATGAAAAGTACCCTTACGTCCCATAATGTCCAACAACCTGTGCCAAGAACAGGTTTAGTAATAGCACATAAAAAAATCCTAATCATACTTGTAAGTTCTAATGCAGATTCAGAGAAGCTGTCTTCAAGCATCATGACACTCAATACAAACCTGTCACACACCTATCACTTTGCTTTGAGAATTCGAGTACTTCTCTTTCAAACGTGGCAATACTAAATAAATACATGAACGAATGGAAAGCAGTGGCTGAGGGTCAGAGAAGTGGACTAAGGATCCTCTCCTGCTGACCTCACACCCAAAAGCGGAGGAAACTGAAGTATTAGTCCCTTCTGAGAATGAGGTGTCTTGTTGCAGGAAAGATACAAGAAAGACACAAGATATAGAAGGTAATACCATCTATAATTGTACTCACTTTTCCAGAAAAATCTTAAAAAACATTAAAAATTCTCCCCTTCCTCTTATGGCAAAGTTGCGTAAATATGGTGTTACATGATTCGGGAATTTGCATAATTATAGCTTGCTGTATTTTGCCATAACCCAATAAAGTATTTATTCCAATAAAACAGCAACTAGATCATGCATGATTGTTAGGCTCAATATCAATTGTCCCTCATTAATGTTCCAGAGAAGCGATTAGCATTTTGAGGCAAACAAGGTGTATTTAGTTATGGGACATGACCCTGCTGTCACTAAATTATATCTATGATTAATGATCTTCTCCAGTTTAAAGTTTGAACCACAACAAATAGATTATAAGTGAAAAATGGGTGAAAGACAAAGAAATATGAGAAAGATGAACTTGGAGACTTGACTTATACATGCCATTGTTCAACACTGGATCCAGCTCCTAGTGCAATTGACCTCAAGGTTGATGCTCAGATTCCAAGGCAGTGGTTTTCAACCCTGGCCACATGTAAACATCACCTGTGGACCTTTTTAAAAACCCCAGTGTTCAGGTTCTACCTCAGACTAATTAAATTCTCTGGAGGTTAGAGCTGGGCACTATGAGGTTTTCAAACAATAAATGCCACAAGACCCACATTTTAAAAATGAAACTGGAGTCAGGAAGGGGAAAAAAACTGTATTTAAACACATTATGATATGGATTTTGATTTGTGTGTTCCACTTTACATTGGCAGAATAAACTTTACTTTCATGTGGTTTCCTAGTTAGTCCACAGCTAAATAGAGAACTGGAGGGGGGGGGTGTTGTTTAGGTATTTATTTCTCCACTGGAAGTATCATCTTATATGGAACATAGTTTTACTTCACTTTAATCAATCCATTATAATCACAGCTGAATTGGAGAAAGTCAAAACCTAAAAAATTACAACCATCTTAGAACTCTCCCCAAAATGACTCTTCCTATACATATATGTAAATTCACACGCCCACTGAACTTTTCAGTAAGTCTGATTTAGAAGCTATCCAACCTGGTAACAATTGCTTGGTTACCAGAAAAACTGAGAAGACCTCACTGTGGGAGTCCAGCATTATCTAGATTGCGATATTTCAGGATGCTTCCGAGGTGGAGTAATTGGTTAAGCGACAGACTCTTCGTATTGGTCCTTGAGGTCACAATATCATGGTGGTGCAATTGAGCTTGCATTGGGCTCCACATTTAGCACAGAGTCTGCTTGGGATTCTCTCCCTCTCCCTCTGTCCCTCCCTCTCATTCTCTCTCTCTGAAATAAATAAGTAAATCTCAAAATAGATAAATATATACATACATATATACAACATGACATAGGAGTACATTCAGACTTTCACAAGCCCTAACACCGAAAAGATTATGGTGTACCTCCAAATGGAATTCAAAGTAAACATAATATTAAGTCATTAAACAAAATTTTTCATATATGCTGATATAAAATATCTTTTTCCAAACTTTCTGCCTGTAAAACTCTGGATAATTTCATTAAAGTTGGACTTTTCTCAAAATGTTGGTGTCTCCATTGCATGTCAGCCAGCCAATCGAGTGTTCTATCACTATATAATTTCACTATACGATTCATGCCCAGGTGTATACAAGCAATATTAGTGGATGTATATTTTTGCAGACTTTACATCTGGCACCCTCATAGCCAGATATAGAAATGGAAAGTTGAGGAAGGGGAATATCAGGGAAGGAAGGAAGAAAGGAAGAAGGGAGGGAACATAACAGATGGGAGAGAAGGAGGAGGGGAGGAGGAAAAGAGGGATTGAAGGGAGGAGGGAAGGACGGGAGAAAAGTGTCATTGGAATGAAACCAAATAGAATTTGCTCTTGCCTTTTATCCCTGATTCTCCAACCCATATCTACTGTTCATTGCCTTCTCCTCTTTCATTTGTCTCTTCATTCCTCCTTTTGATAAATGTCCCTAGCAACTCTCAACGTTAACGAATTGCCACTGTACATACCAAAACAATTTCACAAAGATGGCAAACTCAATTCAGAAATAATTTTCACTCAAAGTTCTGAGCAACCCTCATAAACCTTGTAGAGATTGCCCGCTTTCGAAATCAGTTAAGTTACTCTACTGCCCAAAGTTCTATTACAGTAATTGATTGATAACTGGGTTTTGAATGTACTCACTTTGTTATGTGAGTCATTTCCACCTTGCCTAGAGCTGCCTGTTAAATTTAGTATGTTGGCCCTTCAATCTAGATGTGCTATGTATTGTGTGATGTTTACTTTTGTGAATCTGGTCAGTTGTGAGATCTTTTTACTGCTTATATTCACAAAGTTTCTTCATCTTTTCTCTTTTGCTAATAGACAGTTAATATGGCTTTGAACTGCTTTGTGAATAAATTACCAACTCTAGTTGACTCATTTCAGATAGAGAGGAATCAGTACAGAGACTCAGACTCCTCCATACATACAAAGCATTTCAGATCCTTTTAATGTATCCTTTAGAATTAGCTAGCTGTCAGAAGAAAAGGGAAAAATGTCTTTATTTTCCAAAAATGTCTTCTTCTCTCTCAGAAAAAGTGAAGTCTTCATTTAAATTAATGGAACAAAAAAATAGTTAATTATATAATTAGTCGATTCATTACTAATTTTATATATTGGCGGAGGCATTTCATCTTGAGTCTTCCACACCCTTGGAATATATTAGCATTGGAAATCATGGATTAAATTCTTGGGCATATTGGAAAGGTAAATATAATAGTGATATGTGTTATATAAATATGTGCATAAATATGTAGGTAGAAATACAATTTGGAAAGGGCTGGTTGGACTGGTACATTATCTTATCGGTTATGATTTCTTTCTTTCTTTCTTTTTTTTTTTTTTTTTTTAGATTCTTAACTTGCTGCCAAATTTCGTGCTTAGTTGGAGAGGGTTTCATATGATTTTTTGTATGTTTATTTATGGTATTTTTTTTTTCACTAAAAATGCATCATTACCTTAGCAGCTGCCGCACCACATGGAGCAGCATGTGTGCTTTTTAAAAGAGATCCAGAGCACCTTCCCCCAGAAACCCAGAGCCAATATGCTTTGAGAAGTCTGCAGCAGGACTCAGATTTCACCAGCAAGATAATGTAGAATTTAGATATTTCTGCCGGCTTTTTTTTTCCAATAATAATTTTCTTTACCATTTCTTCTTTCCTGAGTATTCTATTTAAAAATACTATTTCAAAAAAAGAAAAATATAAAAGTTAATGCATAACACACGAGAGCTTAAAATACATTCTCTCTTGCTTGGGGCCATTTTGGAAGGAGTTTAGGGCTGTCTCTACTTAACAAACAAAACATGAAAGAGAAAAACACAGAAATGGGTAGTGGTGTATTTTTCATGAATGAGCCTTTCCTTGCTTTGTATATTTGAAAGAGTCTGCACCTTCTTTCTTATTTCGTGTGTGTGTCTGTGTATGTGTGTGTGAGAGAAAGAGAGGGAGGTAGAGAGAGAAAGAAGTGGGTGCACAGAGAGAAGAGAGGAAGAGAAAGAAAGGAAGAAAGCGAGGAAGGAGGGGTAGGGAGGAACCCTGTTGGGACAGGTCATGCCAAGTCAAACCTAGTCTCGATCTGCCTAAGCACTCAAGTTCCTGCCCCCATTTCTAGGCATTTATCAAAAGTCTCATTTCAATCCCCAACCTGAACTCAATGTGCTGAATTGTGTGCCTCTTGCCTTCAGGTGAATTCCCTGTTATCTTTGCATAACAACACTTTCAAGGTTGCTACTCAGGTCAGACATAGACAAATAGACAAATAGCAATGCTAGCAAAGAAATCCATAAATGTACTACTTTGTATTTTTTGTGTAAATGATGCTAGACAATTTATTTTCCTGGGTTTTTAACATGAAATTACATATTCTAAATTAAATACCCAGCTTATTTTAAAATCATATGGACGTCAGAGATAAAACTTAATCTCATCAAAACACATTCATTCAAGATGTGGAGTGGAACTTTATAAATTCCCCTGCCAAAAGAGCGTCTAAGAGTTGAAACTGGGGAGTAAATTTCTAATATCCACAAGGGAATAAAAAAGAAAAATAAAATTCTAACGAATGGTGTCATCAGGAAAACAAGGCACCTCCTAAGCTTCCTGAAATTGTCTTCAAATGACCAGTTGTGAAGAAGATCATGCATAGGAGTGCCTTTGGTTGGATGTAACAGGTAAATATTTAATACATGGTGTTCATTATTACAGTCCTTGACTTTAAAACATGCATCTATACAGATGTGGAAAGTAAGATATGCCAGAACAGCAAGAAGTAGTCCTGAACTTCAAGCTGGGCCTGTCAGATCTCGTCCTGACTACCAAGTTTGGGAGCATTCTGTGGGCTTTCTATGATCCCTCAGTGGTAACATGTGCCAGGCGCATGACCTCAGGTGGGCTACGCTCAGTGGCTGCCAGGATCTGGCCAGCAATAGAAGCAAGGGCAGAGCTAATTGATATGAGAGGCAACAGACACTAGTACCCCATGTCAGGGAGACAGTACAGCATGAGAGAACTAGGAAGCATAGGGCTGGTCTACAAGGCACCAAAGACGTTTAAGTTCCAAGATGTTCACAGAATATGAGAAACCGAGTCCAAATGTGGTATACCTAATTTTAAAGGAAACCTAGAGATCCAGATTACAGAGTTGAACATAAAAGCTTAAGAATTTCACAAAACAGCTCACTAAGTTTTGCCTTGTTTTGTTTTTTTAAAGTACACTGTGCACATCTGTGGAGCAGATCTGATTATGGCAATCTGTACAGACTAATAGCCTTTAGTCTGGATTATCGTGAAAATGCTCTAAAATCCTATGGATTTATGACCATGTGAATTCCAAACAGCAAAAGGTTAATAGGTTGGTTTGGTTTAGTTGAAAACAAAACCCTGAGCTACAGAACATGTGGGCATGGATTTGAGATCCAGAATAGCCATGGAGAAGCTGAGTGGGCTAGGCCTGCCTAGACATTTTTCCCAGAAGATGGCCTTCTCGTCTTTCATGAGAGCACTTCAGTGCTGAACAACTTGCTTGGTGTTCCCAGCATACGACTTTGATCAGGGGCCAATATGATACACCAGACTACCTCCAGGCCTGACTATCATCCTGTCTGGCCCTTTGCAAAGCCTGGCAAGATGCAATCAGCCAAGTGCAAATGATTGTTGATACTGGAAACATAGGAATTGGCTCTTGGATCAGTCTGTGAATAAAGAGACAGACTGTGATCCAAGAGACAGTACTGGGAAGGGCAGTGAGGGCCGGAAAGCTGGGGAGCAGGGACACACAACATGGCGGCCAACGAAGGGAGAGTTGGAAAGCTAGGGCAACCACTGGAGCTGTGGCTGCCAGCCATGGGGTCAGCTGGCATGTTCTGCTGGATAGCCTCTCGGCCCAGAGCTGCTGTCAGGGGGCCAGGAGTTTCGTGTTCTGGCTCTTCCCTTACTGCATCTCAATGGTACAGCTCATCCCTCTACTGTGAGACAGCATGACCTCCCACTCTGCTCTTTGCTTATAGGAACTTATCTGAGACACACAATATTGAGGTAAGGTTGTTTTACGAACAGCCTAGCCTCCCCTCCTCAAGGCTGGTACTTCAACTCTGTCCTTGGACAGTACCAGACCACCAGATTTTTGGATCACGGAGCTTTGGCCCTCAGATGTGTTCGCAGGAGTCGTCCTCCAATATTAAGCCCTCCAATTTCACTAAAGATAGCTAGGACAGGCAGGGACATGATCGTATCTCGGAAAAATGTTTTTGAATATCATTTTCATTAGATCACTGAGAGTTCTTTTTACAAAGCTCTGGAAATTATTTCTATTAAAATGCAATGAACTGGGGGACCTGGGTGGCTCAGTGGGTTAGGGTCTCTGCCTTTGGCTCAGGTCGTGATCCCAGGGTCCTGGGATTGAGCCCTGCCATCAGGGTCTCTGCTCTGCAGGGAGCGTGCCTGCCTCTCTGCCTACTTGTGATCTCTGTCGGGTAAATAAATAAAATCTTTTGAAAAAATAAAATAAAATGAACTTGTCACTTTTTGCCCAGACTGAAAAGCAGCTCAATGCCAAAGATGAACTTCATCATCAAGCTGAGTTATTCCTTGTGTTTGTATATTTGTATTCTTCCATTTTCCTGGGTCTTATTTATCTATTCAGATACCATCTGAAAAGGGGAAGGGAATAAATAAATCTAATGAACAAGCTAAAATTTTAGCAGGTGGTTCTTTTAAAAAAAATTTTTTTCAAATGCAAGGAAATTAAGAACTAACCACTCTGAAGTGACAAGTTCAGAATTGAAACAAAAACAAATTCAGCTACCTTTGATGAAAGGTATGCACTAGACTCCCACTCAGTAAGTGAGGAGAAAAGACCCTTCCTTCCCGAATGTGCTAACACAAGTCATACCTTACCTTTTATTGCATCATTCCTAGTGGACACATTCATCAATCCAGACCTCCTCAGACCTACTTTGACATTGGTAAAATATCAGTTTCCGGCATTCCCCTCCCCAAGTCCTGTGCCAACTCTAGCTGTAATTATATCGTCTTAGCAATTCTAAGTTTACCTTCTTTTTAATCTTCTTTTTAGTAGAGAAGCTAGACAGTTTGACCAGAATTCAATCTTTGTTGCCACATGCCTTGGACCAAAACATGAATTGTATAATATCCTGTTGCAGGAGAAAAAAGGGGGGTAAGGCAGTCCTCTTTGAAACATGGTAAGCCTTTATTCTGCTGCGTTATTCCAAAAGCTAGGAGTCAGAAAACTACCCATAACATTTTTGTCTGTCAATGCTTTTCAAGCCAACGAACCTGGAAAGTTAATTCCTGAGCTCATGTTTCTTTATCTATAAAATGGAGATCATATTTCTCTCACTGAGTAGTTGCAAATGTTGAATGAACTATTGTTTTTGAAGTTAATTGGAAGGTCATTATTCAAGGGTGAATATCCGTTTGTTCATTTATGGAGTGGAGCTAAGACTGGAGGGAACTGCCGGGCTCCTGGCTTTGTATCCTGACTCTAACTCACTCTAGAATTCCCTAGTCATTTAACTTCCCCAAACCACAGGCTTTCCACTGGAAAATTAAATATCCTATATGCCTTAGCAGATTGTTTGGTCTGCACATTAATTGAAAGCACTCTTCAAATGAATAGATCACCAAATCTCTAGAAGATTCTTATTCAAGAAGCCATCATTATTTTATTCAAATGATCCATTTTTGTGCATTTACAATGTCCAACATAGCATGATAGACTGAAATTAGACATAAAGACATCAAAAACAAAAATTAGGTTTTGTAAAATTGAAGATATTTTTCACAAAAAGAAGTTCTGGGGGGAAACCCAAAAGAGTGGTTATTAACCAAGTCTGCTGTTCTTTAGAATGATACCTAAGTGCTAGCATTGCAATGATTTCTGAACGAAAATCATGCAAATACAATTGTTAAAATATTTAACAGTAGCTCTATGTTTAGGTTGCCACTGATGTGATAATGGACTAGAATTATATCATCCCCATTTTTTTCCAAGTCTGTGACAAGCCTGCAAATTTTATGATATTAAGTTGTGCAAAAGATTAATAGTTGCTAACCATCAACCATCAACCCATCATTCAGTCGCGTGTTCATTCCCACGCCCCAGCATTACTTACACAAACACACGTCATTCTTTACCCTCTGCAGCCAGCATTTTATCAGTTTCCTGATAAAACACTCGAAATTTAGAAGGAAACTCAGAGTATTGTAACGCATATATTGAGACGATCTTTATCTGCACTAAAGGTTTTCCAAACTCAATAGCTTACAGATGATTCAGTATTTGAACTTGAACAAGCTTCAGTCCCAAGAATTTGTCCCTAAATATTCAAATCCCCTGCACAATGTCAGTAAATGTCAGTAATTTGGGTATGGATGTGTATATTTGTATATACACACTTATGTATATACATGCATATACATATGTATTAAATACTCTGTTAAACCCCAAATAGAGGACATTTTTGCTTTCAGTGTGCAATAACCACAAAAAGAAGTTTGAAAAAAAAAAAAACACAGCAGGAGGGCAAGAAATGGTACACTTAGAGCAGTAATTTGTCAGATTGAACAGAGGCCAGAATCTTGGTGTCCAATCCCTTGATCTTATTATTTATCACACAACGTGACCAAAAAAATAGGGGGAGGGGAGAAAGAGAATAAAAGGCCCTCCTGCAAGGAGAGACAAAACCAGCCATTGATTGAATTGCATCTGATTGTTCACTGTCCAGTGCACCTGTGCCGCTTCCCACCCCTTTCAAAATCTCCTCGGTCCTGAGGGTTGAACGGTCTCCCCTTGCAGAAGATATCCAAGTTGAGATCAGAAGAAAAACAGAAGTTAAATTTATCCTGACCCTTTCTTCATTTCAAGCTCCCACTTTCCTTGACGCACAATTGTTAACTTTCGATGAAGAAAAAAATACGGTCATTCTCAATAGTGAGAAGTGGATTCCCCTTTCTGCCAATATCAGTGCAAGCGCATGCCACAGAATGATCACTGAAGGAACTGCAAGCAGAGGGGAGGTGTTGCCAGGTTCTCTCATCTGTGCTTCTTGTCCACGGAGATTTCACAGCAGAGGCAGGAAATAGGGGAGCAGGGAGAGGACCCCAGCTGCCTGGGAATGCCTGCATGAAATGTCCCAAGAAAATATTTTCTTTTCATGGCAAAAGAGAAAAATGTTTCAACGGATTAGTTCTGATGATTCTAAAGTTGAATCAGATTCCTACCAGGCAAGATTCAAAAACAAAAACAAAAAAAACCCTCCAGTTTGGCAAAAACATGTCCACAGAATCACAGCAAATTGCTGCCGTTCCTTTGGCTTCAAGGGACTGTTCAATAGTATTAGTCATCAAGTTATAATCTTGCCTCTAACCAAAGCAAACTCCCAAAATCATCAGTGGTCTATAAATATGTTTCTGAAATCACATTTGGAAAATCACTATATGTGGGCATGAGACTATCTTGAGCACATCTGGAAGCCTTGAGATCAGGTAAGCAAATAAACAACAATTCTTCAGAGCTTTTTGTAATAAATGCCTTTATATCAGCCTGATAAGAAGGTTGAAATCTACAACTGGGCCATCATCAAATATCTGTAATAAGAAGAATGCAAGTTTGGGGTCAAATATACTTGTGCAAATTGAGATGCTGATGCAACTTTTTGAAAGTCAGTTCATTCACTAAAATGTTAGTCCTATCTTTGGGAATGTCAAATGAAATCATAAATATATCAAGTGTCAGGCATTAGGTATTAAACAAATGACAGTTTTCATTTTATTATAAGGAGTCTCTTTTTAAGGATTTATTTTACTGCGTTATGTTTTCAGTACAGACCTTCTGCTACACTAGGTCTGATCTTTGACAAAAGAATTTCAGAGATAAAAAACCAGATATGACCATTAAGAAAGAATTTTTTTAGGTGTGCATTGGAGAGGGCTAGATTATTCTAACCGACATAATAATTAAAGCACAAAAGCCTATCATTTCTCCCTGAAATGACAAAGGGAGAAGAGAAGGAAATAGTCAATGATGTGTAAAAAGAAAATCTCCACTCTTGGTTACCCCTTATTCAATCTATTTCATGCAGCCATGCTTGAGTACACAGAAGGCGACCTGGAAGCTGGTAGGAAAATATGTTTCTGCTCCTCTGAGAAGCTGTTAATTGAACAGGCTGTGAATAGCCACCCATGTCCTCAGAGAACAACAGTACACTTCTGATTGTGTTTTCGACATGGGCACATTCACCAAGAGAACAGGGAAACCCTGAAAGAAAAACCAGTCCCATCTTGCCTATACCAGGAACCTTTCCTGCATCGGCCTTCATTCTCATGTTCTTAATCTCACAAACATAGTTCCTTATATTTCACTTGGTTATATTTTTAGACTAAACTTACAAAGTAGTAGAGGGGGCCTTGTTGTATTATTACTTCCTTTCTGGCAGATGAGGGATCTTAAATTCAGAGAGGTTAACTAACTTGCCTAAGTACATGCCTGGACTGCTGAAAATTTGCAGTTTGAGCCTCAAATAAATGACCTGAATTCTTAACCTCAGCCACATGCCTCCTTCAGGCATGGACAGTTTTAAATCGAGGCTGAGTCTAAGAGGCAAAGCATCAGACAGGGGTGAACCTAAAAATGGTTGCATTCACAAATTCTTCACACAGACTGAGTATAAAATGAACCTGTGGTACAGCAAGGGGATGGGAATACCCATATTATCACATTGTCTCCAACCCTGAGATCACAGAATTATGCTGTAAATCCCAAAGATCAGGTCAAGCCACTGGGCCATAATGCAGAACAGATAATACAATCAACTTTAAGGTAAGAATTTCTCACTTTCAGTGCAAGAATCTGTAGAGCTAAAAACACACAATAAAACTTTGGTAAAACAAAACGACAAATTTTAAGTTTCTTGAAGTCAAAGATCCCGGTAAAATATACTTTTAGTCTCCATGACAGAGCTTAAAAATTACTTTTAAGTGAATCGAAAAGCTATAGATGGCTTTGCAGAAGAGATTGATTAACAGTGTGATTTAGACAACTTTTTATTTTACATTTGCTGTAGACTGGATGGCTGTGTCTCCCCAAATGCATATGTTGAAATCTCATCCTCATAGTCAAGGTATTTGGAGGTGGGACCTTTGAGAGATGACGAGGTCATGAGGGTGGATGGGATTCATGCTCTTATAAAAGAGACTCCCCAGAGCTCCCTTATCCCTCCTACCACGTGAGGACACAGGGAGAAGATGGCTGTCTGTGGCAGGAGGCAGGCCTTCCCCAGGCACGTAATCTGCTGGTTCCTTGATCTTGCATGTCCGGCCACCAGACCATGGGAAATCAATTTTTGTTTATGGGCCACCCAATCTATGGTATTTTGTTATTACAGCCCAAGCTGACTAAGACAGCACTTGATATTTCTGTAATTCTGCAGAAAACTTCTCAAAATTTGGCCTAGTTTTTTTTTTTTTTTAAATGTTGTTTTGTTCTCTCGTTAAAATAGAATTGGCAGGAGTCTCTTGAGGGTAGCTCTTTTGCAATTTAAATGATTCTTATTAAACAAACCTGGGAAAGAAAGGCTATTTTATTTTCTTATTTTTTTAGAAATAACTGAACCATAGTATTTAATCAATGGTCCATCTCATCAAACAAATATAAAGAAGTATCAAAAGACTGAATAAAATATAATATCAATTCTCATGGCATTATTTGGATTTTGGAATGATACTGTGTCATATTAAGAAAGAATCTCTAAGATCTTTCCTCATCATAGAAAGAATGACAATGATGAGGGGAAGGAATTAATATTGTTTTGGAGTTATAAATGGCTTCCTTTTAAAATGCATTTCTTTGACAAGAACCACTATATGTATGATAAGAGCCAGAGACCCTGGTCAAAACGACAGGCTTTTGTAAACTCCCCGTCAGGAGGCTGCCCATAGAAGCAGGCATTTCCCACCACAATATGCAGTGGCTACTTGAAAAGGTTTAACATCCTCTTAAACAAACTAGTTACATATCCATGGAGGTGGGGGGAAAAAAGAATTTAGTGACAAAATCAACCTGAATTTCAAAATGCTGTATATTAGGAGGAAACCGTATTTGAGATTTTAAAATATTTAGCTGACAGAATGTTTATCTTCAATCACAGATCTGTATCTGCTGTTTAGCTCATTGAACTAAAAATATTCACGTATTTGGCACATTCTTCTGGTGAAATTATTGGCAGAAATTTCACATTAGGTAGAAATCTTATGTTTCTGAATACAAAGGTGATTTTTTTTTTTTTTTTTTTTTTGCTTTGGGGTGTTTTTTTTTTTTTTTTTTTTTTTTGGTTTGGAGGTTTTTTCTGTTATTGTTGTTATTTGTTTCCTCATTGTAGGAAGTCTATAAAAACACCAGCAAAAGATGAAATGAAAGTATTAAGAATAGGGGATACCAATGATTGTCCCTTTAATGAATCATTTGATGAAACTTTATGTGATTTCTTGCTTTCAAAAAGCAAGTCCAAACCATGAGCTGCCCCATAGGAGTATTAAGAATTAGTAAAAGAGAGGACACTGAAAAATATGAAGGGTATTAGGGAACTGACTTAGTCTTAGTTAAACCAGTTTATTTACTACAGAACTTCTCAGAACCTTTAACAGAACTTCTCAGAACCTTCGCAGTGTTATTATGAGAGGGGGGTCTCGGGAGAGGATCTGTGCATATTGAGCTGCTATGCCCACCCAACAGTTCTCTACTATATCATTTTTATGGGAAACTATATCAACTTATACACATGTGACATTGTCACACTGATGAAGGTACACTCCTCACACCTGCCCTTCATTACAGTCCCACTTAGGACACAAGTTTCCTCTTTTTACAATTCAAATACTTTGGGAATGTGAAGAGAAGGTGAGCAATATTTCGTATCTTGATGTGGTTTGGTTTGAGAAGGTTGCTTTCCCCCTAGCATCTAGCTGTGCTAAACTACCCTGGAATTGATTTTGAAGGAAGGAAAAATGTGTTTTTATATAGCATTGTGATATCGGGTACCTCTCTGGGTATGAGGAATAGCAGGAGAGACTGGATGCCTACGGATGTGAGAACGATGCATGCGATTTTGTTTGTGTTGGGTTGAATTAGATTGGGTTGGAGTTTATGGGGGAAGTGATAGGAGAGTTAGGATGAAACCTAATGATACCTACTTCACAAAAAAGCCATATTTTCCACAACTATGTCCGTCTTTCTCCCACGTTAAAAACATTCCTATTCTCAAAAATTAGGTAATTATATTTTGGGACCTTTGAATTAAAAGTTAAGCTACATTTGGGTTAAATATGGTAAATGTGGCTAACCAGACTCCACCTTCCATCTGTTGGAACTGTTTCCAAAACAAAGATTTTTTCCAAGTTTCAAAACATGAGCTTAGAAGTGTACTTTTAAAATAAAACTTGTTGTGCTATGTAGTACACTTAGGGTTTTTTTCCTCTCAGAGAATTATTTTTCCTAAAGCAAATTCATCCTTCTAAGTGTGGGAATATAATTACTAGTCATAGAAATATGTGTATTTTGGAGATTTATATTATCACTTTCATTTGGACAGCTCAAGTTATTGCCAAGGTTCAAATGGCACACAGCTCCAGAAATATTTAGTATCTTGTCTAAAGAGAGACAAGATTATATGATGGTAACTCTGGCTTTTATAAAAAAACAAATTAAACTAAAAACTTTATCACAGGAAGTTATTGGACAATCACAAATGGTTCTCTTAAAGGGCAGCCCTCTCCCCAAAAAGAATAAAATGAATGTTCTTTAAAAGGGAGACTTTATGAACTATATTTCCTTATTTTCTGTATTCTTGATAATCTGGCATCTGTGGCCTTGCTGGCCAGGAAAAGACTGCCCTTCCCAGGGTGAGTTCATTACTAGAGCTAGCAAGTGAATCTCCCACAAGCAGGACTTTCATATTTAAACCAACCAATCTTTAAACCAACCATCCCCCCCACCCCCGCCATGCCTCCTCTATGGAGATTTTGCATTCCTAATCAATATTCCTCTATCCTAATCACCTTAGGGCTGGGTACCAGACAACCCAAGAGAGGCCCTACACCCCAGAACCTGCTGAAATTATGCCAACTAGCCAATCTGAAACCCATTTGCCTTGCCTTACTCCTTCTTTCCTGCAGAATCTTTAATAAAGACTCTTGCCCACCATTTCCTTACTCCCTCTGCCTCCAGATAGATCGGGAGCTTCCCCAAGTGGCCTTGCTTCCCATGGAACTGTAACAAATTATCTTTTCAATGGCAGCCATCTCTTGAACGGCTGGTCCCACCATGCCTAAATAATAATAATCCTCTTTTGTAAAACAGAAGTCCTTAATATAACGCCAATTAATGAACACAAGAAGTTGTTTAATTTCCAGTTCAGAATGCCTAGAAGTAATAGACAGTGAGTCTTACATCTTTAAATAGTGGTCAAATTTGTCCTTTTACACAAGTAACTCTTGTTGTAACAAAAGATTGGAAGACAGGAATATTTGGATCCTCTACTGGTTCAGCTTTCGTTGTCTATGAGATCTGAGCTTCAATGTCCTTATTTGTAAAATGAGAGACGTGAACTAAGTAATCTTCACAGATCCTTCTAGATATATGGTATAATCTCTTACTGTTTCTGCTAATATATCTGTATTAACAAAATCCCCTTCATTAGCAAAACTTCAACAATCTAAACATCTTGAGAATCTTATTTTGTCTATTGCCAGTCATGCCAGTAGACATGAATTCCCTTACGGTAGGTACATACTTGATTTATTAATTCTCCCATTCCTGGACCTTACCATGTATCTAAGAATCTCATGTGTGTATCCAAGCTCAACTACTACCACAGCAACAAACACCATTAATGACCCATTCAAAGTATAGTGAGCTTTATATTAGGCCAAAGTATTTGGATATGAAAATAAGATTTAAAAAAAAAAAAAAAAGCAGCATTTTAACTCCAGGCTTGAATAAGAAAACTGTCTACTTAGACACTTAATCCATACATTCCCTGCTAATAAATAAATTGGATGCTTGTATGAAAGAAATTGTCACTAGAAATAGTCTCAATAACTAAGATAAGTCAAATGAAAGCTTTTTAGGAATTTTTACTTCAGATGCTTTAGGTTTCTTTTTTCTTTTTCAAAATGACTGGTTATTGGTTTGATTATTGGTTTGAAGTCTTATTTCAGAGACTGATTTAAAAACTTTTTTCCACCCACTAAAAAAGCAACAATGGGCATTTTTAATTTTATAGAAAAATGAAAAAAAAATATTAATCTGCAGCCATGCCAAAAAGGCAAACAAAAAGAGCGGCTTTTAATTAAATCTAAGGCTAGAAGTCTTGGTACATCTCTTTTTCATTTCCCTCTTTATTCCTCTTCCAGCCAGTAGCTGAATGTTGCATCGTAACTGCTCCTCATCTGATTTACATTTTTCTCTCTTCAGAAAGAAGAATATTAAAAGTCACAATAGTATACATTTTAGAAGAAAATTTTAATTACTAATTCATAAGAAGTAATATCCATGTGTCAACTATGTTACATGATCTAAATTAAAACATTAAGCTGAATTTACTCTGGGGGTCGTTCATACCAGGTAATAGAGGCAAATGTGTATGTGGACATTTTCCATATCCCGTAAGAGAAAACTCTGATCTTCCATGGTGAGTATGTTTCAACATCTGAGTTAAGGGGCCCTCTGTGACCCTTATTTTGGGGAGGTCCACATTCTATAAATGAGATCTAAGTAACTGAATTCAATATCAGGTTGTTCCTGATTCTCAATACCAAAGGTCTGGAGGGTATTTGAAAAACTCTCTTTCTTGGAAAGACTCTGACCCTGGTTTATCATCGGGAACTTAGGCACACAAGTTAAAAAAAGACTAGAAAAATAAATTGGTTAAAACTGAGTCTGGATTATGCAGCGATTCCCTTTGTGTAATTGCTTTGATATCTAAGACTTCTGGCCACTAGACTCCACTTAGCAGCTTTAATAAGGATGGGCAGTTATTGAAACAAGAAGATTGTCAATAGCCAGCCCAGTCTTATCAGCACACTATGAAAATTAGAGATTCTACTCCCTAAGAAGTATGGCTCGAGCAACTTAAACAGAATCAAAACCCACAAAAATTCATTAAGAATACCATAACTGTTTCTATATAAGCAAAGTAGAAAATTAAGAATATTTTTCAAGCAAGTTATTTAAGTAACTGAAACATATATACAGCGAAAACAGATGATGTGACACGAGCATCTCAAAAAAATGTCTATGAAATTAATGAAGTCATCGCCCTAATTATAATCATGTCAGCAACTTGATCATTTATGATTACCAGATAGTAGAAATGCATTATTTTCTATTCTCTAACTCACCTGATGCCTTACACAGAATGAATTTTCAATAAATATTTTTAGATCAGTGTGATTATTATCTTAATTCCATATAGGAAAATCTGTATGGATAGTGTGTCAATAGGCTAAAAAAAATCATCTTTTCAAAACATGATGAGAAATCCCATGAAAAATATACATTTCATGTTTTGTTCAAAAGTAAAATTAGAAATGAAGTGACTTTACTGTAATTTAAAACATGTTTAACAACTGAAATAATGATGTACTATATATTGACTAATTGAATTTAAATAAAAACTTTTAAAAAATAAAGCAAAAATTGTCATCAAGTTCAGCAGAAAGTTTCTAGAACTATTTCTTCTTTAATCTACATTTCCTTAAACAGAAGTAGCCTGGGAAGATAAAACAAATGTGGGCCATGTTTACAGTAACAAATATTGTACAGTATTTTATAAAGCATTAATGCTTTACCTCATCTCCCATCAGAAGTTTCCATATTCCTTCCATCTGTGTGTATATATACACTTTAGGTTTCAGAAACTATCAAGATCTCCCTGTGAATTGGTTGTCTCTATGGTAGACCAGTTGGCTGTGGACCAGCCTTACCCAGTAGCTGGGCCTCCTACAGCTGCACCAGAAAGTGTCCCTCTGTAGACAAGGGCATTTCCTCTGTGTCTCCACATTCAAAGCCAGGGACACTGCTGTCTGTGCAGCTCATGAGGATGCCAGACTGACCAGCACTGCCACCACTGGCTTGGGTCCCAGGACACCAGCTCCAGGCTGGACGGAATGTGTATGAACCTCTCCCTGCAACCTTTCACCACACTATTAAATTATTCACACTATCCTGACTTGTGCATTTAATGGATTATAGAGCTTTCTGTGAGAAAACAACTCTTACTAGTGATCGGTTCTCTAGTAGAAAATACAAATAAAAACAAAAAAGGGGAATGTCCTATGTAATAAACGTTGATATAGGGAAATACTGGAATTGTAAATTGGTGCATCTCACATAGAGCCCACAATTATTTTAAAATATCACAATATGTGTACTATTTAAACCAGTAATTCTGCTCTGGAGAATTATTCCCAAAGAAATAATGCAATATGTAGGGAGGGTTGTAGCATGAGGATGTTCATTTACAGTATTATTTATAATTGTGAGAGGTACAAACAAATTAAGTCTCAAAAACAAGAGAATGATTATACTAATTCTGAGTGAACAATTAAGTTAATTATGACACAACCATTCAATAGAAAATATAGAAAATGCACGTTCATTACTAAAGGGGAAAAAAAGGCATATTTTTCTCCATTATTGTCTACATGAATATGTAAAAATCTTAGAATGGATACAGAAAAATTACCTTGCTTATAAGGATGGGTTGTAGGAATAGGGTTTTTTTGGTCTAATTGCAGCTTTGTGGAGTTGCTGTTTTACTCTGTAATTCATGTCTTCAGAATAAGGAGAAGGACACATTAGTAAATGCCTGCTTATGATTCTTTTTAATGAAAGAAATGCATATCTTCCACACTAAGAGTTAGCCTCCATAGCCCAAAGCTAGTACAGTCATCAACAACTGGCAAATCACCAACTGTTGTAAAAAGTTCTAACTGCTTCTAACATAGCATCACTGAAATCTGGCTGAGTGTCTTTCAAGTACCCTGCTGAGTTTCTCAGCCTTTCCAATTGCACAACATTCCATAAGCTTGGCGAGGGGTCTTGGTCAATAAGGAGACTCGCAGGTCTCCCTCCACGGCCTTTGTCTGAGATCTCTGAGCCTCAGCCGAAAGGGAATGATCCCTATAATTGTGAATCATTTAAGTTTCTGATGAAAAGTCAGCCTGAAATACTACTGCTGTAAACCATATCGTGGAGCCTGTTGGAGATTTGTAAATCACACTACATCAAAGGAAGGAAGGAGTACAGAAGAGAGGAGAGAGCTATAATGTACTGTTTCAAATGACATCAGGATCAGGGAAAGAGGTGATTTGTGACTTTTGCTTCAGAGCAGATTTAGCTGAGCCCCCAGGAACAGAAACTGAGAGACATGTGGGGGGTTCATAGGCAAGATGCGCCAGCCATAGCGGTCAAGGGTGGTAAACGTGAAAAGCCCTGAGACCCATTCCTGGGGTACTGTGCTTTGCTCAAACAAGCCCAGATCCCAGAGTGCTACATGGGCAGTGTTCAGCATATACCAGGAATTGTGCACAGGAGCTGACATCTTGTGACAAGATGAAGATCAGACCTTTGTCAAGTGTGGACCGTCCTGGAATTAATGTCTATTCTGAAAGAAGACTAAGGAGTCCGTGAGAACCTGGGGTGACTTTCCTAAATCTTAGTCCCTTCTTTGAGGTTCAGCTATAATTTTAGTGCTGTAATTTTGGGAAAAGTCACTTGGTCTTCCTGGGACTCAATTATGTCACCCTGTCAGAGGGCTGAGACTAGAACATTTCTTTTTAAAGATTTTTATTTTTTTGACAGAGATCACAAGTAGGCAGAGAAGCAGGCAGAGAGAGAGGAAGAAGCAGGCTCCTTGCTGAGCAGAGAGCCCGATGTGGGGCTCAATCCCAGGACCCTGGGATCATGACCTGAGCCAAAGGCAGAGCCTTTAATCCCCTGAGCCATCCAGGTGCCCCAAGACTAGAACATTTCTAAAATCATGTCCAGCTCCAAGATTCTCTGAGTCTCCGATTCAAAAACTTCACAAAACATTCCAGGTCACACTCCTGCTGCCTCCTGGTAAACTTTCAAAGCACTTATTACCAGCAACTTGCAATTTACCAGGAAGCTGATCTTTTCTAACATCTGAATGTTTTCACTAGATCCTTTCCTCCCAAATTGAACTGAAACTTACCCTCAAGATCAAGTTTCCTATTTGTCCAGAGGATGTAATAATGCATGCTAAACAAATGATCATTTGAGAAATGAATTATTACATTCTCGTGCATCCACATGCATCCACGTGCACTATTTTAAGATGAAGAAAAAGGAAAATTACATCTGAAGAACTCCCTCCTCCTTTGTCTGGTTGGAAAATCTCACTGGGTCCCCAGGATGCAGAGTTTGAGGTAAAGATTAGCATAAAGAAATCATTTCAGAACCTGCTTTTGGGATTAATACCCTTGGGTGGAAAGAAGGAAGTAGGATGAGGCAGAGGGAGAAAGAAGATGTGCTAGAGTATGGTCACATAGAGGACTCAGCCAATCCCACGGAAAGACCTAGAACTGGCATGACACTTAAAATGGTTCCAAGTGAGGTCAAGGATTCAAGCAACCCTCCTCCCACCTTCCCTCATAGAGAGTGGCCATTGGATGCCTGCTGCCTATGCAAGAAGGTGTGACCTTGGGCGAGGGTCTCCAAAAGCAATTCCCCAAGAGGGGTAACAGCTAAGAGACAAGGGCTGGTCGAAGGAGTGAATTAGTGCTGTGGGGGTGGGTAGATGAAGGCAGGGTGGCTGAGTATCTACAGCACAAAAAGGTAGCCTGCTCTATACCACACATAATTCTTTTGTTGTTGTTGTTCAGAACTTTATTGCTTACTAAATGCTTTCACACAATCTAAACTCCTTAATCCAGGCAGCAACCTCTGGGAAATGGGACTTGTTATCACATCTAAATAATAGCTGACAGATGAGCTTTGCAAGTATCTGCAAGGGGTCCCCTGGGGGAATCCCAGACCTAATGAATAAAACCTTGAAAGCCCAGGGATGTAGAGGAAGAGAAGAGATGGATTCTCAGAGTTGAATGTCGGGTGAGCTGAGCACACCCTGTCATCATTACTATTATTGTTATCGTTATTTCCCTCAGCCTACTGTGACCTGGAAAAAAGCTGAATTATAATAATATTGTGCTCACTTCCTTTAATAGCCACCTCACTCTTTTTACTCATTTTAGGTCATGATCACATAACTCCAGCACTTTTACATATGAATAGCTATGCAGTTCTGTATTTATGCAAGTTATATCTTTTTTATAATCTGCCAGTAGAATGTTTATATTTACCCCTTATTATGGATGGAAAGTCTGTGTCTCCCCAAATCCATCTGTTGAAGCCCTAATTCCCAATGTGATGGTATTTGAAGGTGGGGCCTTCAGGAAATAATGAGGTTTAGATGAGGTCATGGGGGAGAGGCCCTCATGATAGGATTAGTGCCCTTATTTGAAAAGAGGGAGACACAAGAGCTCTCTCTCCACCATGTGAGGATCTGGTAAGAAGGCAGCTGACTGCAAAGACTGGAATACAGCCCACACCAAGAACAAAATCCACTGGCACCTTGATGTTGAACTTTCCAACCTCCAGAATTTTGAGAAATAAATGTCTATTGTGTAAGCCACCCAGTCTATATATGTTTTGTTATAGCATCCTGAGGAGTTTAATACAACCCTACAAAATTATCATTTCTTTGTTTTGGTCTTTCATTCTCACCTGATAAGTTTATTTTATTCTTGATATCCAATATCTAGATGATTACTCACCATTCCTAGGTGCATTTCAAACACAGTTTTGTAAGTCTACCTTCAATGTAATCAGCAGAGTTTTTAATGAAAAGACAACAGATTGTGACAATTCCCCTTTAGTTTGATAACTAGTGGGGGTCATATCTATTTAATGAATGAATATTACCTTATGACACATGACTTTAGTGTCTGTATCTTGTCATCTAAAATAATAGTTTCCAAACTGTTTCTTAGCAATAAAACTTTGTTTAAATAAAATCTGCTTCAAAATAATGAAATGAAAACAGATAGAAGCAGAGTCACTCTCATTCAAATGGATGGTGGGACAAGGGGCCCAGCCCCCCTTTAGCAACTGCTCTGCCTTCTCCGTAGCAAGTGATTTTAAGCGACACCTGAGCTATCTCCATGGGCACCCATAGCTTTGCAGGTTGCACTGAGAGAACTGCTGGGCAAAAATGTCATAAGGCACTTTGTCAAATGCCTTGCTGATATCAAGGTACTGCTTCACCCATATAATCTCACACATATGATGAGTTTCTCATGATTTGTCCTTGGGAAACCCATGCGGATTTCAAATAATCATTACTCTCTTTTCTAGGTGCTCACAAAACATTTTTTCCAGAGTATTTTAAGGAAGAATGTCAGGGTTGTTTTTCTATAGTTTCCAGAGTCTGAATTTTCTGCATTTTTAAAAATAACATCTCCAGTCTCTGACACCTCTTCTGTTCTCCACCTGTAACACCTGTAAGTTCTTTGTGAATTCTAGTGTATGATTAATTTATCCAGGGCAATGATTCTTAAAGATGACTGCATATTTGAATCCCCCTGGGAGACTTCTAAAAAATGCCCAGGCCTGGGTCCTCACCTCATACCAATTAAATCAGAATCTCTTTTCTTAGTATTTTTAAAGATTTCTCTGGCTCTTTTAATATGCAGTTAAGGTTGAGAACCAGCAAGCGATCCAGGCTTTACTGAAATTCATTTTAAACAATTACATGTTCCTTTACCATCTATTCGCTTTCCAGAAGCTTCAATCTCTCTGTTCTTCATTTTTCTCATTGAAGGTCCTTCTCCATAATTCAGAAGAGAAAAATAAGAACTGAGCTAAACAGTTTTAGTTCTGTTTCATCACTTGTTCATCTAAGCTAAAATGACAGCCTATGTTTTGCTGTCCCTTAGATTGAAAATATAATTTAAAAGTTATTAACATCTTTCTCAAATCTCTATTAAAGAAGACAATTCCAACAGATTTTTTAAAGTTCATATAGTTTGTTTTTCTCTCTTTTTATTTAATCTCACCCAGTTGCTTTCTGGCATGATTCTACTTCAGGTTTTGTAGACTCCGTACTTAGCAAGAAAATCCCTTTGCTATAAGCCAGTCATTGTCCAAGCACATTTCAGTGAAAACTGTGGAATTATCTTCTCCTTTCCTGTGTTACAAATTTAAGTTCACGGTGTATCTATTCCTGTCCTACAATATCCAGCTCCACAGTATTATCTCTAATTTTCTTCACTCCTCTGTCTCCTTAAGAATTGTCAAGTACCACTTGTACAAGTGGAAGGCTCCATATGACATATTGGAATTTATAAAGTCCATTCTTGTATGTGATTCCCTCTGCGTTTTGTTTTGCAGCTCTGTCGGGGCAATATTCTAGAATTTCATGTTAAACTCTTTTTTACTCGGTTAGGCACATTATTATGAGAAATATTTATGACACTTTCTGAAGCAGCTATCAGTGTCTGAAACTGTAAACTGTACTCCAGGAAACACCATCCTCTTCCTGACACCATCTAGATAGTCAACTATTCCTATAACAAATCTGCTTTTCTCTCTCTCTCTCCCTCTCTCTTTTTTTTTTTTTAAAGATTTTATTTATTTATTTGAGAGAGAGAATGAGAGAGAGCATGAGAGAGGGTCAGAAGGAGAAGCAGACTCCCCGCCGAGCAGGGAGCCCAATGTGGGACTCAATCCTGGGACTCCGGGATCATGATCTGAGCCAAAGGCAGTTACTTAACCAACTGAGCCACCCAGGCGTCCTGCATTTCCCTTTAAAACCATGATCACCAAATGGAAAAATAACTCCAAATCCTGCTGTGTCCTGCAAAGTCCTTGGAAATCCATCCTCAGTATGCACTGCGACTCTTTTCCTGATCTCCTCAACCATGAGGCATGGTTGTTGATTGCTTGTGTCTCAGCAGCTTTTCTTCCGGGTAGGGAAGCAATGCACTTGCTGAGGAGCATGTGCTAAGGCACTGACTCTATGAAGTGAGTCACCAACACAGTGAGGTTCTGGAACTAGTAAGAAGATTTCTTCCTTGGGGGAGGCTGTCTGTCCCCCCAACTATTAAGTTCGATTTGGGTTACTGCTTCTTTCATCTGAAGGTCTGACTTTCACCCTGGGATGATCTTCTAATCGGATATTTAAAACAATTCCCACATTTTCTTTCTCTTTCTCACACTTCCATTTGTAAATTTTCAGAATCTAGTTACGATCCATATTTACATCTTCAAAATCCATTTTCATCTTTTTCCCTTTTTTGTCCGACATTCTTTTTTTCTTCTATAAAATCCAGAAATCACAGAACAGTTCCCTTGGTGTACAAATAAATCCTTTTGGGGCTCCAGAAGAACATTTGTGGTTTCCCAAGGAAACTGCCCCCCACTCCCTGCTCGCCTTACACACATTGATCACCTGCAATACATTATCTCCTGGTTGCCTTAGGTCTTTCTGGGAAATTTACTGAATATAGCTGTACACATTCTTCATCTTGATTTTTAAGAGATGCTATTTGGAGAGTTAGCAATTAGGACTAACTAGCTCCTTCAGTGTGATGACAGACCAAATGCCCAAAGTTTAAGAAGTCAAGGGTTCGGGTCCCACCACTCCCATTAAACAGGATTTTCTTGAAAAACATTTTCTGATGCCTGAGACTTAGCTTCTGTATCTGTGAAATGGGAGCAAGGAGTAAGAGGAGATTGAAGTAGGCTTAGTTTTTAAATTGTTGTTGTTTTTTTTAAATCTGCATAGCACTTTATATAAAATCTTATTAAAAATCTCTAAAGCATAAAAGAGAAAAAGCAAGGGGTTGAGATTTGAAGTAGGCAGGTTCAGCTCACCTGCCAGGTGCTGAACTTTCTCCCCACCCCAGCCCACTCACCCTCCCACTGTGCTGTGCCATCAGCTAACTTCTCTGACTGCACACAGAGCAGTTAAAAACCAAATCAGAGGTTCTCAAAGTTCAGTGGTTGTGGGAATCCCCTGGGAACATGCCAAAAGAGCAAATTACTGTGCAATCCCCCTGAAATAATAAAAAGCCTAGGAATTTGCCATTTACCCTTTTGTACTGAGGATTAAAGATATAGAATGGTACAATGATCACATCTTGAGAAATACTAAACTGAGTGAATTTGAAGTTTCTTTACGCTCCTTGCAATAAGAAGCCAAGAAATACAGTACAAACCCTGATTCTACACTTTGTATTTGCCCCATGTGACCCTGGGCAAATTATTTAACTTTTTCTGTTCTCACTTATAAAATGAAGGCATTCATAATAATGCCCACCTCAAAGGATTGTCACCAGGACTAAGTGATAAAGTTTATGTCAAATACTTAGAACAGTGCCTGGAGCATGTTTGAAACTCCGCAAATAGCAATGCTTACTGTGTATTAAGCAGAACATGACACAAACTTGCACGCACAATTAAATCCAATATCCCTAATATTTCACCCATCTCTCTAGCTGATTCTTTTCATGCTCTATATTCTGTAACCTGTCACTGCATCACTAGTCACCTTTCATTTCTTTTTTTCTTTTTTTTTTCCTTTCTTTCTCTTTTTTCTTTCTTTCTTTCTTTCTTTTTTTTCTTTTTTTTTTTGAGCCTTAGTTTTTCCATCTGTAAGATAGGACTAGTATCACTCATGTCAATCTACACAAGAGGATAATCAACAGGAAAAAAAAAAGTTCGAATGCTGCTTGCAGACCTTTATAAGAAAATGTTATGTTATACACCAAGCAGCATTATTTGGATATTTAGCATGTTAATCCGATTTTCATCAGCATCTTTGGAGGCCAGCTTATTTATGTACACAATTAGTGGAACAGAATGTGGAGAATAGTGGGCAGTGGTAAAACACAGACCATTTCCCTGAGTGACAAAAGACCCATAAGTCACAGGAGACAGACTGAGATGTGAAGGTCACTCACTTATTCGCAGGAATAAATTATATTATACCATCAAGTAAGTTTCTTCAGACAGTCATAAAGAAGAATACGGCTAAGTAATTTACTCGCAAATGATGGTTATAAACCACTCCTACTCTAACAAATCAAATTACATCATACAAACCACCTCGTCATACTCACAGGGTTACTGGAGTGGGGATAGGAGCAAAGATACAACCACTTAATCGGCTTCTCAATTCATGCAAAAGACCACGCCTGGGGAAGGGCTGAAGATCAACAGAGGAGTAGTGAAATTGCTCTTCTGGCCAAAACCACTTCACCACGATTCCCTCCATGGGTATCAAGAATCCCACCTCTGAAGCTGAGCAAACAGATGAGTTATCTGCAAGGCCTGACACAGCCTTGCGGACTGCATTAAGACTCATGTTTTGCTCAAAACAGTCCATCTTTGCTGAACTAAGCTGCGTGCAGAAGCAGATTTGGGCCCACATAAGCAGCTCCTAGCAAGGCAAACAAGAACAAAAATTGATAAAGAATGATATGCCAATTAGAATAAGGCTTCTCATCATTTAATCTCAGATTAAAATGATACAACACTGGAGGTGTAAATTTTAGAGGGAGTAATAGCCAAGATTGACTGCATGCCGACTATGGGCCAGCAGAGGGCAGGATATAGAAGTTATTGTCCCCATTTTACAGATGAAAGATAAGACACTGAGAGATAGTAACTCATTTGCCCAAAGTTATACTGTTTAATCAGTGGCAGTGCAGGGATTTAGTTCAAGTCTATTTGTCTCCAAGGCTCATGGTTCCAATGAGTCACCAAGGCTTTTTCAAACAATCTACAAAACCTTTGCAGGTAATCTGTGATGACAAATACCTTTTTTCTTGGGTGCTACCTCTGATAGCCAGTAGATCTGGGCTTAGCAGAAAGAAACTTTGATGAGTTAAAAAAAAAATACCTATAAAAAGTGAAGTTTTGGAGAATAGGGAACACATGCCAATTGCTCACCATTCTGATTTTGTTTAACCTCCTAATGTTACAGACAAGAATGTGAGGACCTGGAAGATAAATTGGCCCAAATCCTATGAGATCAAGCATCCACATCTGCTGCCTGATTAAAAACCTTTCCCCACTCACCCCCCAGGTTGCTAGTAAGAAGGAATGATCTGATTGTTTCCACACCTGCTCTGACCTTACCTGCGGGCGTGGGTACTTACTTCTACTGGTTATCCAAGACATTTAGCATAATGTCTTTCATGAAAAAGAATAAAGCAACTTTATATCCCTACATTTTTTCCAGTTTTGTTGAGAAAAATTGACATACAACACTTAAACAACAACTTTAAAGCATGAGGATTTACATCCTTAAAGTTGTTGGATTTACATCCTTAAAGTTGTTGGATTTACATCCTTAAAGTTGTAAATCCCGATGTAAATCCAGCTGGATTTACATAGATTGGGAACAATGATCACAATATATTCAGCTAACATCCACTTTCTCAACCATCTTCCTCCTTTCTTAACTACAGATACATTTATTTACATTATTAAAAATTCAATTACAGAGGCACAAAGGATAAAAATTAAGTTCCCTTTAGGAAAACTTAATCTTCTTTCCTCCCCGATATGACCACTTTTAACACTTTAAAGTACTCCTCATAAGTGTTAAAAGTTCTTCAAGAAATCTCCTTAAAGAACTTTTCCACACAGTTACAGATGTTACAGGTGTTCATGTGCAAATAGACTGCTGTAGGGCTTTGTTTAAATGTGGTCTTATGACAGAAACTATATGCAACTCGTGTTTGTTAACTTGATAATTCCCTCAACCTTCTACTTCATTATGGACTGCCTCTAGAACTTTACACTGTGAAGCTCCCTATTGAGAGACTGTAACATCATTTGCAAACACTCAGAGACATATCCTCTAAAGGTATATTTACTCAAAAGACCTACTGATGCACCTACCGATTGAACCATGTTTACAAGAATGTTTAGGCTAGAGGGGGAGAAGCAAGACGGTGGAAGAGTAAGAGACCTAAATATCATCGGGTCCCAGGAGTTCAGCTAGATCATTAGCAAACAATTCTGTGTTCCTATAAACTCAACAGGAAGTTGAAGTGGAGAAAAGTAGCAATTCCAG
Source organism: Mustela putorius furo (assembly GCF_011764305.1). Taxonomy (NCBI): domain Eukaryota; kingdom Metazoa; phylum Chordata; class Mammalia; order Carnivora; family Mustelidae; genus Mustela; species Mustela putorius. Next base: position 23,702,973 of record NW_025422021.1, read on the forward strand.
CAACAGAAAAGCAACCACGTTCTGGAAGGTAGAAATGTGTGGAGAAGTGAATCTGAGGTGATAGACGGGGAAATAGTCTTGGGGGGGGGGTGCTCCCAGCAAATAGTAGAGCAGTGGGACACAAAATTGAAACTTTTAGAAGTCTGCTCTACTGAGGTATGTCCCTCCAGAGAATAAGCAGGGGGTGGAGTCCTCACAGGGACAGTGTGATATCAAGACCCATGGGATCACAGAAAGACTGGGGTATAGGAGGGTAGCAGAGCTCCCAGGTATTGAAGTGGGGAAGCCAGCTACACAGACAGAGCTGAGGAGTGAGCTCTCAGCTTGGGGTTACCTTTAACCATGATCCAAGGCAGAGTCAGGCCACTGCTCTTCAAGCAGGGACCCCACAAGTGGTAGATCCAGGGAGACTCACCTTCCTTCTCCAGGAGAAGCCACATGGGAGCCCGCTGCAGGAATCTGCTGGGCTTGGAGACTCCAAACAGGGCAGTGTACCAGAGATAGAAACACTGAGTCACAGGCTGCCTGAGCTCAGAACACAGCTGGAGACCAGGGAGACAGGTGGGATTGACTGCTTTTCTCTGAGGGTGCACTGAGCAGTGGGGCCCTGAGCTCTCAGCTCCTATGGGCCAGAGATTGGGAGGCCACCATCTTCATTCTCATCTTCCAGCACTGTGTGGAAAATATTCAGGGAACAAAAGCTATAGAGAGCAAACCTGAGCAGATTACTTAGCTTGGCCCCTGACAAGGATGGTGCAATTCTGCCTCAGGCAAATTTGAAAATCACTGCAACAGGCCCCTCCTACAGAAGATCAGCAAGAACACCCAGCCAAGACCAAGTTCATCGATCAATGAGAACTGCAAAACTTCAGAGCTATGGGAATACAGCACATAGAATTCATGGCTTTTCCCCCATGATCCTTTAGTCTTTCAAAGTTAATTTTTTTTTATTTTATTTCTTCTTATTCTATTTTTTAACCTTTCCTCTTTCCTATTTTAATATTTTTAACTATTTTATCTTTTTTTTTATTTTATTTTTTTTTAGTGTTCCAAGATTGTTTATGCACCAAACCCAGTACTCCATGCAATATGTGCCCTCCTTAATACCCCACAGAAGGCTCAGCCATCCCCGCCACTTCCTCCCTTCCAAAACCCTCAGTTTGTTTTTCAGAGTTCACAGTCTCCCATGCTTCATCTCCACCTATGATTTACCCCAATTCACTTTTCCTTTCCTTCTCCTAATGTCCTCCATGTTGTTCCTTATATTCCACAAGAAAGTTAAACCATATGATAATTGACTTTCTCTGATTCACTTATTTCATGTAGCATAATCTTCTCCAGTCCATCCACATTAATAAAAAAGTTGGGTATTCATCCTGATGGCTGTGTAATATTCCATTGTATATACAAAACATATCTTCTTTATCCATTCATCAGTTGAAGGACATCTTGGCTCTTTCCACAATTTGGTGATTGTGGCCATTGTTGCTATGAACACTGGAGTACAGATGGCCCTTCTTTTTACTACATCTGTATCGTTGGGGTAAATGCCCAGTAGTGCAATTGCAGGGTCATAGGGAAGCTCTATTTTCAATTTCTTAAGGAATCTCCACACCATTTTCCAAAGTGGCTGCACCAACTTGCATTTCCACCAACAGTGTAAGAGCGGTTTCCCTTTTTCCACACCCTGTCCAACACTTGTAGTTTACTGTATTGTTGACTTTGGCCATTCTAACTGGTGTAAGGTGGTATCTCAATTGGTTTTGATTTGAATTTCTCTGATGGTTAATGATGATGAACATTTTTTCATGTGTCCATTAGCCACTTGTATGTCTTCATTGGAGAAGTGTCTGTTCATGTCTTCTGCCCATTTTTTGACACAATTATCTGTTTTTTGGGTGTTCAGTTTGAGGATTTCTTTATTTAACTATTTTATCATATCAATACCTTTTTAAAATTTTTTTTAAAATTTTCATTGTCATAGTCATATTCTAGCCCATCATTGTATTTAAACTTATTTTTTTGTATACATATAGGTTTTTCTTTCCTTAAAATTTTGGAGTACAGTTTCTTCTAACAGACCAAAATACACCCTAAATCTAGCACATGGCTTTGTTCTAGTCTCCAGCCTGATCACATTCTCCCCCCACCTTTTTTTAAACCATCTTCTTATTATATCAATTCCTTTCTTAGAATCTTTTTTAATTTCCTCTTTACAGTGATATTCCATCTCTTCATCATGTTTACCCTTATTTTTGTATGTATATAAGTTTTCTTTCTTTAAAATGTTGAGAGGCAGATTCTTCTAACAGACCAAAATACATCCAAAATCAAGTGTGTGACCCTGTTCTATTCACCACTCATATATGAGTGGTGAATAGAATGTATATTACCCCCCCTTTTCCTCTCCCTCTGGTTTCAGATCTCTTCTAATTTGTTAGTGTATATTTTTCTGGGGTCACTACTACCTTTTTATTATTTTGTCCTTTCATTCATCTATTCTTATCTATTCGTATCAAGGTGGAAAAACTCACCCCAAAAAAAGAACAAGAGGCAGTACCAATGGCTGGATATCTAATCAAAATGGACATTAGTAATGTGTCAGAACCAGAGCTCAGAATGACAATTATCCAGGTGCTACCTGGATTCAAAAAAGTATATGGGAGAAAATTATAATAAAGAATTTCCCTATTTTGGCAAAGGGAGCAAGCATCAAAATCCAGGAGACACAGAAAACTTCCCTCAAAATCAATAAAAATAGGTCAATGTCCTGTCACTGAATCGTAAAACTTACAAGTCTCGGTGACAAAGAAAAAATCCCAAAAGCACCTCGGGAGCAGAAGTCTGTTAACATACAATGGTAGAAATACTAGACTGGTAACAGACCTATCCACAGAGAACTGGCAGGGCAGAAAGAACTGGCATGATATATTAAGAGCCTTAAATGAGAATAATATGCAGTCAAGAATACTATAGCCATCTAGGCTGTCATTGAAAAATTGAAGGAGAGATAAAAAGCTTCCAGAACAAACAAAAACTAAAAGAATTCATGTACAAACCAATCCTACAGGAAATATTGAAAGTGTTCCTCTAAGCAAAGAGAGAGCCTAAAAGTAGTAGACCAGAAAGGAACAGAGACAATGTACAGTAACAGTCACCTTACAGGCAATACAAGGGCACTAAATTTATATCTTTCAATAGTGACCCTGAATGTAAATGGGATAAATGCCCCAATCAAAAGATACAGGGTATCAGAATAGATTAAAAAAATAAAACAACAACAACCAAGACCCATTGATATGCTGTCTACAAGAAACTCATTTTAGACCCAAAGACACCTCCAGATTAAAGTGTTCATTTACTATGCTAATGGACATCAAAAGAGAGCTGGAGTGGCAATCTTTATATCAGATAAATTAGATTTTAAGCCAAAGACTATAATGAGAGTTGAGGATGGACACTGTATCATACTTAATGGGTCTGTCCAACAAGAAAATCTAACAATTTAAAATATCTATGCCCCTAACATGGGAGCAGCCACATTATATAAACCAATTAATGACAAAATCAAATCAACACATCACCAATAATAGTAGGAGACTTCAAAACCCCCCTCACTGAAATGGACAGATCTAAGCAAAAGATCAACAATGAAATAAAGGCTTTAATGACACACTGGACCAGATGGACATCATAGATATATTCAGAACATTCCATCCCAAAACAACAGAATATACATTCTTCTCTAGTGTGCATGGAACATTCTTCAGAATAGATCACATTCTGGATCACAAATCAGGTCTCAGCCAGTACCAAAAGTTTGAGATCATTCCCTGCATATTTTCGGACCACAATGCTTTGAAACTAGAACTCAACCACAAGAGGAAAGTTGGAAAGAACTCAAATACATGGAGGCTAAAGAACAACATACTAAAGAATGACTGGGTCAACTCGGAAATTAGAGAAGAATTTAAAAAACTCATGGAAACAAATGAAAATGAAAATAAAACTATTCAAAATCTTTGGGACAGAGCAAAGGCAGTCTTGAGAGGAAAGTATATAGTGATATAAGCTTTTCTCAAGAAACAAGAACGGTCTCAAGTATACAACCTAACCCTATACCTAAAGGAGGTGGAGAAAGAACAACAAAGAAAGCCTAAACCCAGCAGGAGAAGATAAATAATAAAGATCAGAGCAGAAAACAATGAAATAGAAACCAAAAGTACAGTAGAACAAATCAATGAAACTAGGAAACGGTTCTTTGAAAGAATTAATAAGATTGAATAACCCTGGCCAGACTTACAAAAAGAAAAGAGAAAGGACCCAAGTTAACAAAATCATGAATGAAAGAGGAGAAATACAACCAACAACAAAGAAACACAAACAATTATAAGAATGTATTATGACCAACTATACACCAGCAAATTGGAAAATATAGAAGAAATGGATGCATTCCTAGAGATGTATAAACTAGCAAAACTTAACCAGGAATAAATAGAAAACCTGAACAGGCCCATCACCAGTAAGAGTTATGAAGCAATCATCAAAAACCTCCCAACAAGGGGCGTCTACTTGGCGCAGATATTAAACATCTGCCTTCGGCTCAGGTATTGATCCTGAGATCCTGGAATCGAGCCCTATGTCAGGCTCCCTCTCATTGGGAAACTTGCTTCTCTCACTCCTCCTGCTTGTGTTCCCTCTCTCACTATCTCTCTCTGTCAAATAAATATATAGGATATTAAAAAAAAAAAAAGGAACACATATTAGGGGCGCCTGGGTGGCTCAGTGGGTTAAAGCCTCTGTCTTCGGCTCAGGTCATGATCCCAGGGTCCTGGGATTGAGCCCCGCATCAGGCTCTCTGCTCAGGAGGGAGCCTGCTTCCCTTTCTCTGCCTGCTTCTCTGACTGCTTGTGATCTCTGTCTGTCAAATAAATAAATAAAATCTTTAAAACAAACAAACAAAAAAACCTCCCAACAAGAGCCCAGGACCAGATGGCTTCCCAGGGGAATTCTACCAAACATTTAAAGAAGAATTAATACTTACTCTCCTGAAACTGTTCCAAAAAATAGAAATGGGAGGAAACTTCCAAACTCACTTTATGAGGTCAGCATTATCTTGATCCCAAAACCAGACAAAGACCCCATCAAAAAGGAGAATTACAGGGGCGTCTGGGTGGCTCAATGGGTTAAAGCCTCTGTCTTTGGCTCAGGTCATGATCCCAGGGTCCTGGGATCGAGTCCCGCATCGGGCTCTCTGCTCATCAGGGAGCCTGTTTCCCTTCCTCTCTCTCTGCCTGCCTTTCTGCCTACTTGTGATCTCTGTCAAATAGATAATAAAATCTTAAAAAAAAAAAAAAGGAGAATTATAGACCAATATCCCTGATGAACATGGATGCAAAAATTCTCACCAATATACTAGCCAATAGGATCAAACAGCACATTAAAAGGATGATTCTCCATGACCACGTGGGATTTATTCCTGGCTGCAAGATTGCTTGAACATCCGCAAATCAATCAATGTCATACAATACATTAATAAAAGAAAAGAACAAGAACCATATGATACTCTCAATAGATGCTGAAAAAGCATTTGACAAAGTATAGCACTTGATCAAAATTCTTCAAAGTGTAGGGATAGAAGGTACATACCTCAATATCATAAAAGCCATCTATGAAAATCCCACAGTGAATTTCATTCTCAATGAGGGAAAAACTGAAAGCTTTTTCCCTAAGGTCATGAACGCAGCAGGGCTGTCCACTATCACCACTGCTACTCAGTATAGTACTAAAAGTCCCAAACTCAACAATCAGACAATAAAAGGAAACAAAAGGCATCCCAATTGGCAAAGAAGACGTCAAACTCTTATTCTTTGCAGATTATATGATACTTTATGTGGGAAACCCATAAAACTCTACTCCAAAACTCTGAGAACTCATAAAGGAATTCAGTTAAGTGTCGGGATATAAAATCAATCTACAGAAATCTGTTGCATTTCTACATACCAACAGCAATACAGAAGAAAGAGAAATTAAGGAGTCATTCTCATTTACAATTGCAGCCAAAACCATAAGATACCTAGGAATAAACCTAACCAAAGAGGCAAAGAATCTGTACTCGGAAAACTATGAAGTACTCATGAAAGAAACTGAGGAAGACACAAAGAAATGGAAAAACATTCCATGCTCATGGACTGGAAGAACAAATATTGTGAAAATGTCTATGCTACCTAAAGCATTCTACACATTTAATGCAATCTCTATCAAAATACCATCAATGTTTTTCAAAGAAATGGAACAAATAATCCTAAAATTTATATGGAATGAGAAAAGACCCTGAATAGCCAAAGGAATGTTGAAAAAGAAAACCAAACTTGGCAGCATCACAATTCCAGACTTCAAGCTCTATTACAAATCTGTAGTCATCAAGCTGGCACAAAGACAGACACATAGATCAATGGAACAGAATAGAGAGCCCAGAAATGGACCTCCAATGCTATGGTCAACTAATCTTTGACAAAGCAGGAAAGAATGTCCAATGGAAACAAGACAGTCTCTTCAACAAATGGTATTGGGAAAGTTGAACAGCCACATGCAGAAGAATGAAACTGTACCATTTCCTTACACCACATACAAAAGTAGACACAAAATGGATGAAAGACCTCAATGCGAGACACGAATCCATCAAAACCCTTGAGGAGAACACAGGCAGCAACCTCTTTGACCTCAGCCACAGCAATTTCTTCTTAGAAACATCACCAAAGGCAAGAAAACCAAGGGAAAAAATGAGCTATTGGGATTTCATCAAGATCAAAAGCTTTTCCACAGCAAAGTAAACAGTCCACAAAACCAAAAGACTGCCGACAGAATGGGAGAAGGTATTTGCAAATGACATATCAGGTAAGGGTTATTATCTAGAATCTATAAAGTACTTATCTAACTCAACACCCAAAGAACAAATAATCCAATCAAGAAATGGGCAGAAGACATAAACAGACATCTCTGCAAAGAAGACATCCAAATGGCCAACAAACATATTTGAAAAGGTGCTCAACATCACTTTTCTGGGTGTTCCATTCTATGGGGAATGATAACTCAGGCAATTAAACCTCTACCATTTGTGTTGAGGCAGATTTTTTTTTTCCTTGAACTTTAAAGTGTTGTTAATCTTAAAGGATCACCCATTTATCTTGTAACATTTTACAAAAAGGCATGAATTTTAATTCTTCTTCTGAACCATTAGAATTACACTTATTGTCCAAAATGGTTAAGAAGGACATGTACACACACACACACACACACACACACACACACACATCAATTAATTTTTAGAGATGTCATTTATAGTTGATTTTGTTCTCAGCAAGTATCCATGGTCTTTGATTTGTTTCTACAAATGGACATGATAGGATGTCAATTCCTAGGTTGATAAGGAGTATTGTTTTTGTGAGAAAATTGGGAACATTACATTTTCTAGTTCACAACCTGACTCCAGTAACACCCTGCTTTCAGACTTGTCCACAGTGCCTGCTCATTTGACCCCAAAAAGTGGAATTGTTGTGATGGATAAATTGAGCGAGGCTGTCACTCTAGAACTAAAAGTGGCAACAGGAAACTAGCAACTAGCAACCCATAACTAGCAAGAACCAGCAGGATAAACCTGTATTTAGAAAGAAAGCAGTTTATTACATCCTGCTGAAATTACTAAAAGTAGAAAAGTAATCCATATCCTCCAAACCCATTGATAAATTATTCTCCCAAATCCTTTCATCCAGGCTTGGATCAGCTGTGGACCCTTGAAACGTTCCGTGATAAGAACTTTCTCTTGTTTTACCATGAGGTAATTACAATATATTACTAGTTAACCAGATAAATTTTTACTGTTAGAAGACATGAGTTCATTACCAGACAGAAACTATTTTTTAGGACAGAGATTTTCAAACATTTCCTTCTAGCATTGCCAAATGAAGTTTAATTATGCATGCTCTAGAACATTTTTAACATATAATGTTTTATCATATGATTAATTAATTGGAAAAGATGTCATTTCTGGCCTATTATAAATATTGATATTTTAAAAATAAAATATTCCATCACTCTTTTAGATGTTTTTGATGAGCTACAAATATCATAACAATCAGAGACCTATAATTATCCATTAAAAAAAAAATCTTGAAATTTTATCTGATACCATTTTCCCCTAAAATATGTTTAGTGGAAAGTATTTTCATTTCACTTTCCCAGTGGAATGTTATCTTAAAGTAATATGTTTCATGCTTGAAAATCTCTTAATTGTCTTATCATGATCCTCTGCAGTTATTTTCATATATATATAATATATGCATTATACATATACACATATATATATGTATATATAATTAAGTTTCTAAAAATTTCCTGTGGTCATAGTGTTTGGATTAAAGTAATATTATAATGCATATAACAACATATTTGAAATACTACTTCTGGGTTTAGTTGCCTTACTTTTGTTATGGTCAATAATTTACAAAACCTCAAAAATATACTATAAATGTTAATAAACAGTAATCCTAAGAAGTAAAATCTTATTCTAAACCCTCTCTTAAGAAATTGACATGGGTTGCTGCAACAACATGAATGGAAATAGAGAATACAATGCTAAGTGAAATAAGTCAGTCAGAGAAAGACAAATACCATATGATTTCACTCATGTGTGGAATTTAAGAAACAAAACCAATGAGCAAAAGAAAAAAAAAAGAGAGAGACAGTGAGACAAACCAAGAAACTGTAGAGAACACACTGAAGGTTACCAGAGTGGGGACGTGGGGAGGAAGGGTGAAATAGGTGTTGGGGATTAAGACGTACACTTGTCATGATGAGCATCAGGTAATGTACGCAACATGTTGAATCACTATAACGTGTTCCTGGAACTAATATGACACTATAAGTTACTTACCGGAATTAAAATTAAAAATTTTATTTAAAAAATTAATGTGGGTTGCTTATGAAGCCTTGGTTAAAGAAACTGTCCAGTTGGCTCTTGTCTGGTATCAGGGGGGTTGTACTTACCACAGAGCACCATTGTAAGACTCCAGAGAAATGGTAAGATTTTCTTTTAGGAAGTATGACAAGGGAAGGAGGGACACGGGCAGAGGCAAACCAGACTATTGGTAATTTCTAAGGAAGTTTGGGGAAAGAAAGCAGATGGAATAGTACAAACTGAAAGTGGATTCCTTTAAAATCATGTGTAACCATATTCCCCTTGGAAAGTTTTTGTACACCCTGGTTTGAGGAACAGTGCCTTAAAACACGGACCATTCTTCTTCTCTTCTAAGCCTTCTCAACCAGGCAAAGATGAACAGAATGGGATGTGACCAGAGTTCACCTTCTGGACCACATGTATGTACTGGAGTAACACTGAACATGTTCTCCAAGAGCAAGAAACCAATCTCCTCTCTATTGTTACGATCTTTTCACACTACTGATAGAAGGGCATGCTCTTGAGGCTATAAAATAACAATTGATAGTTATTTCTGAGACAATCTCATCATTTAAATTTAGGTTCAAGAAAATCTATACAGATAAAGAAAATAGTAAGAAAAAAATCCATTGAAATGTGACAAGATAAAAGCAAAAATACATTGATATTTACTATGTTTTAAATTACTTGTCTGCTCCAACCACTGTATGCATGCCACAAACACACACAAATCCTGGTTATATCCTAAGTACAGCTCAGTGCTAAGCAAAGTGAAAAAGTCAGAAAATAACAGGTCAGAGATTACAGCAAGGTTACCATTGGGGGAGGGAGAAAAACAGCTCCTACAGAATAATAGGTTTTAAATTGGAGGTCTTTACTTAAAACCCTCAGGAAATAAAAAGGGTCAAAAAACAGAAAATTGCCCAGGGGTTATATTACTTTAAAAGACAATCTCGTTTCTCTTTCAAAAATAGCTGTATTTTTTGGAAGATGCCTTTGACAATGGATGTCATCACTTAAGGAGCATAGCTCAATGAAAGAGTGGTCAAGAATTCTGAGTTTTATGGCATTTAAATGTTTCTGCCAGTTTATAGAAAATGGTGCCGTTTTGACCAATTTGATTTAAGGAACTGAAAACTCAGATGTAAATTAAGAAATTAAACTAATTTTAGGGTTTTTTTTTTAATTTTGCAATCAGGATTATATTTTATTTAAAGATAGTAGAATTAAAACTTTACTGACTCTAATATCCTAAATGAAATCTCATAATGTGTTTGAAAAGAAAACTGTTTTCAGTAATAGGGAAAACAAACAACTGTGTAATCAGGGAAAATCTTTCTGCATCATTTCATTTTTACACAGTCACTAACAAGAATCCTCTTAATACTGATATCGTATGCTTAAATCATTGTCCAAACAAAATTTCTTTAATGTCAGTCTGGTAAGATTAATATGTTTTAATTTCTTAGAATTAAGTAGATATTACATTAATAGACAAGAACTCAAGCTCAGTCAGTATGTTCCATTCATAATAATTGTGATAAGGACATGGGATTACCAGTAGTTTACACTTTATTTCCCAAGTAGATATATAACTGGAATCCTGCTATATAAATCCGTGATTTCCTGAATCATGTGCCTGGTACATGATATTCTCTCAATTTAAAAACAAACAAACAAACAAACAATGAATTACTTTCCCTATAGTCATTAGTCTATTTAGTCTATAGCTGTCCAATAAGCATTTAAAATGAGGCTACAACATTCAGTAGACACTGAAGGCACAGTTTCCAGTAAATTCATGCTATCAAAGTTTGTAAAATGAAAACAAAGATGGCGGTAAGGGAAGAGAAGGCAGAACGGCAACAGTGCTCTTACGACTGATGTCACCCATGCTTCAAGAAGTGTCATACTTCTGCCACCCTGGTAGGTAAAATCGGATGGGGTGAAAGACAACTATAAGACCAGAAAAGAACAAGAGCTTAAGTCTGAGAAAAAAAGTAAGGGGTGCAGACAGATTTAGGCGGAGGCCACAGATGAAGCCCAAAGAAAACACAGAGAATTTGACAGTTGTTTCCAAAGAATATTCAAAGTAGGAAAGAAGTTAAACAAATTCAAGCTGTTTTCTCCTAATGGTATTTCACTGACGCTTATTATTTAGGAGAAGGTCTGTGGCTTACCTTGAAGTTCTGGTGGTTGCTTAGCTCAGGTTGGAATCCCAGCTGACGTTTTGAGGGCGCTTACTGTGAACCAAGCTCTGTGATGGTTATTGTACACAGATCACCCCATTTCAGCCTCCCAGGTACTCTAGGAGATAGGGAGTCTTACCATCCCCATTTTATGGTTAGGCAAATGGGGCTTAGAGAAGCTACTTTAAGTTTACCTGTCACAGGCAAGTAGTGTAGCTACTTTAGGTATCTAAGGGAAAACGTTAGGGCACTGTTTCCTTAAATCCAAAGCCCTTAAACCTCTTGGCTACTGAAATTGCAAGATAAGTGACATTCAAATATGTCTTTGAAATCCAAGTGCAAATTTCATTTGCTAATTATCACCAGTTGATTCAAAACAAATAGTTAAATGTGTATGGTGTGAGCAGGAGGATATTGTATTTTTTTTCCCACATTCATTTTCCCTAATGAAGACATTGAGATGGGATGTTAGCCTTGACAAATGTCACAAGAGCATATAAATATCTAAATACATGTCTACATGTTTTCAAACAAGTGTATTAAATATATACATATACATCTAGAGAAATACATGTGAATACTTACAGATAAACTCATACATTTATGATAAAAAAAAATGTTTTACATCTTTTCTATTAGTCCGCAATTCAACGAATAGATTTAATGCAAAACCAAATTTTAAAAATCCAACATAATTTTGAAAGAAATCATCAAAATGACTTAAAATTTCATCTGGATAAATAAAGAGGAGATTACTTGTCTAAGTAGACATTAAAATATTATAAAGCTTAGATAATTAAAACCCTGCAATAAGATGGATCAATGGGAAGAAAGAGCAAAGCAACAGCCACTGGTGTGCATATAATATATGATTTTAAAAATATCATCTACCAACGGAAAAGACCCAGGTTATTTATTAAATACTACAGAGGAATTCGAATATTTGTGGAAGAAAACAAAGTCAAACTGTTGGATTTGTGAAGCTATGCAGAGTTAGAGAATTCAAAAACTACTAATACAGTAGCTTTGAAATATGGTCAAAACATTTTTAAAATAATCATGAAGATTATTAGTTATAATCAAAGGTTGTAACTCCATTCTTCTCTTTGTAACTTAACTCCCATTAGTGCACTTAATCCAGGATTCTGCATAAACCTCGGACTCACTAAACAGTGTTGTATATATAAGAATTAAGTTGTATTTTTTAAGAATATTTTAAATTTTTAAGAATATTTTTAAACTATTAAGAATATTTTTAAGAATATAATATTTTTCACTTGCCATAGTCCTTAAAAATTGAATATGTAATATACTTATACACTAAATATATTTCCTCTTGCCCTAATTCCCTCTACTTATTAGAGAAGGACATATTTTTTCTATTTTCTTAGAGGAAATTGCTCAAGTTTAAAATTGAGATGTTAACCATGCTGAATGTATAGCTACCTTCCAATAAGCACTCTGCAAGGCACTAGACATCTGGTTGTGCCTGTCATTTTTGCTACAGATATAGCTCAAACAGAGGGTAAAGAATGCAAGCCCTCGGTTTGGTCTTATCATCATAAAAGATGGGTATAAGTCTAAGATATCATTGAGAGAGTTTTTATTACTGTGGGTTCGGTTGAGTTTGCTACCCTGTGGAGAAATACCTGTTGAGACACATTTGTCCTTCCCTGATGAAACAGTGTTTTGACGTGATTGCAATTGGGAATAGAGATTTCCTTGATTTACTGGATTAGGGGGAAAACTGGGTTTGCCTAAGCCTTTATCCCTCCTTCTTCCCCTAAAGAAACTCTTTTAAATAGGGCTGATAATTTTAATTGTGGCTTCTGACTATCGAGAGGATGTTTTATAAAACCATGTCTCTTTAACCCAAATTATCATGTTTATCATTTCATTTTCTGCTAGGTTGGCATAATGGCAAATGTTGGTGGTGGTTATTGTTTTTTTTAATTTTGAAATTTTTTATATGCATGGAAAATATGAGAGACTTATATAATGAACACCTATATATCCATAATGTAATGGGTTCTAGATTTTAAAACTGTTAATATCCTGTTTTTCTTACTGTTGATATATTTTATGTCATTTCTTCCAAACTTGCTAGCTTACATTGTTTTGTAAGGAAGAGCATTCCCTCCTTAGCTATAGCTGTATGGTTTTCCTGAAAGACAGGGTCTACTGGAAAGGGAAGGCGAACATTTGAATCTTTCTCTTAAATTGCCACAATTCAGAAGAAAGACTTTGTGTTAAAGTCATTTCTAACAGTAACAATAAGGATATTTTATTGTTGTTGTTTGCTTTTTTTAGAGCGTCATGTATTTTTTAGACATTAAACTGTGTAAATCAATTTCAGTTATTCTTTTTGATGCTCAAGTGGTTCAGCTTTGGACAGTAGTAGCCCACCAGTTTTCTTCTGGCTTGTTTATCTGTTTCTCATGGGGCGGAAGGCACGATCTGCTGGGAAGAACTGCATTTATAGGGAGCAGGAAATCAGGCATGTAGTTAAGGCTTGGAGGTAGAGGGATATCAAACACAGTCACATTTACCAAACAGATGGTAAGGAGAGAAAGCTGAGATTAAACCAGAAGGGAAATATGCAGCTTTATTTTGACATGCCACTTTCTTTTCTAGATGTGAACTAGGATTTGTCATGGATACCTATAATTATTTTGTTCTGCTACCTATTAAGTTGGGAAGAGCTTCCTCGAGCTCAACTCTTTCATTCATATTTCCACCTTAGATTAAGGAAAGAAGCATAAGCAATCTTACAAGCTTTTTTGGTTTTTCAAAGTAAGATGCTTTGCAATGGAAAAATATCTCACAATAATGTTAACTATTTTTCAAAAAATTCCAAAGTCTTTTCTGAATTATTGTCAAATAAGTACTAATGAAAAATACAGCTACAACCTTTATTTATCCCTAAAAATTTTATTTATGCTTGGTTTCAAGCCCTCTAAGCAAGAATAATCTGTTTTCGATATTTAGGCAAGAAGAAATTAAACTATTTGGGTCATCTGACCCATCAGTACTAGAAGAATGGATATTTTCAATGCAGAGAAATGAAGCTCCTCTGCATAATTCAATTAAATTATGAGACTGAAATGTGAAGTTAAATCCCATCATCTGAAAACAAAATACTAAAATATTTCCAATCTTCAGAAAAATGTGAAATTGGGACTAATATTTAATGCCCATTAAATTTCCTTTATTTGTGATTCTTCTTTTATCAGGCATAAGAGATGCTTCTGCTATAATGATAACCTACCACAATAAATAGGAATTTTCCAATTTATTAAAATGAGATTTGGATGAAGGACATCTATGAAAGAAGACCTCTGTGGGTAGAACTGAAGATGGCAAGGCTTAGTCCCTTATAACATTAACCGTCAGTGGAAGACTATCTCCCCAGCAAAGTTTCAGGAGGTGGGTGTTTGTGTTTTGGAAGAGGCGGCTTGCATTCATTATTAACAGCAATAGTAATAAAAAAAAAAAGTGTCAACACATTGTATCACCACATTCTGTTCCTAACATTTGTAAATATAGTCTCTAAACTACAAATAATTTACCCTACATCAAATGAAACAAAACCAAACAAATAAAAACAAAAATATATTTCTATTTTATTTCTTGCCTTTTAAAATTCTCCCTACTTTAAAAAAAATGTTTGTGTAGAAGGGTTTATTACATAAGATATCTGAAGACAGGTTCATTAATTTACTGTTTCCCTTTTGAGAGAAACCCAAAAAAAGGGAGAATGGAGAAAAAGATAAAGAAAGAGAGGAGACAGCAACCTGTTAAAGGTCAAGCAGAGGGGGCAGCTCTGTATCACTTAATTCAATAATACCCCCATTAAAGTTGGCCATTGCTTTTTTTTATTATAGCATATCTGTGCTTCTAAGAACACTAACAGTGAGAAATAAATTAATATGGCTTCAGATGCAGCAGATGACAGTGGGAGGCCAGGTTTAATTCACACTTATGAAGTCTTCTTGAATTGTGTCACCTGTAGAATTTGTACTTGACTTTTGGAAACTTAAAACGTTCTTACCACTGAGAACTAATTAAGAAATCTGGCCCTCTGTGACTGAGCTCATTTTGTTCAGGTTGACTGCATATTCAAGTTTGACTCAAGATGCTCATCTAATGTATACTGTGACCAACTCTTTCAGTTGGATTAAGATAATTGCCTAGCTCAACACTCTCCTTATACATTCCATAAGAATGGCATTCAGAGCCCATAACAGAGACAGAGGCTGTTACCCAATCACCCCTCCAGATTTTTAAGAAGCTTGAACTGCAAAAGTTAAAGGTGTGCTTTGGAATGAACCCAAAGCAATCACAGGTTACCATTAGCAGACAAAAAAAGAAGTATGCAGGTAGCAACATGGATGAATCTTATAGACATTAGGTTAAGTGAAAGAAGTCAGACACAAACAGTGGGTACTTGTGATTCTATTTATATGAAGTGCAAGAACAGAACATTTTAATCTTTGATGATAGAAGCCAGAATATTGATTACCTCTGGTAAATAGGTATTGACAGAGGAGTGTTAGGGTACCTTCTAGAATGGCAGAAGTTCCCCCATATCTTGATCTAGAATCTGCCTTGGGTATAGATCTATAAAAATTCATTGAACTGTACCCTTTGTGATTTGAAAATTACACCTCAGTGAAAACTACCAAAAGAATTAGGCAAAAAATACTCAACTTTAAACTCATTACAAACACAAGAAGTCCTGATTTTTCAATAGAGACCACAAAGAGTTTCATCTTCACAATGCTGCCATTAGACTATCAGACTATTGCAAGTGGGTATGAGCTCTAGATTGTGGATCTAACTTACTTTTTATATAAACCCAGCAAAGTCATCAAGTCCCTAGCCATCAAACAGATGGAACACACTCAATCCTTTGTCTCATTGTATCATTGGGGTTTGAAACAGAGAAAAGTGAAAAAAAAAAAAAAAAAACAAGTATTCTATGAAAGCCATGGCCACAGGCCTGATGGCCTCAGGAATTCACTCATGAAATCAATATTTTGGGAGCCAGATGCTATCACAGGCACAGGACATACACAGATGAACAACTAAGACAAGATTCTGCTGCCCTAGACATTCAGGGATCAGGGAAGAGAAGAAGACAAGCAATTTAAACGTAAATGCACAAAAAATTCTCAGCTAGTGGTAAGTGAAGGAATGAGGAGGGGGCCTTCTAGATGAAGCGATCAGAGAGGGCCTCTCTAAAGATTTGACCTTTGATCAGTGACCTAAATGATGACATGGAGTCAGTTCATGCAGAAAGGAAAACTGTGAACCAGGTAAATAGAGAGCAGCAAATTTTCAAAGTCCTGAGGATAGATAAAGCTTGATGTACTTGATAAATACAAACAAGGCCAGGGAATGAGTGGGGAAATCATAGGAAACAAAACCAAAAACAAATACAAAAACAAAAAAAAAGGAGGCTATTTCAAGTCTATGAATTGGATTCTGAACACAATGGTAAGCTATCAGAAGGTTTTAAAGGAAGGGCTAATGCAGATAGAGAGAAGTTAAACTTGAGACATATCTGGGGGTAGAACTGGTTAGCTCTTGACTGATTAAATGGTGAAGAAGGGGGAAAGGAGGAATTAAGGATAACTGTTTGAGGGCTAGAGCAAGCAATGTTGGTGGTGATAGGAGCACCATTCTCCAAAATAAAGAAGATCTGAAGAATTAACAAATTAGAGGGAAACACACATTCATTTTGGAAAGACTGAGTTGGAGTTATCTTTCAGCTGTATCTCCAATGACCATATTTGACTTCAACAGATGAAACAGTAGGACCTGAAGGAGCTCAAAGTCATCACCCAGTTAGAAAAACCACCTCGAGTTTATGTCTAAAAATGGAGGGCTAGTTGTATTTTTCTTTGAATAATGAGGACAGAATTTTGAAAATCAGCAGGGATATTTCTAATACCATCCTGCTGAATTCCTAAGACTGGAACCTCTAGAAGGAATGATTGAGAAGGCAATATACTCAGCCAAACCATTGTTTCATCATCTGTGGCAAAATATTTCCAACTATTTGAAGGATGGAGGGTAAAAAATTTTGGTTTTTCAAAACCTACACCTAGTAATGGGGCTGCAAACAGCATTATAATACACTGGTGGTGGAGATGCCTGTCAAATGGTAATACAAATTTAAATAAATTAAAATTTAAATCTGTCAGTCCCTTGGTAAAGTATTAGCGTTTCTAAAAAACGTTTATTTACACCGGTACACAAAAATACTTATTTTAGCATAGATTTGGAAAGAATTCCACTATATGTAATGAGAAGACAGGAAATAAGTTATGGTTTCTTACATATAATGGAATAGTACATAGCCACTAAAAATAAATATCTATATGTACAGCATTACATATATATATATATATATATATATACACACGCATATTTAGTACATGGGTAAGTGAAAATGCTAAGTAGAGCAAATACAATGTAATTCCAAGTTGGGTTTAAAAAAATCTAGAAAAATGATCAAACTGTAGGTACTTTTTCCATTATTAAGATATTTCCATAATGTTTAGATCTTTCCATAATGTTTAGATTTCCATTTATTGTTTTTGTAATGGAAAAGAACCATAAAAGTATTATAGTCAAAGCTGTCCAATGAAGAAATCATGGAAAGCAGAGTATCCAAAACTTAACTTTTCAGTGTTATGAATGTTTAAGTCAGAAAGTCCTAAGACCCAACATAGTTTTGAGGGCAAATGTGGAGTCTGTAAAAAATAAAAAAAAAAAAAAGTAAGATTTTTGAGTATATGTTTAAAACTAGATTTAGAAGACAGGTAGACAGGGTTTATGCCTAACACCTCAGCAACACACTTTTCTCTTCTTCCTGATATAATTTCCTCTGACCAGACAGTTGTCCTAGCTGAGATGTACAGGGGTCAGAATTTTCTCAAATATTCAATGGCTTTCAAAAGAAGCCCATTTAGTTTTCTGGTTTTAATTATTTTGTGTAAGATTATAAAGATGGATCAGAGAAAAGTTATGTAATTTCACATGAAGGGCTCACATCATTAAAATTATTTGGAAGGGAAGAATGTACCACTAAAATGTTAATTCTCTGAAAGTTAATTTATACATCTCATGTAATTCCAGTTAGAATCTCAAAAGAGCTTCCTTTTTTTTTTTTTTTTTTTTTTTTTTAAAAAGAGCTTCTTTTAAGGAAATTTCTTTTGGAAGAGTAGACGCCTGTGAATATCAAAGTTAATTATGAAAGAGTAGTGAAGGAGAACCGCTTTTCCAGATAATAAAGCATGTAAAACCATTATATTCAAACAAGTATTTTCTTGACTTCAAGAATAGAAAGATAACTGGAATTGAATAGAAAGTGAGGAAATAAATCTGATAGACAAAATATCCCAGTATATTTTATTTCACTGTGAAATATGTGTTCTAAGTTAATAAATGGTACTGTCATAACCGGTTACTCATCTGAAAAAAATAAAGGTGGATCCCTACCTCACCACATACACAAAAATAAACTTCAGATGGATTAAAGACTTAGATGTAAAACAGGAAATAATAACATGCTTGGAGAAAATTAGCACACCTATTAAGTAAGGGTTGGGGAGATATATAACAAAGACAGGGGGACTACAAACTGTAAAAGACATCTTTAATGACTTCATAAAATTAAAATATACTCCTTTGAAATAAAAAAAACAGACAAAAAGTTCTTGAATGCATATGTTAAAAGATAGAAGAAGGTCGGTAAAGTGTCCTCCAGACTGAGAAGAGGCTTTGAATATGAAAAACAAACCAAAACACTCCATATGTTTACAGAGTTTTTATTCAGAGTAACTTATAGTTGGGGGGTGCCGAGGGTTGATGGGGGAAGGTAAGGACGGACAGCTTGCTACTATTCACCACCCTTGCCTGAACCCTTGCCTGAACCTTAACTCACAGCTTTTATAGAGGGAGGGAATCATTGTCGTGAGGGCAAAAGGTAGTTATCTAAAGCTGCACCATGTTCGTGCCAGTCATTTCAACTAGTTGTCTAAGTGGCACCTCCTGTGTGCACAGATGGTGACACTTAAGTGAAGATCATATTCCCACATTCCAGTCAGGGTATACATTAACTTTCGAGGGGCCAGAAACACGTAACCCCCTATGGAAGGTCATTACATGGGCATGAAAAGATGAAGGTCCAAAGATGGAGTCAGTGTTGTCAACACTCCTATGGTAGATAAAAGATAATCTGTTTCAAGTTAATTTTTTTTTAAATGACCAAGCCCAATTAGACAACAGGCAAAAGATATAAATGGATAATTCAAACAAGAGTTAATCCAAATGCTCAATGAATACATGAAAAATGTTTAATATCCAAGGTCAAGAATCAATAAGTTACTACTTGGCTAATATTGAAGAGTAGTAACAGGTACTTCTTGAGAAATATATTGTAATAGGCAGACATATAAAGCATAGTTAGTGAAAAATGAAAAAGTAAATGATCAGTATCCATGACAAGAACAGCATGATATATGATGCAATGATATACTATATTTTCCATATATAATTTAAATACATATATGTATATATATACTGTGTGTGTGTGTATCATCATCATCATCATCATCATCATCATCATCATGACATTATGAGATGGTCACCAAAATATTAGTTGCAGTTATCTCCAAACAGGGAGATTTCAGATACATTTAGCATTCTTCTTATACTTTTTGAATAATGTGGGGTTTTTTTACAATTTGTATAATGCTAAATCATTAATTAAAATTTGTGACAAGAAAATTCTTAGAAAATCCAAAACCCATCCAAATACACACTTCTTTTAAATGTTTCTTCCCTGCTTTCATGTCTAGGTCACGTTTGGTTGGCTTGCCTTCATTTTAATGGTGGGGGTGAAGGGAGAGATTGGAAAGGAGAAAACATGCTCACCAAGGAACAAGGGTAAATGAACGTCCCCAAATGAGAGTCAGATAGAACGACATAAGACAGCACTAGAAGCTTCTATTTCATCCCTGCTCATTCTTATCAGAGTAACCTTTGACATTTGGAGAAACAAAAGCGTACAGTCACTTTTGCGCTTCTCTTTCCAGGGCCTTACGCAAGTGCCAGAATATTTATCTCATCGACAACAATAACGGCTCCTGCCCTCCTCCTACCCTGCCTTCCCTTCCCTCACTTTGATTTCAGGAGAAGATAAGTGAATGTAGGGACAAGGGAGTCTTTTTTGTCATTTTACTGAAGATCCATCCTCTTTATTGTATTTTAGATTTATGAGGGCCCCACTATACCCCAGTATCGTTGGCAAGCTGAAATCTGGTCTGACACCATCTCTCCGGCTTGCTTCGTTGCTCATAAAGACTAGTTGTCATTAGGCACAATGTGGGCTACAATGTAAGCTTGTGTTGCTAATAACAAGTGGGATGGACAGCCTGAGAGACAAGAAGTGCTCTTTATTCCCATTTACATTACCGGAAAAATAGACGTACATAGAACCAATGCCATGTTAAGTTTTTTAAGGCCATAAAAGTGTTTTGAATTCCTAGACATCCTACGAGTTTCAGTTTTATAAAATGTGCCATCTATTTTCTTTCTTTTCCCTCAAATCATTTAGCATTACACATTTAGCCTGGCTCTTTCCCTTGTCGAGAGGCCAGGGAGGGTTCCCAGCATATGCTTATGCAAGAGGAGGGATATTTGCCTTCTTTCCAACCTTGCCCCCACAGTCTCATCATGCAAAGCCGAGAAGCAGAAGCACTATACAGATCCTCCAGAACCTCCTGTGTGCAAATTCCAAAGGATTTTGGAGTTCTGAGGAGTGCTAGAAGTAGAAAACCAGGAAGCATGTCCCTTCCCAAGCCAAGTGTTCCCAAGGGCAAATCCCCCTGGTCTCCATGGATACCCTTCACTATGCCCTAAATGTCACCGATGGCCTCTCTCACCATTGCTGCACACCATTGCCACACAGAAATGAAGCCCACAGATACAACAGCCAGGACTGTGCTCAGGCATACACCCAACACGTAAGCCAGGAGGCTACCAAAATGTGTCTTAGTTTTGTACAAATATATTGCTGGTCCACCACATGCAAGACTCTTTACTGGGGGTAAACAGATGAATCAGCCAAAGTCCCTGACCAGGAGGGGATGATGATTCTCTATCATCAGTATAGCCTGAGAAATAATAAAACAAAAACACATGATAATTACTATGATAGAGGCATCATCAGGGTTGAATGGAATATAGGAAAGAGGTAATTTAGTTATTCTTCCCAGGATAAGAAGCTGAGGAAAAGGAGAGAACTTTGGAGAGAGGTAATACTGAAGCCAGGTTTTAAGATGCAGGAGTTCACGGAGCAGAAAAGTAGAGCAAAAGGAGGTCTCTCTGAGCCACAAGAACATCACAAACAGAGAGATAAGCAACATGTCAGGGCATGACGCCACCCTTTGAGCAGTTCTGTGTCACAAACGTGGAGGGCAAACATGGCAAGTGCTTGGGATCATAGACAAGCTCTAGTGGTGAGAGGTCTTCTCACCTTGTTAAAAAGCCATCTTAGCTTCTTGGGAAGGAACAGACATAACTAGACTTTAAGAAATAAAGGCATGGCCACAATCGGGAGGACTCAATCAGAATGACAATGGGGGTGTGGTGCTGAGTTGCTGGTGGCTGATGGGAGTCAGAGAAAATGATTTTGGAGACAGCAGAATTCCATTAGGTGGAAATGATGGAAGCTTGAATCACACCTGGGTGAAAATGTTGGGAAGGTGAGGAAAATATATGTAAATAGAATTGGTTGAACTTGGCAACTGACTAAAGGTAAAAAGGGAGTGGAGGGAGAAGGCAGTTTTATCCCCCTTGTTGGATTGCCAGTGTTTGAAAAACACCATAATAATGATTTCTCCAGCTTATCATACACAACAAGGTTTATGTTGTATCTATCTTGGGGACTTGGGAGACTTTATACTATTACACATTAATCTTGATGATTCAGTCATGAACTCTCACTCTTTCACTGATGCAGACAATTTTTTAAAATTTGACACTTTGCATCATAATTAATATGACTATTTTATGGAAAACTGTACCTTTGTGGTAAAATGGCAAGTCTGATAGTCACAACAATACAGAATTCCCAAGGCGGAGCTCTCCAAGCAGTAGTACACGTTCCCAGGACGGCAGGAGATGCTGTGTCAAGATTCAGATACCCATACAGAAGTAAGACATAAACTTCACTATCAATGTCAAGATAAACACAACAGGTATTGGACTGGAATACCATCAGCCAAATAAATGTAGAGCACTGACAACTGAAATCCTTCCCCTAACAGCAACTTATCAAAGGGGGAAAGAACCCAATCATGCCCCAAATCAAACATCAACCAGACCTTGTCTCCCCATTCCTATGTGCTTCATAGTAAAAAGACAGCGAGATGGGACTGTATACATATAAAAATAATGACCAGAGATTTCTAGCAGAAGAGCAGCATTAGGTCTTAGGCATTTATACTTCCAATAAAACCAACTATGTTCTATTAGAAGATGCATAAATTCTTCCTATGTAAGGTCACAGTAGTTCCGCTCTCATTTTCATCTGATGTCTTGCTCCCACTTACCATTTTGATTATTTGGGGTTTTCCTTGGGTAAATTTGGTGAGTTGCAGTGGATAGTGCTAGGTAATGCTTAATATTAGCCTTTTTATGCCTTGGATCAGGCAGCCTCTGGACCACTGCCTACCTTTCTCATCGCACTAAACCAAGGAGAACAGACCCACGTACAATCCCAGCTCCACCACCTAGCACATTTATGACCTTGAGCAAAGTCGCTCAATCTCTTTGTCCCTCAGCTTCTTCACGTGTAAAGAGGGATAGTGACAGTCCCTAGCTGCAGAGTTGTTATGAAGATAAGATGAGTTGATACATGTGAAGCACTCAGACGAGGGTCTGACACATGTTAAGCCACAAACAACCCTTGTTGCTCTTAGGACTGAGACTGGTGCTGCTTGTTTATTCTGTTCTTTTCTCTCTGGTGAGGGCAATTATATCAGGTACATTTAAATACAAAATAGGGTTTTATTGATTTGGAATAATCAAAGAATAAATTATTAGCAATTATTTTTCAAGGAGATAACCCCTCCCCCGATGTTTACCTCCATCTGTTGGTATCTGGTTTCTTCTCTCTGCCTGCACCTTGACCCCTGCCCTCGGAGGAGACATAAAGTCAATACGCAGGGAAGCACAGTAAAGCACCCTCCATAAAGGAAATAGCAAAGTTCTGATTGGCATGAGGGCTTTGGAAATCCATGGGGCACCGCAGGTCTGGGGCCCCACATGCCTGGACCATCTTCTAGGAGCTATAAGCCTAACCGGGGAGTGGGGGGCTGGGCTGGCACATGAATGGACTAGAGCAGAACCAGAGGTGACCTGGGTGGAAAAGCATGGCCACCCAGTGGCCTGGATCTCCTCCCTATCCCTTATTCCACTCCAGTTTCTCTCCAATGTCCCATTAACTTCATTATTTCACATCATAATTATTCAAAGTGTTTATAGAAAGGAAACATCCTTAAAACATATGGAAAAGGATGAGATTTTGGCTTCTGTACCTGAGAAACAAGTGTCCTTCCCCAACTGTTTAAAAAGAATAATCTTTCTAAAATGAAAATTCTGAAACAAGGGAAAACTACATCAGCCATGTTGCCATGTCACAATGACAGAAAGGAATAATAATTCTTTGGGTGTCGATTTCACATTTTGTTTTACAGTTCCCCAAACCCATTTGCCTGAAAAGTACAGTGACAGAAACTTTTTGTAAGCCATAGTTTGATTTTGTACAGGTTCTATTTCTCCCACCCAGAGCTCCCTGGAGTTTTATGACAGGAAAATGAAGATGATGTTGGTCCTCAGAAGAATTACAAAGTTCTGAGGCAGCAGGAGCAGGGCCTGAGCTCATGCCTGAGATGCAGGTGTTCAGAGTTCCAATTCCATCCCTCTCGAGGCTTGCTGAGTGCCCGTGGGCAAGTCACTTAACCTCCCTTCGCTTCTCTTCCCTCACTACTAAGGTGAGGATATTAATGTTCTGTTCCCTCATGGGGTGGTAAGTAGATTAAGTAATTAGAAAGCTAGAGTCTATTCTATGTAATGCTTCAGGAGATGAGAGTTCAACCAAATGATTCTGAAGTATGTTAGAAAACAAAAACAACAAAGAAGACAGAGTGAGAGCTATTCAGAATGGAAATGGAGTTCTCAGTACAAGAGATTACTGCAGACTACCTCTTCGTTGTACCTAAGCAGGAAAAAAAAAAATCATTTCGGGACACGTTACATTCAAGTAGAAGTCCTACTCTTCTCTTTCTCTACCTCCCTCTCTTTCTCTCTCTCACACACACACACACACACACACACACACACACACGATACCCCTCCCTCGCTCCCTTATTTATTTCTCTTTTAAAGTACTTCACTTACATGGCCTCAAAATGGGAACCTTCCAAATAAAATCATCAGCCTTAAAACAATGTTTGAAATAATTAGGTTACGATTCTGAAGCTCGGTTATGCGCCTGCAGTTCTATAACTATCTGTGAATTCCATGCATGGACCTATTAAACGTAGCAGGCACCAATGTTGCTGGCTGTCAAGAAGCAAAATGAAAAATAGTTTTAATAGCTGCTCTTTGACCTGTTTTATATTTTATGTCAATTATAACAGCACACAACCATGCATAATTATGAAGCATAGATGCATTAAAATGTACACATAATTTGTGTTCTTATGGCAACCATTGCATTAGGCTCTAGAAAACAAACCTATTGTTATAAGTCATTTGCACATTAATATATTAGTATTAAATATCGAAGACAGATTTGTCTATCCATCTGTTTGGAATCATTGTAAGTAAATATATCTTTTTGGAGGGGTGGACAAAATCTCTCCATAAATGCACTCTAGGTGCCATCTGCAACATATATTATAATACAGAGTTTAGCACCATCGTGCATAGCAACTCCAGCAAAGACAGTGCCATGTGATTGTCATTTGAATGTCATTTTTAAAAAATGATCTAGTATATGGACAGAAGGAGGAAATTTTTTTCTGGCACTGCCATAAAAATTCCTTCATTTGACTATCCCGTGGTTTTTGGATTTCTTTCTGAGACGCTTACATTCTTCCAAGGATAAGAGGAAAACAATTATTTTAATGCTGGGTGAATGAAGGAAAAAAAAAAAACCTACCTTTTCTCTATAGCAAAAATCATTAAAATGTTTGGGAAAATTTGCTCTGAAATATCTGATGCATCATAACGGAGGCCCTGAGAGGCAAATGACCAAACCGGAAAATAACCTTTCCTCAAAGCAGAGGAAAGAAACCAGGGATTTTTCAAAAGCAGTTACATAACTCCCATTATAACTTTTCAGCATTCCTGTGATTTTACGGATGTATAGAGAGTCTCAGGAGGGCTACGCCAAATATGAAACAAAAATCAGATTTCCTGATGCTTCGTTTCTCCATTTAATACGCTGATGCTCATAAATTTGGAGGAAGCACCTCTACTACTCTATCAGTTTTAACCCCATTTCCCTAACGCTGAGGGATTGCTTTAGCTAGCCATCTTGTCTTTCCTTCTTTCAAAGTTAGGTCTGGACCGGAGAAGGAAAAATCCAAGAACTGGGTTAGAAGACAGGAGGAGGCGTAGTAACTGTTTCCCCTAAGTCCTGACTAAAACAACTTTGAATTTCTATTGAATTCGTGTTAAGGGATCACGTTGTTTTCATATGGGGGACCAGGGAGAACTAGCACAATTTTAAAACACACATTTTCCTGAAGTTTCATCGGAGGTGTTCCACTTCTATGTGTTGTGTTTCTTTTGTTAGATATCAGTAAGGATAGATGTTAAGTATTTTTACTCCATTTCCACATAACTGGACTTGGAGTTCCAAAGCCTTTCTAGGGTGATTGCGATCTGCAGTGACTACTTATTCATCCATACGCTGAACAATTTATAGAAGTTACATCCATCCCCAAGGTTTCGCCCAGATGATTCTTAAGCTTTAATTTGTTTCAACTAGGAGAATTACTGATTTTCTCTAGGATCTTGAAAATATTAGTCTCTAAATGTAGTATTATTGTCTATGAATAGTCACATAAAATTTAAAATGTCTAAAAGGGAATTGGAAATATCTGGCTTCTCTGAACTTTTTATTTTTATTTCTTTTTTTAACTTGTGACACTATCAAAGAAAAATTGCTCTGTAGCAAGAGCTGGTTCCTGTTAGTGAAGATTAACCAGATAAAAAGAACAACACTTTCTGAGGGGACAGAGTCACCGATGTAAGGGACACGGAAACAAAGGGAGAGTGAGGAGAGCTCTGGAGAGGGAAAACAAGAGAGAGGCGAGCAGTTGAAGAGCAGGGCAAAAGGAGGACGCTTCTAGAGAAGCCCCATTCTGGGTTTCCAGAAAGAGCTGCCAAATTTCAGACAGTGGATCTACAAACACTTTGGAATGCATGTTTCTGACTCAGAACACTGAAAACTTCTCCAGTGGGTTCTGGAGCATGTCACGGGGTTACCCACGAGGCTGAGTGTTTTACGGGGCCAGACTCGGAGTCCCAGAAGGCACTGCAGAGGGGCTGGAGATGAAGACGAAAGACGAAGGCCAACCTGAACAGAAAGACATGCTCTCTTTTTGGAATGTTAAGTGTTAAGCTCCTTTAATTTAAAATCATATCCTTTTCAAATTTTAAATGTTGAAGGAGCACCAATTATTTTTAAAAATGGAAAGATGGTTAGTTCTTTATGGGGCAAATTACTGAATATTTTCTTCAGGATGAAATAATACAGTCAATTCAAGATTCTTCACTCATTGTTCTTAGCACAATTTCCTCAGATCCATGTTCCCTGCATCTAATTCGTATTTGTTTAACCTACAAAACATTTGACAACAATCTCTAGTGATTTGTTCCCCGCTATCTACTAAGTGTTTCAGCTTCTCACGGATTATTATCAGTGATATATTTTACCCATTTAAATTCTTCCAAAGGTGGGGTTTTTGCGTTCTATTATGCTTGTACATGTCATGTGCTAACGTCCACTTCCAAGGAGGCTTCATTTTTCTACACTTAATTATCCATCCCAACTAAAATAAACTTTTTGAAATAGCGTTCTTTTACATACCCGTTACAAAACTGGCTGCAAAGAAAACTCTACACATTTTGATGGATAATATTTCAGGCTACGCTGCTTGAATTGATGGAACCTCTTTACCATTGTATTGTATTGTATTTAAGAATCTGAGATTTTCTACATTTCGCCTTCCTTGCATGACTCCTCAATCCTTAATGAAAATCCACCTGTTTTAGTCTAAGCCATCTCCCCACCCTTCCAGTTCACAAGAAATGGGACAAAGCAACTTCAGTTGAAATACAAATCCCTTGCTTACCGCAAATGCCAATCCAAATATTGCTTTATTAATCTCTGCTCGATTCCCTTTACATTCTAAGGAACTTCTTTAATGAAGAAATTTTGTTTAAAATTTTATTAATTACCTTATCTATGGAGAAACCACCAGTTTGACCTACCCATTCAGTATACCAGCCCAGGGCTCCCAAAATCACATCCTTTGATCTTATAAGGAATTCAACATTAATGACAACATTAATGACAACATTAATTCCTTATAAGGAATTCCTAGGTTCTGCACTTGGGGACACTGGCAGTTGGCACTGTTGTATATGCCTGGTGCTAACCTTTAGGTTGGGACTGTGAGCCACTGTCAAAAGGACAGGACCAGAGGTCAAGCAGATAGCATACAGTAGCACTTTCCTGTACTTCGAGGTGGGAGGTAGGAGATGGGTGCAACATTATAATACATATCCTAACTTAATTAAAGAATAATCATAATACAGCAACAAGTAAGATTTGTGCAAAAGATTTTCTTTATTCTTTAAATTTTACATGAAGCCCCCACGGGCTCTTTTATTTGGCAAAGAAAAACTTTCATAAAACTTGCAATTTGGTATTCAAATTATTTTAAACTTGATCTTAGAAGCGGTGCATGCATTAGTATAGAGATTGTATCAGCAATTTCTTATGTATTTTAAATTTTACATGATGGAAGCCAGCACACTCCTGGCAAGTCTGCAGTTAGAACTAATCTTTTACACACAACGAGGGGCTCCAACTCACGACCCCAAAGATCAAGAGTCACAAGCTCTTCTGACTGAGCTATTGAGGCGCCCGAGAGCTGATATATTTTCATTGACATTCCTTCCTGTCCTGAGGGTGTAAAGATTGAGATTATTCTTTGAGGGAAATCTATCTAGTCCTCAAGTGGAAACGTCATGGAGTGTGTAGGAGTTTTAGCTTTCAAAGATACCATAACCAAAAACATTTACTGACTGCCACTCATGTGTCGAAGCTCTTTTGAATCAAAATACTAACCCACCAGGGTGCCTGGGTGGCTCAGTCATTAAGCATCCACCTTTGGCTCAGGTCATGATCCCAGGGTCCTGGGATCAAGTCCCACATCGGACTCCCCGCTCAGTGGAGGACCTTCTTCTCCCTCTCCCTCTCCCTGCTGCTCTGCCTACTTGTCAAATAAATAAATAAAATACTTAAAAATATATATATTAACCTACCAAAAAAGTTATTGAACTTTCTAGGGACAAAGTATTCTGCTTAGTTACTTGTCTCAAAGAAGAAAAAGAGAGATTGAAATTGGTTTAAGACAAGGCTCTCTGCTTATGGGTTTTGTGGTCTTATAAAGATTGAACTTCCCCGGGATTGGGATAAGAATAACATTGCCCTCATTAAACAGTGATATGCAGAAGAGGCAAAGAAAATGACACCAAACCTCTGTATCTGGGAACCACCCAAGGGTGGGGAAAACAGAGAAGGCCTTGTCTTACACACATGCTAGAAATCAGGCTACTAAAACTACACATGGTGATAACATTCAATGAATCCAGTATAAGTAAATATTTGTTATGGGGCCTACTTGGTAAGAATGAAAAGGACTCATTCATTTCATTTTGGACCCTCCCTTGCATGGAAACAGAACACCAAACTGATAAAAGCTCAACGTTTGGTCCCAGACCAGCGGGCTGCTCCAGGAAATAAATCGCACCAGCTATCGTCAATGAGACCAAGTGGGAGCCCACGGGTAGCAGACGAGGAGGATCCAAGCCTCGCCGGCACCCCGGAGCCGCCGCGACAGGCGACAGGCGGCAAGAAGGGGTTTCATTCTTTAACTTGGTGGCCGGCCTGCGAGCTCCGACGGGAGTCCCTTCCCCTAATCCATACTGTTCGATTGTCAAGAAAGCTTGTAAACAGGAGCCTCCATCAGTTACCTCAGAGTGGTTTGAACAAACTAACATCATAACAAGAGTGTTTATGGAAAAATGCTTAAGCAGTGAAGCAGAAAGGGCTTAGCACTGATCAGACCTCTCTCCCACCTTTATTCTTCACTGTTCACATTGAAATGCAAATATCAGCGCAGGGTTTCCACCGGCGTGCCACTCACAAATTGAAAAGCAGTTTTTATCTATGCAAATGTAAGCATGGTAATTGAAGTTAATCAATCAATGCTAGCTTTCACTAAAACCTTGAACATGATTGAATAAAGTAATTATCATTCAGCAGAAAATGATGAAGTTGTAGACAGCATGAACCTTATTAAAGGAGGATTTTGAGTCACAATGGCTTAATTTAGCTAACAGCCCAGCCTCAGCCCAAGCGACATACTACTCCTGCTGCCTAGAATTGTTTTATGATTGAAAAACAACAACAACAACAATCACGGGGTGGAGGAAGGGGCAGGTGAGGGGAAAGTCGGGAGGTTTTATTATTATTTTTATAGGGCTGGATGACTGAAAAGTACTTGTCCCGTGAGGAAAGAGAAGCCATAATTTACATTTAAAAAAAACCTGAAGTCTAAACAGGTAAGTGACTAAAGATTATCACAACATTTTTGACAGGCCCAACAGCAACAACAGGTTCCCCCGACTATAAGAAGTAAAGTGAGCGCCTCCAAAGTGTGTGCAACAATAACCCATTACGATATTGCAAATCCAGTGTTAAACTCCTGAAAGTTTGACTTCAAACATGATTTGTGGTTTGTATTGATTTACAGCAGTTTCAGTAACAGAACATATGCCTCACGTTGTACAGCCTTTCAGATACTTCATTTTTCTGGAGTGCCGTGTATTCAAACGCCTGCCTTGCTTTACGAAAACAGTCTACCAGAAAACGTTCTAATATTCATTCCAAGGTCCTTTTCTCCCAGTTTCTTTAGGCTCTTACCTCTTCTCACTTATGATTTAAGTGTTTCTAAGGCTTTAAAAAAACCAAATTATTCTATTTAACCCAGAGTTGAACACTATTGTTGAAAAAACCATTTCAGGTAGCGTAAGGGAAATAATCCATCTCTGGAAAATGTAATCAACAGTTAGCGTGCAACATGATGTAAACTGATTATGGAAAGAGGCTTCATTTAGCTTTTTCCAATGTATTTTTGAAAAACAAGGTTAACTAGCAATATTTAGATGAGAGTAGCCCAGCAGGATATGGGGACTCTTAAGAACCTACAGTAATTCTATTGGATTCAATTAGGTTGAAAAAATTAAAGGTCTGTAATCCCGCTAATATTATCGTACACCCTTAGGGAAGTCACTCCCTCCCCCAAGTCCGTTTTGGTTGATGCGTTCTGCATTTAGTTTATTTTGAACAACACTTTGTCAGATTAAACCGACATTCCCAACTGGGTAGCATAAAAAAATAATACCTTTCGATTTATTTATTATTTTGGAATACGTAGCGGGAGGTATTTTCCTCCAATGTGTACTTCCCACGTGCCTACATTTTCTAAAGCATCGGGAAGGTGACCATCACCTGTCTCATTAATATATAAATAGGTGAAACAAAAATACATTCCTAAGTCTGAACATGTATTGATTGGATGGATGATAGTAAGTGTTACGGGGTTTTTCCTGCACATGTCTCCTCTGAATGAGTCCTGTCCCCTCTGAATGTCCTGTTCTCCTGCTATTTAAGTAAAGGTGTTTCTTATTTATTATCTTCTATTCCATCCACAAAGCCCTTAAATATCAGAGCTGCTTGGCAAGGCGACATGAGCGAGCTCTATGAAAATAGCTCCACAGAACCAAGATATCCTTTTTATTTAGGTGGTAATGTACATTAAAAGCATATTATTGACTCTTTAGCCTAGGGGACCTAACAGCAAGAAATTAGTCATTTCTTTTTTGTTTGTTTAAGATTTTATTTATTTATTTGACACAGAGAGAGAGATCACAAGTAGGCAGAGAGGCAGGCAGAGAGAGAGGGGCTGAGCAGAGAGCCCAATGTGGGGCTTGATCTCAGGACCCTGAGACCATGACCTGAGCTGAAGGTTGAGGTTTAACCCACTGAGCCATGCACACATCCCGGAATTAATCATTTCTGGCCCTTTATGGTTATTTCCCAGGACCAACCTGGGACGTACATTAATACGTCTCATTTTCTTCTTTCTGCTCAGGTGTGAAGCTAACAGTAGCAAGGAAGTTCATGGGATGGGGGTATGGTTATGTTTATTTTTGACACTTCATTTTCTGAAATGGCCACAAGTTGATATATTTTGGGTGAAAACCAAACTGAAACCAAAAAAACTCCTTAGGAACCATGCAAATTAATTGCCAATATATTCACAAGAGATCCAAAGTAAGTTTTTTTGTTTTTTGGTGTTTTTTTTTTTTTTTTGGTTTTGGTTTTGGTTTTTTTTAACCCTTAGCACACATATGGAGTAATAAAAGCATCTATATAACAACAGTAAATAATCTACCACCATATAATATACATATATTTCAGGGCATCTGACTTCCAAG